>NC_042999.1:171159691-171484691 GCF_006345805.1 Octopus sinensis
AGTCAATATCAAGAAAGTATGCTGGAACAATGATGTTGTCAGTTTTGTGTAGAGCTTAAGGTACCAGTCGTGTGTGTGCCTTAGGTATGAAAACATATACTTTGTGTATCTGATTCGATACTGAAATGCTGTTCACTCCTGCTATAAACAATTTGTGTAATAAATTTTCTGTTAATAGAAATTATATCCCCTTTTTGCTTGGGCGTTACGAGATTTTGTTTTCTATTTTTCCATCACAGATTAAATTTCAAAATATTAATAATTTATAAAAAACGCCATTTTGTACACTTCGCTTTAAATTTCTCTTCCATTGACATATTCACTCCTGAATTGTATTCCAATCTACAACATAAATCTGTCTGAATGTTTGTTTATCTATCAATCACCTATTCGCCCATTCAATCCGACTCTCCCTCTCTCACTCTTTCTCTCACGCCCTCTGTATAACTCTCACGCGCGACTCCGTCTATCTAAAATCAGGTATGTTTCCATATATATACATTCTGGGAAGGTTAGTGGTTAGGGTCTTCGGCTCACAATCGTGCGTCCAATTCCCAGCGATGCGTTTTGTCCTTGAGGAAGGCATTTTATTTTACGTTGCTCCAGTCCATTCAACTGGCAATAATGAGCAGTACCTGTATTTCAAAGGGCCAGCCTTGTCACATTCGGTGTCACCCTGAATTTCCCTGAGAACTACGTTAAGTGTACATGTGTCTATGGATTGCTCAGCCACTTGCACGTTAATTTCACGAGCAAACTGTTCCGTTGATCGTATCAACTGGAACCCATGTCGTAGTAGCCGACAGAGTACCAGTTTTACATACATTCTGAATAAACTAGTTCCTCATATATATATATATATATATATATATATAATATATATATATATATATATATATATTCAAACTCATAATTAAAAATTTTTAAATCTTAATTTTAAATCTTAATTTTAATTTTTAATTTTAATTCTTAACTTAATCTAATTTAAGTAGCATAACTTTAATAAAATAAAATGAGTTACTAAAGCACCATAATTTTATTTCAAAATTAAATAAATAAGGTTACTCCCTCGGTGATAATATGATTATCTTCATTATGATAGACAATTCCCTAACACCTTGTAAATGATCTTCTAAGATTTGACCTGTAGTCCGTCAATGTATGAATAATAACGGCAACTCCTTAAGACAGTAAAATGAATAAATTAAATAAATAAATTTTAATGACTTTTTGATAAGATTATACTTAGATTTTCCTAATGTATTTTCTTTTGATTTTAGCCTTTGACCCCTAAACCCCTAAACCCCTGACCGTGTTATCTCTTTAGATTCTCCTTAAATTCATAGCTGCTTTCGACAGCAATAATTAGCTGTTTTACTGGTCAAAGAATAATATTCTCCTCTAGTTCCTAGATGCCTGTAAATTAAAACCAGACTTGCCGTCTACTAATTCCTCTGTATAACTAGAACCCTTTTTTTCTTTTTCTCTTTTTTCCCTTCTTTCCCTATTTCTTTCTCTTTTCTCTTTTTTCTTTTTTCTTTTTTCTTTTTTCTTTTTTTCTTTTTTTCTTTTTCCTTTTCTCTTCTCTTCTAGCCCCCCCCCTTTTGCTCCCTCCCCCTTTATTTTCTCTCTTTCCTTCTCTTTCCTTCCCTTTTCTGTTCTTTGCATCTCTAGAAAGCCCTTCAGCCTTTAAAAGTTAAATAGCTACAGTCTCTTGAAAATAGCAGTAATGTGATTAATGTGGCAAATACCTAATCATATATCAAGAATTGATACCCACCTCATTGTGTTCAACCATTGATAAATTTATCGCCTGTGAATATGAAATTCCTCTTCATTTCTCTGGAAATTTACATCTACACCATTGGAAATTGTGCATCTATACAAAGGATTAATTCACCCTCTCGGTAATGCTAATAAGCAGGAATTGAAACCCACCTCGTTGTGATTAGCAATGGATAAATTTGTCGTCTGTGTGTATGTAATCCCTCCTCATATCTCTGGAAATTCATATGTACACCATGGATTAAGTCACCTTCTCTGTGATGCTATTAAAACTTTTTTTAAATTCTGTGATAAGACTGTACATCATCTTTAAAGAACTTTAATGAACTTTGGAAATCTGTTTATGTTACTTAATTATCTACATTACTTCATGAGTATAGCCTCAACCACTAGGATGTCTAGAGAACTCACATGTATTTTAGCTGATGAGTACGGGACACGTTTATATGCTGCAATTTTTGCAACTTTTAATAAAGCCTGTCCTTGTATGAAACGATTGTACTAAAAACCTATCCATTCTTGTTGCTTCTTTCTCGCTTATAATCACCCCACATTACTGTATTGTTAAAACCGTATAGTTTGTTTTGGTGCATCTAAGTTAGGTACCATATTCAAGTAAATTCATTTAAATTAACTTGAATCTTTATTGCTTTTTGAATATATTCCCATACAGTCTGTATGTTTTTCTGGTACTTAATTTCTCAACAAGAATGGAAAAAGTAAACATTGAGTTCTCCCCTAAAGACATCCCCTTACATAGTATAGATGAATATAATTGGCTTCTCATTCATAGGATTAACGATTTCATTAGAAGAATCAGGTGGAAAACGTACCATTTTGATGTCAAACAGAAGAAGAAACCACAGGAAAAGAATACCGAAAAGAATTTTGGAAGAATTTTTAAAAGTAGAAAAAGTCCACCTCAGAACCCATTCCTGGAGAACTTTGAGAAAGACTTGCTGAATCTTATAGATGATATTAGCTTCAAGGAACACCCGTTGAGATACAACCCTCACCTTAGACACCTTAGGAACTTTATTCAGTCAACCAGGTGCAAACATGGAATCCTAGTACCAGCAGATAAAACGGGTAATATGTATAGAGTTGATTACGATCTTTATAGCAAATTAATTAGGAAGGAACTAAATTCCAAATATAAAATTACGACTAAGAACAATTTGAAAAAAGTAAACCTGGAAATGAAAGAGATCATGGAGAAACTAAATTTAACGGATAGAACAGAGCCGCTTAAACCGTGTGAGCCCAGGATCAACCTTAAAGACCACAAAAAGAATTTCTTGGAAAACCCTTCGGTAAGGCTGATCTGTCCAACTAAGTCGGACATTGGCCGACTTAGTAAATCTATCCTGGATACTGTTCTACCCCAAATAACCCCTCTTCTCCCCTTAAATCTATGGCTAAGTACGGACGAAGTTCTAAAATGGTTTAACTCTCTAACTAATACTAGTAGTCTGTCCTTTATTCAGTTCGATATTAATAGTTATTACTCTAGTATTTCCCCTATCTTACTCAACAAATCACTAATATTTGCCATGAATCGCTCCCTCATATCTAGAGAAGAAATCAATATTGTGCTACTAGCTAGGAAGACATTTATAGAATTTGAAGATAAATTATGGACTAGAGCAGATACACCTAATTATTTTGATATACCAATGGGTTCCAGTGATTCGGCTGAGGTAACCAACCTAGTAGGCGCATATCTATTAAAATGCATAAGCAAGGATATCCCAGAAATACAGGGGGGTCTATATAGGGATGATGCTCTGTTTGTTATCCCTAGTAATAATAAATCTGTTATAGAAAGGATTAGAAAGAAAATTAATAAGTTCTTTAAGGATTTCAACCTCAGTATAACGTATGAACCGGGCACTAAAATAGTTAACTTCCTAGATATTACGCTAGACCTTAACTCCAAGCTGCATTACCCATTTAGAAAGGAAGGCGAAATCACGAATTACGTAAATAAATTATCAAATCATCCCCCAAATATAATTGAATCTTTAGTAAGAAATATTTCATTAAGAATTTCAAAATTATCATCCAATAAGGATATATTTAACTCCCATTCTGAGCATTATAATGCGGCGTTAACTAAGGCTGGATACAACCAAAAGATTACATTCGTTGATAAGGAGAACTCACGTATTCCTAATAAGGAAGTTATCAGTAATCACGTAAGCAGCAATACAGACCAAGCCCGAAATAAAAGTAGAATTAAATTAACGGTAAACGCTAATCTAACGTACAGGCCCAACAATTCAAATAGAAGCATTGACCAGAACATAGGTAACTCGGATAATATCGAAGTAGATAAACCAAAGATGCACACAAATAAAAATAAAAATAATGGTAATAAATACAATAGCTCCGGTGAGATGAATAGTAATAATTCTACGAACCCTAAATTAATAAAAAAGATATAATATGGCTGAATATTCCTTTCAACTGTGCGATACAATCGGATATACAGAACAAATTCAAAGTAATTCTGGAAAAAAATTTCCCAATCTCTCATAGATATCATAGAATTATTTCTAGGAAAACAGTTAGGATTTCTTATTCAACCCTCCCAAATATGTCCACTTTAATAGCTAAGATTAATAATAACAACATTAAACTAGCCAGAAAAATAGAAATAAAAATAATAATATCAACATGAATACCAATAGCAATTATAATAATACTACCAACAATAAAAAAAGCAATAGTAACTATCAAAACATGGGTGAAATTAGTTACCACAGAATGACTAATAACATTAACATTAATAGTAATAATAACAATACCGATATTAATAGAAGTAATAATGTTAATAATAGAAATAATAGAAATAAGGCTAATGGAGAAAATAAGGAGAATGAAAATATAAGTGATATCTATAACAACAATATGCAGTCGGATAAAAAGACTAACAATAATAGTAACATTACCAATAATATAAGAAATCATGGTAGGACTTTAGACCTAAAAGATGAAACAGAAGGATCAATAAATAATAGCAATACTTTAGATATCAGCACCAACTATAGAAATATTAATAACAATAAGGACAATTATACTCATGATAATCAAAATAATAGGAACCTAAGACATCTACCCAAGAATAATCCAAAACCTGAAGTTGTTCCTCCTGTGTGTAAGTGTAGAATAAAATCAAAACGCCCGGCACCTGGTCTATGCGGGGAAAATAATGTAATCTATAAATGTACCATATCCACGGAGAATAACAAATATCTTTACATTGGATGTACAATTAATTTTCTAGCCAGAGTTAGAAATCACATCTCGTCTTTTAAATTACGTCATAAAGCTGGTACCACCACACTTTCAAACAAAATCTGGGAACTCAAAAATAATAATAATAATTATAACCTTAATTGGGAAATAGTTAGGAGAGCAATTCCGTATAAAAATAGCAGGGTTGGTTGCCAACTATGCTCCATGGAGACGTATGAAATTCTAAAGCATAGAAAACATAGAAACTTATTGAATAACCATATCGAACTAGGTCAAGTTTGTGTCCACGCTAAATTGAAGACTTTAAAATATTTTAAATGATTAGAATATTCGTAACTAGATAGATAGATAGATATAACTTGATTTTTGCTAGTATAGCACTGCTTTAAGTAGATAACTAAGAGTTCTCACACTACAGTTATCTTTTTCCTTATATCTGCATCAGTTTTTTGAGAGCAGGGAAATGAATAGTACTTATACGCTGCTTAATTGAGGCTTTATTTAATTTCAAACTCATAATTTTAATTTTTAAATCTTAATTTTAAATCTTAATTTTAATTTTTAATTTTAATTCTTAACTTAATCTAATTTAAGTAGCATAACTTAATAAAATAAAATGAGTTACTAAAGCCCCATAATTCTATTTCAAAATTAAATAAATAAGGCTACTCCCTCGGTGATAATATGATTATCTTCATTATGATAGACAATTCCCTAACACCTTGTAAATGATCTTCTAAGATTTGACCTGTAGTCCGTCAATGTATGAATAATAACGGCAACTCCTTAAGACAGTAAAATGAATAAATTAAATAAATAAATTTTAATGACTTTTTGATAAGATTATACTTAGATTTTCCTAATGTATTTTCTTTTGATTTTAGCCTTTGACCCCTAAACCCCTAAACCCCTGACCGTGTTATCTCTTTAGATTCTCTTTAAATTCATAGCTGCTTTCGACAGCAATAAATTAGCTGTTTTACTGGTCAAAGAATAATATTCTCCTCTAGTTCCTAGATGCCTGTAAATTAAAACCAGACTTGCCGTCTACTAATTCCTCTGTATAACTAGAACCCTCTTTTTTTCTTTTTTTCTTTTTTTCCCTTCTTTCCCTATTTCTTTCTCTTTTCTCTTTTTTCTTTTTCTTCTTCTTATTCTCTTTTTCTTTTTTTCTTTTTCCTTTTCTCTTCTCTTCTATCCCCCCCCCTTTTGCTCCCTCCCCCTTTATTTTCTCTCTTTCCTTCTCTTTCCTTCCCTTTTCTGTTCTTTGCCTCTCTAGAAAGCCCTTCAGGCTTTAAAAGTTAAATAGCTACAGTCTCTTGAAAATAGCAGTAATGTGATTAATGTGGCAAATACCTAATCATATATCAAGAATTGATACCCACCTCATTGTGTTCAACCATTGATAAATTTATCGCCTGTGAATATGAAATTCCTCTTCATTTCTCTGGAAATTTACATCTACACCATTGGAAATTGTGCATCTATACAAAGGATTAATTCACCCTCTCGTAATGCTAATAAGCAGGAATTGAAACCCACCTCGTTGTGATTAGCAATGGATAAATTTGTCGTCTGTGAGTATGTAACCCCTCCTCATATCTCTGGAAATTCATATGTACACCATGGATTAAGTCACCTTCTCTGTGATGCTATTAAAACTTTTTTTAAATTCTGTGATAAGACTGTACATCATCTTTAAAGAACTTTAATGAACTTTGGAAATCTGTTTATGTTACTTAATTATCTACATTACTTCATGAGTATAGCCTCAACCACTAGGATGTCTAGAGAACTCACATGTATTTTAGCTGATGAGTACGGGACACGTTTATATGTTGCAATTTTTGCAACTTTTAATAAAGCCTGTCCTTGTATGAAACGATTGTACTAAAAACCTATCCATTCTTGTTGCTTCTTTCTCGCTTATAATCACCCCACATTACTGTATTGTTAAAACCGTATAGTTTGTTTTGGTGCATCTAAGTTAGGTACCATATTCAAGTAATTCATTTAAATTAACTTGAATCTTTATTGCTTTTTGATTATATATATATATATATATATATTATATATATATTATATATATATATAATATATATATACACATATATATATACATACATATATATATAATACATATATATATATAATACATATATACTTATATATATAAGTATATATATATATATATATATATATACATATATACTTATATATATAAGTATATATATATATATATATATATATATATATATATATACATACTTATACATACTTATATATATATAAATGTGTGCCACTACACACATTTTTTCTCTCCTTGTTTTTTCTGTGTACATTTCTATAGAAGAGCGTAGGCTCGAAAGGTAAAAGACTTTTTCTATTCCTGAGCGCTATACTAATACATCTGTTTGTTTTGTACACCACCTGTCTTCGTTTTCTGTTTATTTTCGTAAACTTTCCCTTTATGTATGTATGTGTATGTATATATATATATATATATATATATATATATGTGTGTGTGTGTGTGTGTGTGTGTGTGTGTGTTGCTGTGATTGAATGTAAACACACTAACGTTAAATTTAGTAATGTCATTGGCCTTGCTTTAACATTTCAGAATCAAATTATTCGGAAGCCTGCCAGATAGAGGCTATACGTTTTAAATGTAAATGAATACATAAAAGACATAATATTAGAATGGAGAGGTAGAAAATATTTTATTCGTTTGCAATATTCCGTATATGATAGAAGGTTTTACCTTAATATGCAAATTCAATCAAAGCAAAATTTTAACCGAAACTACTGAAATTACAGACACTCCCTTAGCAATTATATACGGTTTCTAATAAAAAGACGATAGGCATCGGTAAATTTCTAAGATTCTGTTGAATCAGAATGATATGACTCATAATCAACCATGTATGTGTGCGGATATAAATAAATTCCTTCTCTTTTAATGACTTGTAGGGATATTGAATTTTGGTATGCAACCATAATATACCACACTGTATATTGAATACTTTATAAGTCAATACTGTGTTCTACTGTGTTAGCAGTGCTATTAAATCACATGTCTAGATTATCTCTACAGATTTGCTATAGAAATTATAGCTAGCTCTAATTCTTTACGACGTTTCGTATCCGCATTGTTGTTTACCTTAGATGTCTTCGGATACGTAACGTTGCACAAATCAGTTCTGGCTATAATTTCTATGCAAAATTTGTAGTGATAACCTTAGCATGTGATTTAATAGCACTGGTTAAACACTATTGACTTATAAATCGTTTAATATACTTTGCAGTATATTATGGTTACATAACGAAGCGCGGTGTTCCTGCAAGTACTTAATATGTAAGTATCAGCTACCAAGATTAGTATGAAAAATTGGTATATCCGATAATGTTAAACCACTATATTTATTGGCTGTTTACGCAATGTGTTCGTAGATAGTTATGCGTTGGATGCAGTGGTGAAGAAGCAGCAAGAACTCCTGACATATGTATATAGACACATTATATATTTTGTCCATCTTCGAAAACATTGTTGTTTACATTAGACGTCTTCGGATACGAAACGTCGCGACAAATCAGTGATGGTTATGATATCTATATCAAATTACCATGTTCTTTAACGTTTGTTTATACTTAACCCACACACTACTGAATATACTTTCAACGAGCTTCAGAGTTAATATCATATTGTGAGACTTTCTTCAAAGAGACGAACGTTGTCGATACATTGCTTGCCAATATTGCTGTTGCATACCATTAAAATGAGATGGAGCAGTTAGTAGAGGTTGATTTATAATTAGCTCCTCAGCTTTACGTATTTTACGCCGGGAAAAACAAATCCGAATGAGTGTGTCCCATTCAATTCTAAGTCTATTCTGCTTTGATATGTATTAATTATTTCTAATCTTTATAGCAGGTGGATGACACATCAACGTAAATGGTAAAGTAGAGTACAGCATATCCGGTGAAAATATTTAGCTATATTTGGATTATGAAGGAAAAATGAATCCACATAATTGTATTAGATGTAATACGATTCATTATTAGGTTAAGTTCTTTTATATTCAGAATTCAAATAACATCTGCATCAGACTTGACCATAAATCAGTAGATCAATATAAATGAAAACAAGTCAAATACTAGACGTGATGAAGGAGATAATATGTCACCTTCTTAATATGCTACTCTGTGTCATTACTATGTCTGCAGTAATTGAACAAATGGATGAATACATGTTGAAATGAAAATCTTCATTTAAATGTAGACAGGATGGCGTTTATTTTCATTTATGAGCGGACTATATAATTATTACTCGTAATAACAGTATCCATTCAACTGATTGTAACGCTTGCATATGAATATGTAGTTGCAATTCATAAAATAGTTTGCTTACTTAGTTACATTTATTTACGTCAATTAGAGTTCCCTCAACTTTCAGGCCTAACTTTATGCCTTGACAAAGAATTTTATGATTTGGTAGGCTGCCGGCGGCAAAATTACTCACTGATAAATAGTAGCCATCATTAACTCAAAACAAGGAGAAGTAGTGTCAGCAGAATGATATATATCGTACTTCAAATGATATATAAATATTGGTTTCAACTTTTGATGCCATTGCCCTGTAGTAGAAAACATGTGCTTTCAAAATTGTTATTTATATACATACATACATACATACATACATACATACATACGTACATATACAATTATGTATAAATAAGGATAATATCGTTATTTAAATATCGAACTTATCAAGTGGCCAGCATGGGAATAAAAAACTTCAAAGGTAATAATTATTATTAAAATTATAATTTAGGTTGGAAATAGCAGCCAAAACTTGACTCTAAAGCCATATTAAATGTTCACACAGCACCAGTTTTGACTGCTATGTCTAGCGTGGAGGTATTTCTTAGATACCCTAAATTATAATTTTAATAATAATTATACAATTATACACACACACACACACACACACACACACACACACACAAACATATATATATATATATATATTGACAATATTAAAAATCAGGATAACTCCGAAGTAGCAATCGCATTACCTTTTAATTCTATTATATACTGCCTTTCCAGACCAACACTTGTTTCAATTGCACCGATTAGTAATCATTCCATTTGCAACCGTACAACAAAACAGTGCAGTCTCTTCTGGTTCTTGACTTGATATCCCTCGGTATAGCCGTTTAATGATTTTCTTTAATAAACTCTGTATAATGTACGGTTGTCTGTTAAGTCAAACGCAAACGATCTCTATTTCAAGTATCTATTGAATAATCATTCCATTATTTCAAAACCTTGTATTGTGTAAATGATAATTACTCATTTATATTTGAAAATGTAAATTTCCTCATGTGCAAGCACCTAAATGCTTGCTCCTGTCTAGAATTTATTACATTACACTTGGATGAGAAAATCATGTAAGATTCTTTTAAACATATGTCACATCTATGGGTTCCAGGTCTGTATGGTTTTTCAGTACAAATTAATTCCCATTTAATCGTATAGACCTTGTTACTGTCCTTGCAGGATCAGATTAATTGCTAAGAATCGTTTGGAACTTTTCATCTTTCATCTTTGTCCTTGTCCCCGATGTAAAGAAATTCCGTAACTTCAGACGTAACTATACATCTATATATTACATTTTTAGTTTTACACTACTTCTTTTTCACATAACAGGATTCTTAGCAAATTAATCTGGTCTTTCAAAGATTGTAACAAGAACTATAGATTAAGTGGGAGTTAATTTGTACTGCAAAACCATACACACCTGGAACCAATAGATGGATATCAGGTTAAGGCTCTGAAGAAAATCCACCGTTTTATAGTACGGCTGCAATTGCAACGATTGTTGGTCTTACACGGCAGTATATAATTATAGAATTAAAGGTAATGCTATTGATACTTCAGAGTAATCTTTATTCTTTTATAATGTCAATATTTTTTACTCCAGGAAACCTATATGGTTAAAGAAATATATTCAGAATTATACAACGGAATATTCATCTAACTTCTTATCTTATAAGAACTTTATTGGATTTATATTTTGAATGTTGAATAAACATATTTTGAATACCTAACTGAGAGAAAACTGGTAACATATATACATCACCTAATATATACACGTGTGTGTGTATAGACAAGCGTAATCTGGGTGTGCATAGTGATATTTATGAATGAATAACGGATAAGTTTTGGTGATATCTTAAAAATAAATTAGAATTTCAGTATGATAAATAAATCATAGTTGTACAAAGGAATAAAAAAATAATAGAATTCGATAATCCTGACGCATCCTTTGTTAACTCACATGACGGACGATGCGGTAAGGTTACTCTTTCTTTACATATTGCAGCTTATGACGGACTTATTCGCGCCAGGCAACAAATATGCCTATGTATTGGATTCACTCGTAAGCTGGATTGATATGCGCAGCCGTTGTGGAAGATGTATCACAGTCGGTGGGTGTAAGATTGGTAAGGTAATATTTGCTGGCGGCAAGGAGTTACATGGCTCATCAGAAAGTTATCTTCAGCATGCACGGATTGCTGCCAAGTGCTGCAAGGCAACGATGAGAATTTGTGTTAAGACAACTGAGACAATGATACTCACAAGAAATACTTCTCAATGCCCTCTGCATATTAGTGGAACCTCATTTAGGTCAGTAGATAATCAAAGTATCTTAGAATCATATTCATGAGTGATAGAAGGCAAAAGTGGATGTTAAAACTGCATGAGTTGATACGGTAATGAAGTAGCTTCAGCATTCAATGCTTAGAAGAGAAGAGGTTGGTGAAAAAGCCAAACTCCTTATCTTCCATTCCGGTTTCGGGCGTATCCACACATATGTTCATGGATGTTGGGTAATGACCGGAAGAGGACAGTCACGGATATAAATGAACTAAATAGAGTTCCCTCAAAAGATTTCTGGAGTAATATTACTCGACAGAGTGCATGACTCGGAGATCAGAGAGTCTCTCCAGGCCGAGTCGAGACTTCTCCGCACAGTAAGGTCGCAACAACGATCCCACAGAAATGTGATACGAATGTTATAGGAAGGAATCGCAAGACGGCTTCTTCAAATCGAGCCAATCGGTAGTAGACCTAGAGGTGTTGTAAGAAAGTGATGGTTAGGTATTAAGCATAGACTCAGTTGGTCGCGCTAGGATATTCTTCCGGAAAATATGATGATGCTTGTTCCTAGTAGAGTTCACTGGAAGATGTACCAGAGGGCTCTACTCATGATTCTCCCAGAAATAGTGGACAAGGAAGATGAATTGATGGATAAAATTTGCTGTGGTGTCATTTACGCTTATACTGCATACGCTTTAGTGTGAAAAATAATTCTCTTGCGTGGTCACTGCGTATCATCACAATAAATTTCCCTTCCAATGCATTCAATTGACTGCCAAACTTTTAGCTGTCGGGCGCAGGGAGATATAAGTTAGAACAAGTTTCCTGGCGAGTAAACATGTCAATTAATTTGTTTAATTACTATTTCGATATCACGATTTTGGGTTGTGTGTGTTTCTTAAGTTACGGTCCACTCACCAGTGGTATCTGATGAATGTTTGATTATCTGTATATTAATTATTCATTGTTGGTTACTTTATGTTATTTCTTGGTCATAATTGTTTATTTCTGAATATGTTCACGGTTTATGACAGTGCGTCCATATGAAAACGTTCGTAGTTATAATAATCAATGTTAATTAGCTTATATTATTCGTATGTAATTATATTTTGTGTTTTATTTTTAGCGATTAATAATTGTCGAGTGACACGAGTAATTACTGAATTTTTAAATTTATTTAATTAAATTTGGTGTTACAATGTAATCCAGTTAATTAGTGTTTATACTGTAATTAAGAATCGGACGTGAACTATTATAATTACATATTCTCAGGCTGCATTAGGTAGCATGTTTCTACATTGTTTGACACCGACAAATGTAGCAATCCCGATGTTGAAAGTCACGATGGTATCCGTGTGCCTGCGGAAGATGGAACGCCTAGTTTAGTTATGATTATTTCGTAGCAGGTTATGTGTCTGTAGTTATCTGATTGACTGAAACTATATTTGTCGGTATGATTGTTTACATGGGCATAAGTTTTAGTGTTGAATTCTGATCGTTTGTGTAGATAAACCGCATATTTGCATATAGACTATACGTTTTATGTTTAAAAAAATTCAAAATCTAAACTCCATTCATAAATAAGTTTCGTAAACTGCTTTTTGAAATCTCTTGTTAATCGTTACAGTGACCTCGCTAATATTAAAGTATTATCTTTAAGGACACAGAACACTTGTGTCAAGTAGCCAACTGGAAACGGTGTTTCTTGGGGCTAAATAACAGTAGCATTCTTCCATTTCCTGGGACTGCCACATTAAGTTGGCAACAAGCCATCACTTTATCGTGCTTCTACTGTATAAGTCTCTCTAAGAAACTTAGAAATGCAATATTTCTAATTTTGTAGATTTGTGAATTTCACATGAAATTCTATACATTTTCAGCAGCGAATAAGCACCAATATCTAGTAAGACCATGTTTTGTTTTCCTCTGCGACACGTTGTTGTCTTCAGTCTGTTACCTGCGGTATGTGAGTTCGTTTCCTGTTCTGTTGATTGTAAATTTATGTTATTTTGAAGTGAAATACTTTAATTGAAATCGAATTGTTGTCCTTTGAAAAACAGTAATTTTCGCCCTGCTGGGTGGAAAAATTTCTGTTAATTTTATTGTGAACTGGGATTTTTACGAATATATTTTCTGGAAATTTTATTGTCATTTGTGACAAGTGTGAAGCAACGAAGTAATGGAAACCCAACAAGCCGTCAGCTATACTGCAGCAACAGAAGGGGTTTGAATAAGGACGTTTTGCAAGTAAAAAAGTGAAGTTCGGCAAAAAGAGATTGAAAAAGTCTAATGAACTCATAGTTAAGGAAGGAAACAGCCTAAGGCTGACCCCGCCAAATGAAAAAATACAGGAAACAGCAAAAAGAAAAAAAAAAGGGGGATAGAATGCTGTCAAACTGAAGTAAAAGGGTGGACATAGCGATTGTTGAAGCAATGGAAGAATGTCTTAAGGACATTAAATACCAGAGACAAGAAGTATGCGACCAAACAGGAGACAATAAAGTGTTCCACGGTGCCATTGAGGTCGGAAGAGCGGGCACTGCTCCCAACGGTAGAGTGCCTCCAGAAATCGATGATGCGTAGCAGCCAACTCCTTCAACATGGAGGAGAAGACCAATGTGCTGAAGGTCACGAGGAAAACAGAAGTAAACTGGTTTGGATATGACCTCGAGGTGACAGTCCAAATCACATAAAATTGCAGATGAAATTATGCTGCCAGAGGATGTTAAATTAAGAGTGGTAGTGGAGGGAAGACCTCCCATCTACTACCACTGTAGAGTACGAGGACACACGAAAACAAGGTATCCCTAGAAACAAGAAGTAGAACAGGAGCAGGAGAAGGAAGAGGAGGAGGAACAAGGAGGGATAGTAAATGAAGAGATGGTAAACGTAGAAGGAAAAATTCTCAGTTGGAAAAGAAAAAAAGAAAAGAGATGAAAATGCATATTCACTACCAAAAAGCCCGCAAAAAAGAGAAAAGGCAACTTGGAGGAGATACAAATTGAAAGAACAGAAATAACAAAAAAGAAAATTACAGAAGAAAAAACAAGTATGCAGAAAGGAAAAGAAGCAACAATAAAGAGTAAGAGAGAGATAGAGATGGTTGAGACACGAAAACCAGGAACATCAGGAGAGAATAGAGACGGAAAACGAGAAGGAGTACCGAAAGGAAAAATGTGAGGACTATGATAGAGTATAAAAAGAGCATAGAAAGAGAGAAACGGAATCAGAGTAAAATCATCAGGGAATGGGCATACCGGGTACGACAAGGTAGTTTTGCTAGAGAGAGAAAAAGGAGAAAGATTAAAAGAATTATTTGGTGAAAAATTGTAATAACGGAGTTGCTTGTTCGATGCCACGACTTACCACAAGTTGTGCCATTTGATGACATAATAGAACACATAGTAATTTGAAAGTAATTGAAATTTGTAAAAGATAAAATGTTTTAAAAAAACGTTGTAAAGTAGAACAATGAACTATTCGTGAATAATGTGTTACATAAACAGTTAAATGTCACTGCCTGCATGTGGGGCGCAGGTAAGACATTATATGATTATACTTATCGGCGGCGAGCTGGCGGAAACGTTAGCACGCTGGGCGAAATGCTTCGCGGTATTGCGTCTGTCGTTACGTTGTGAGTTCAAATTCCGCCGAGGTCGACTTTGCCTTTCATCCTTTCGGGGTCGATAAATTAAGTACCAGTTACGCACTGGGGTCAATGTAATCGACTTAATACCTATGTCTGTTCTTGTTTGTCCCCTCTATGTTCAGCCCCTTGTGGATAATAAAGAAATAGGTACTTCTTCTGTCGTTACGTTCTGAGTTCAAATTCCGCTGAGGTCGACTTTGCCTTTCATCCTTTCAGGGTTGATAAATAAAGTACCAGTTTCGCACTGGGGTCGATGTAATCGACTTAATCCCTTTACTTGTCCTTGTTTGGCCTCTTGTGGGTAGTAAAGAAATATATATGATTATATTAACAATTTCATTCGATTTATGTTTCATGTACCCCACTGTATTGTGTTATCTGTCTTTGTTCGTCCCTTCTTTGTAAGGACCAATGTATGTGTATATATATATATATATATATATATATATATATATATATATATCTTTTCTAAGGAGGTCTACAGAAAGTGTCGACGATGATTATATCGATGAAATTTGAAAATAAAAACAATTTTCTAGCTAGAAATTACCATTCATATACTTTAGCAATTCGATAACTTGCGCGTGAGAATTTTGCATCATAACATATCTACGACAAAGGTGGTATCTTTTATCTCTTTTCTTTCATTTGTTACAGTCAGTTGACGCTGGTGCCCCGCATTGAAGGGATTCAGTCGAACAACCCAAATCCAGTACACCATTTAAAGCCTGGTACTTAATCTAAAGTTCTGTTTTGCTGAGTGAATATGTTCCGAGGATATAAACAAATCAATGCGGGTTGTTAATCGATGATGGAGGACAAACACACGCATATATCCAGATATTCACACAGCTACCTTTTAGTTTCCGTCTATAAAATTCATTTAAATTGGCTTTAATCAGTAAGGGCTATCGTATAACACACTAACCTAAGATGCCACAAAATGGGGCTGCACCCAACCATGTGATTGAGAAGCATACTTCTTACCACGCAGCTACGCCCGCTCTGAGTGATATTAATTATTAGTAGTATTAAACTGGAAATACTGAAATAAGAAAAATTACCAGAAATAAGAAAAATTACAATACTCATCGAAAGCGTTCGAATTGTGTTCCAGTGATTTAAACCTTAATTGACAAAGTGGTCCCTTGTACTCAAATGCCTATAATATTCATACTAATTATGATCAGGTGCATTAATATGTTATCAATTATGAGGTTTTCATATATATATATGTGTGTGTGTGTGTGTGTGAAAGAGAGAGAGAGAGAGAGAGTGTGTGTGTGTGTGTGTATGTATGTATGTACGTATCTCATCTTCCAGAGCGTTAAGCTAATAAACCTGTTTGTTGTTTATACACCTGTCTTCGTCTTTTGTTTTTCTGTAAATTTCAACTACACACGCACACACACAAACACACACACGCATATATATATATATATATATATATATATATATATATATATATACATACATACATACATACATACATACACACGAAATTTTAGAGTTCTTTTAGTTTATAATGTTCAGTTTATAATCCTTGCCACTCGTATATCAAATGTGAGGAAATATTATGGCAAGTGAAGATCAACAGAAATGCCATTTGAAATGAGGTCGCACATGATACTCTGCAGAAACTTATCCTATTCTCCTCCCACCCATGCCCCTAATTCAAAAGTCACGTATCAGAAATATTTCTCATTTGTAAAATAGAGAGAGAGAGAGAGAGAGAGACAGGGAGGGAGAGAGATAGAAAACAGCAGGCGATCTTGAAAAAAAAACAATAGCAAAAACTAACATCGAATTTAGGACTGCCAAAATATCTTCAAACAGATCTTGTCAGTAGCCAGGCTTTGATGGTTGAATTTGTGATGTTATACAAAATCAGTTAGATAACCGGACGGAAAGTTTTCAGTAATTGTAAAGTCAAAGTATTTCAACGGGAAACAAGGAATGCCAAGTGTTGCGGTAGACAATAAAGCGATGTCAGTAAAGATAAGTAGATTAGTTTGGAATTTGGTTCAGATGTAACAAGATAATATATCTCATTTAAAGCTTGAATGGATATCAGACATATTCAGAAAGAAAGAATAAAAGGTTAGTGATGTTTAAAAGGCTATAGCGGAAAATATTTTTTTAAAATTTTCTATTCCAATTTCATAGGACACGAAATATAAAAGAACTCCACAATCACAAAACCATTTTTTTGTTTTTGTATTCGAATCGGAATTGTCAAACAAATTGAGATCACTCACAGATATTCGTAAAAGTATGTTTACATGTGTCATGCGCTTTATTTGTTTTGTTTAACATTATAAATGCATCAGTACAAGAAATATCTTTCAAAGGAGGATATGAGACAGGAGACAGGCTACTAAAATAATTCAAAACTGACGAAAGACTGGCAAAAGCGTAATAAATAGTTTGACTGTGGAGGATACATAATTGCCTTTATTTTTTTCTTCAACGCATCTGATGTTGTGCTTTATGAACTGTGATGACATACGTTGTATCTTTGGCATTTAAATTTGCAGGTCACATCTTCCTCCAGTTTTAATCACAGTCAAATTATAGAAATAGCGAATGAGAGATAGAAGAAAGAGAAGAAAAAGGGGAAGCAATGGGGCTAAAGAAAGAAAATTTAACTACTCTCCTTAACTGTTTCATTATTTATCTACCCATCAAAAATTAAATTGGTCTCAGTGGGATTTGAACTGAGAAACAAGCACAAATTGCGAAAAGCATTAAAATGAACGCTTTAACTATGTTTATAAAAGATAATTATTGAACACATAGTCATGATATATTGAATATAATGCAAAGAGAAATAATTAGAAATATTTATTTGGTGCAGAGAGGCTAACAGCAGGTCAAGAAATAATGGTATTTTAGTATACCAGGAAACATTGGCAATAACACCGGACACGTATCACTCCAATTAGGTCATAAGCAAATTTGCTGTACTTGCCAAATGATTTATGTATACACTGTTGAACACATGATATTTTGAACTAGTATAAACAAGAATACGTTTCATTTAATAACTCAGACACGTCAGCCGCTTGAAGAACTATACTTAATGATAAAATACTATATACGTAGAAGAAAATGCTACATTAGGTAATGAAATAATATTATTCTAATAATTTTGAAAGGCATCGAGGCTAATGCCGAAGATTTTCGGTTTTACTATAATTGTTCAACGAATAAAATACAGTGAATATTTTTTTAATATGTTAGCTTCTGAAAGTTAAATGATAACTGACAGATAACATATATAAGGCGTATGGTCCTCGGGAAAAATCACAGGATCGATGCAATGAAGAATGTGAAAGTAAAAAGGGATAAAGCACTAACACGATTTAATTAATAATGATTTCTGGGATCTTTTCGGTTTGAACAGCAGTTCTTTCTAGAGATGTCATATGAAAGTGTCACCCATAATTATGACCCTAGAATCGATCTGTTGCATTTCAATCTGTTTTAGGGTTAGGGTTAGTTAGGGTTAGGGTTAGGGTTAGAGTTAGGGGTGGGGGGAAGGGTATCTTTTTTCCTTCAGAAATGTAAATAAACCCAATCTGTTTCTTAAATGAGGGACATATTCATACGGCACAGAATGTTTTCACCTCAATAGACGTATTTGATTGGTTGAAATTGCAGAAATCGAAGAAAAAACAACACACATCTTACAAACTAGAATTTTCTCAATAAAGCCAAGAGAAAAAGATGTTTTATAAACATATTCTACCAGTATACCTAGTTTAAAATTTTTTAGTTACCTAGAAATTATGTTAAAAACTGCCGTTCAAACCGAAAAGATCCGATTTCTGATATTTGGATAATTATTGTAGGTATGTTAAAACCTTTCTAATCCTTCTTGTGAATCACAGGAACGTAAATTCTCAAACTTTGGGAATCCTTTTGCTCTATAGTTATTGACATTCATCATTCTTCTGGAGTAAAATACGAAACTACACTAATGCTTTTGAACGCACAACATGTAAGAAGTAAATGACAAATCCTGCCTTGAAAAATATGTTAAGGTCTATCATATCTCTACATATTACGCTTAGTTTAATTATATATCATTCTGGTGGGGTTGAATGTTCAGTGTTCTGTTTTTCACTTTTATTTTCTTCTATCATGATGTTTGCACCGTCACTAAAAATATAACTCGAAATTCGATATTGAAACGTTTAATAGAAATATTGCATAACTAAAACAATTATTGAACGTAAAACAATAGAAAACAATAGAAAGATCAAAACTGCTTAAAACGTAAACGATGGAGAGAGACTTAACATGTGAAAAGCAAATTTAAAAAGAAAATTACAGCAAAACTAAACCATACAAACAGCTCTGGAATACTGATCATCAAAGTCCGACCTACAGCAATTATGACAAAAATACAAATAAATCGGAATAAAAACAAAGATCTGATTATATAAAAGTTGAAATCATGAACAACATAAGAGGGAAAATGAAAGGTATAAATCAATAGAAAGTTTCTCTACAAACCAGCGAAAATAGGTTCAAAGTATTAAAATCATCAATTAATTAGTAACACATTATTAACGAAAACAGACACGAACATGAATATTAAATTAATTCAAGTTATAGGCTTTCTAGTTAAAAGTGAAAGCCAGTCCGCCCACGATGTACACGCACAGGAACGCCCGAGGAAATATCGTGGAAGACTACGATGTCGCAAAAAAGAAAAGCTAGATAGATAAAAATTATGAGAAACAACTACAGACGAAACATATCAAATCGAATAAAATAACTGAAATTAGAGAAAAAATAGCATCTCTAAGAAATGACTCGGCGCTAAATCGTAGAGGATCCATCGATATAAAATGCATCAAGGATTCTGTGAAGAAAACGATGATATTTTTTAGTTAAGCCTCAAACAGGTTTATTGAGAAGCAAGTTAAAACTAAGTAGAAGTAACTGCAAATGAAGAAGGGAAATAGAAGTATACGGTCAAAGGGGATGCAAACAGGAATTTTCTTTTCGTTCTTTCCTTTTTCTGTTTTTATTCACTGTTTGTCCTCTCATTCAACTTATTGCGTTAACTTACTCGCTTTTTCTTATAGTTTGTCCAATACAGGCGTCCTGGTTTTCAAACAGAACTATGTGCACTGAACCAAGGAATGCGTGGATACACAAGGCACGTTACATAAATATGCCTAATCACAGTGTCTCCATGGCAAGGTACTATTACTGAGAACTTATTTTGAATACTTACTGTGTACATTAAATAGTTATCTCTTACTCGATGGAAGATTTTTTATCTATCCTACCTAAACGGAACGGAATAGTAAACTCTCTCTCTCTCTCTCTCTCTCTCTCTCTCTCTATATATATATATATATATATATATATATATATATATATGTGTGTGTAGTTATTAATATTAGCAGAAGTAATAAAGTAACTCAATGTCCGTGAGCTTGGTGCTTTGGCACTTAATAAATGCAAACACTTATCCGGTACGCATCAGCATACCTATATATATATACACACACACACACACACAAAACACACACACACACACACACACACACACACACACATATATATATATATATATATTTACATATAAATATGTATACATAGACACATAGAAAGAGTGAATGAGTGTGTGAAAGAGAGTGTAAGAAAGAGGGAGAGAGAGATTACAAGTAAAATTGCATCTACTGTCGTAATAAAATAGGCATATAAAACACGTGCTGAGGTTGACTTACCTCCTAAATCACCGACTTAAGATGCATCTAAAACAAATAACAAGGAATGAAATTCTATAAATGGTTTATCATTGATCGCGTGCATGTACAGTAAAAAGAATGAACATTTGTGTTCCTGCTTCAATGCATTTTCTTTTATTTACGTCTTCGTAGTCATTTGCTAAATAGCAAACTGCAACTAATACATGTCCCAAAAATGTGAGTGAAATAAATGGAACATGCAACCACAAATATGTTAACGAGCATATTCTTTTATTCTGTTATTCTTGTAATTGTTTTAATCATTTGACTGCGGCCATACTGGAGTACCCACTTTAGTCGAAAAAATCGACCCCAGGACATATTCTTTGTAAGATTTAGAACTTATTCTAACGGACTCTTTTGCCGAAGTGATAGGTTACGGGGACGTAAACATAACAATATTAGTTGTCAAGCGATGGTGGAGGAACAAACACAGACACACAAACACATGCACATATACGACGCGCTTCTTTTAGTTTCCGTCTAACAAATCCATTCACAAGGCTTTTCGTTGGCCCTAGGCTTTAGTGGAAGATACTTGCCCAAGGTTCCACGCCATGGGACTGAAAACGGAACCATGTGTTATCTTTTATTTGTTTCAGTTATCAAACTCCAGTCATGACAGAGCAACACCTTGATGACATTGTATCAATCGAATAGGTTTCAAAACCTTTCCAAGCCTGGCACATACTGTAGTGCACTTTACCGAACTGCTAGATTACGGAAACCAACAACGTTAATCAAATGGCAGTGAGGCACACACACGCAAATATATATATATATATATATATATATATATATATATTATATATATATATATTATATATATATATATATATACTAAGCAATAAAGGGTTTAGCAACGAATTGCCTTAACACATACCGAATTTAGAAATAGCAGTCAAAGGGTTATAGCTATTTCTTCTACTAAAAAGGGAGATCTCAGTAAAAACAGCAATTGGAAGGCAGACACAAACAGGTAAGAGAGAATGAATTGACTGCAATCTATCATACATTTTTAAGTTATCTACGGACGTACGTTTCGAAATCAAGTTTTTAGGAAAGCATAAGAATTAAATATTAAATATTAAATAATTCTATCTTACCGAAACTTCTTTTCTCTTCAGCGTAGAATACTATAATCATAAATGATTATATATTGAATTTTGAGATACTAGAAGGCACCAACTCAACTCAGTATCAGAGCGAGCTAGAATCCGCAACTAGTATCACCGAATTCAATTTGTGAATGAAACGATTGTGTCACCAGCCCCTTCCCACCCGCGTGTAGCCAAAACAAGATGCTGTGGTCATCTACTGAGATAAAATATGGTTATCCGTAATAATGAAGGGTGAAATTAATTAATTTGGAATAATTGCTAAACCCTTTATTGCTTAGTATTACTTAAATTTTCCTCGAATGAGGCTTTTACATGCCGAAGACTACTTGGTGTAATTGATAATTATTCCAAATTAATTAATTTCACCCTTCATTATTACGGATAACCATATTTTATCTCAGTAGATGACCACAGCATCTTGTTTTGGCTACACGCGGGTGGGAAGGGGCTGGTGACACAATCGTTTCATTCACAAATTGAATTCGGTGATACTAGTTGCGGATTCTAGCTCGCTCTGATACTGAGTTGAGTTGGTGCCTTCTAGTATCTCAAAATTCAATATATAATCATTTATGATTATAGTATTCTACGCTGAAGAGAAAAGAAGTTTCGGTAAGATAGAATTATTTAATATTTAATATTTAATTCTTATGCTTTCCTAAAAACTTGATTTCGAAACGTACGTCCGTAGATAACTTAAAAATGTATGATAGATTGCAGTCAATTCATTCTCTCTTACCTGTTTGTGTCTGCCTTCCAATGCTGTTTTTACTGAGATCTCCCTTTTTAGTAGAAGAAATAGCTATAACCCTTTGACTGCTATTTCTAAATTCGGTATGTGGTAAGGCAATTCGTTGCTAAACCCTTTATTGCTTAGTATTACTTAAATTTTCCTCGAATGAGGCTTTTACATGCCGAAGACTACTTGGTGTAATTGATAATTATTCCAAATTAATTAATTTCACCCTTCATTATTACGGATATATATATATATATATAATTATATTATTTTCTCGTATTCTTTTCTGCTGAAGAGCGTAGGCTCGAACGTAAAAAACTTTCTCACTTTCCTGAGCCTCAAACTAATACACCTGGTTGTTGTTCATACGCCTGTCTTCTATCTTCGTCTGTTGTTTTTGTTGTAAATTTCAACTAAAATTTTACACCCACACACACACACTCATATATATATATAATATATATATATATATATATATATGAATAAATAAAAGAATGGAGTTGAACGACAAAATAACAAATTTCCTTTATTTTCGACATATGTTTCGAAGGCTGCATATTCCTAATTGTGGAGGAATAAGGAGTACATTATGCCACTTTCTCATCAGGAAAAACAAGGAATTTATGTCAACATTAAGATTTACAAAAATGTTTTAGATGACTGCTCTCACGGAGCGCTATTCCTCCACAATTCCTACTTATTCCTCCACAATTAGGAATATGCAACCTTCGAAACATAAGTCGAAAATAAAGGAAATTTGTTAATTTGTCGTTCAACTCCATTATTTCATTTATTCATAAATTTTATAAAAATACACACAAATTTCCACACGAAAACACGTAGTCTCTGCCCTAGGCACGTAACTTCAACCGTGTTATTTCTGATGTGAATTTGCTACCCAGGTATCGGTTAAACGAATTATCTATAAAAAGATATTTCATTTTTCTACTCAAACATATATATATATATATATATATATAATATATATATATATATATATATATATATATAAGTTAAGGTATGTAGAAAAATACAACATGGACAAGAACGTATAACTCATAGAAGACGATACAATAAACATGGACAGGACATTCGAACCCCTCAGTCTTCAGTCAAGAACCGGATCATCGTAGTAATTTCGGCTGATTAATCTTGAGATTACTAGATCACGGCCAGCCCTCCAAGAAAAACTAAGCTGGAAGCGTAGATTTCCTGGAAGAAGGATCGAATGCATACGAACACCAGGACAGCAAAAGGGACAGATAAAAAAAACAAAAAACAATAATGGAATACAGAAACATGAAATACAGAAGCATTAACGGTGAAAACAACAAGTGTCTTACGACTGATAACAAGCAAACAAATTTTTTCTCTGGCGCATTGGAAAAAGCCTTTATAGCGGCGGACGAAGAACAACGATGTTAACACGACGAGGGTCAGGAGCTGAAAGCAGATTTCGGCCAACAGTCACGTGACAGAGAAGAGGGAAAAGAAAAGAAAGAGAAGCAAAGGAAGAGAGAGAGAGAGAGAGAAAAAGGGGGACAAAACGCAACAAAGAGAGAGAAGAGAGAGAAAGAAGGAATCAGAGAGGAGAAGGATGAGTGTCGAAGAATGACCTGTGAGTGCAGAGCGAGACAAAGAAATAGGAGGGTAGTGGAAGACTAGACCAAAGGATCAGAGGAAAGAGAAGATGAATAGAGAGAAAGTAAAAATGAGAGAGAGAGAGAGAGACAAACAGAGAGTCGTACCAATTATTAAGAATATGTGTTCACATTAATGATAAAGGGGGTACGGGGCGCCTGAATATAAGTTAAGGTATGTAGAAAAATACAACATGGACAAGAACGTATAACTCATAGAAGACGATACAATAAACATGGACAGGACATTCGAACCCCTCAGTCTTCAGTCAAGAACCGGATCATCGTAGTAATTTCGGCTGATTAATCTTGAGATTACTAGATCACGGCCAGCCCTCCAAGAAAAACTAAGCTGGAAGCGTAGATTTCCTGGAAGAAGGATCGAATGCATACGAACACCAGGACAGCAAAAGGGACAGATATAAAAAAAAAAAACAATAATGGAATACAGAAACATGAAATACAGAAGCATTAACGGTGAAAACAACAAGTGTCTTACGACTGATAACAAGCAAACAAATTTTTTCTCTGGCGCATTGGAAAAAGCCTTTATAGCGGCGGACGAAGAACAACGATGTTAACACGACGAGGGTCAGGAGCTGAAAGGCAGATTTCGGCCACAGTCACGTGACAGAGAAGAGGGAAAAGAAAAGAAAGAGAAGCAAAGGAAGAGAGAGAGAGAGAAAAAGGGGGACAAAACGCAACAAAGAGAGAGAAGAGAGAGAAAGAAGGAATCAGAGAGGAGAAGGGATGGGTGTCGAAGAATGACCTGTGAGTGCAGAGCGAGACAAAGAAATAGGAGGGTAGTGGAAGACTAGACCAAGGATCAGAGGAAAGAGAAGATGAATAGAGAGAAAGTAAAAATGAGAGAGAGAGAGAGACAAACAGAGAGTCGTACCAATTATTAAGAATATGTGTTCACATTAATGATAAAGGGGGTACGGGGCGCCTGAATATAAGTTAAGGTATGTAGAAAAATACAACATGGACAAGAACGTATAACTCATAGAAGACGATACAATAAACATGGACAGGACATTCGAACCCCTCAGTCTTCAGTCAAGAACCGGATCATCGTAGTAATTTCGGCTGATTAATCTTGAGATTACTAGATCACGGCCAGCCCTCCAAGAAAAACTAAGCTGGAAGCGTAGATTTCCTGGAAGAAGGATCGAATGCATACGAACACCAGGACAGCAAAAGGGACAGATATAAAAAAAACAAAAAACAATAATGGAATACAGAAACATGAAATACAGAAGCATTAACGGTGAAAACAACAAGTGTCTTACGACTGATAACAAGCAAACAAATTTTTTCTCTGGCGCATTGGAAAAAGCCTTTATAGCGGCGGACGAAGAACAACGATGTTAACACGACGAGGGTCAGGAGCTGAAAGGCAGATTTCGGCCAACAGTCACGTGACAGAGAAGAGGGAAAAGAAAAGAAAGAGAAGCAAAGGAAGAGAGAGAGAGAGAAAAAGGGGGACAAAACGCAACAAAGAGAGAGAAGAGAGAGAAAGAAGGAATCAGAGAGGAGAAGGGATGGGTGTCGAAGAATGACCTGTGAGTGCAGAGCGAGACAAAGAAATAGGAGGGTAGTGGAAGACTAGACCAAAGGATCAGAGGAAAGAGAAGATGAATAGAGAGAAAGTAAAAATGAGAGAGAGAGAGAGACAACAGAGAGTCGTACCAATTATTAAGAATATGTGTTCACATTAATGATAAAGGGGGTACGGGGCGCCTGGAATATAAGTTAAGGTATGTAGAAAAATACAACATGGACAAGAACGTATAACTCATAGAAGACGATACAATAAACATGGACAGGACATTCGAACCCCTCAGTCTTCAGTCAAGAACCGGATCATCGTAGTAATTTCGGCTGATTAATCTTGAGATTACTAGATCACGGCCAGCCCTCCAAGAAAAACTAAGCTGGAAGCGTAGATTTCCTGGAAGAAGGATCGAATGCATACGAACACCAGGACAGCAAAAGGGACAGATATAAAAAAAAAAAAAACAATAATGGAATACAGAAACATGAAATACAGAAGCATTAACGGTGAAAACAACAAGTGTCTTACGACTGATAACAAGCAACAAATTTTTTCTCTGGCGCATTGGAAAAAGCCTTATAGCGGCGGACGAAGAACAACGATGTTAACACGACGAGGGTCAGGAGCTGAAAGGCAGATTTCGGCCAACAGTCACGTGACAGAGAAGAGGGAAAAGAAAAGAAAGAGAAGCAAAGGAAGAGAGAGAGAGAGAGAGAAAAAGGGGGACAAAACGCAACAAAGAGAGAGAAGAGAGAGAAAGAAGGAATCAGAGAGGAGAAGGGATGAGTGTCGAAGAATGACCTGTGAGTGCAGAGCGAGACAAAGAAATAGGAGGGTAGTGGAAGACTAGACCAAAGGATCAGAGGAAAGAGAAGATGAATAGAGAGAAAGTAAAAATGAGAGAGAGAGAGAGACAAACAGAGAGTCGTACCAATTATTAAGAATATGTGTTCACATTAATGATAAAGGGGGTACGGGGCGCCTGAATATAAGTTAAGGTATGTAGAAAAATACAACATGGACAAGAACGTATAACTCATAGAAGACGATACAATAAACATGGACAGGACATTCGAACCCCTCAGTCTTCAGTCAAGAACCGGATCATCGTAGTAATTTCGGCTGATTAATCTTGAGATTACTAGATCACGGCCAGCCCTCCAAGAAAAACTAAGCTGGAAGCGTAGATTTCCTGGAAGAAGGATCGAATGCATACGAACACCAGGACAGCAAAAGGGACAGATAAAAAAAAAACAAAAAACAATAATGGAATACAGAAACATGAAATACAGAAGCATTAACGGTGAAAACAACAAGTGTCTTACGACTGATAACAAGCAAACAAATTTTTTCTCTGGCGCATTGGAAAAAGCCTTTATAGCGGCGGACGAAGAACAACGATGTTAACACGACGAGGGTCAGGAGCTGAAAGGCAGATTTCGGCCAACAGTCACGTGAAAGAGAAGAGGGAAAAGAAAAGAAAGAGAAGCAAAGGAAGAGAGAGAGAGAGAAAAAGGGGGACAAAACGCAACAAAGAGAGAGAAGAGAGAGAAAGAAGGAATCAGAGAGGAGAAGGGATGGGTGTCGAAGAATGACCTGTGAGTGCAGAGCGAGACAAAGAAATAGGAGGGTAGTGGAAGACTAGACCAAAGGATCAGAGGAAAGAGAAGATGAATAGAGAGAAAGTAAAAATGAGAGAGAGAGAGAGACAAACAGAGAGTCGTACCAATTATTAAGAATATGTGTTCACATTAATGATAAAGGGGGTACGGGGCGCCTGGAATATAAGTTAAGGTATGTAGAAAAATACAACATGGACAAGAACGTATAACTCATAGAAGACGATACAATAAACATGGACAGGACATTCGAACCCCTCAGTCTTCAGTCAAGAACCGGATCATCGTAGTAATTTCGGCTGATTAATCTTGAGATTACTAGATCACGGCCAGCCCTCCAAGAAAAACTAAGCTGGAAGCGTAGATTTCCTGGAAGAAGGATCGAATGCATACGAACACCAGGACAGCAAAAGGGACAGATATAAAAAAAACAAAAAACAATAATGGAATACAGAAACATGAAATACAGAAGCATTAACGGTGAAAACAACAAGTGTCTTACGACTGATAACAAGCAAACAAATTTTTTCTCTGGCGCATTGGAAAAAGCCTTTATAGCGGCGGCGGACGAAGAACAACGATGTTAACACGACGAGGGTCAGGAGCTGAAAGCAGATTTCGGCCAACAGTCACGTGACAGAGAAGAGGGAAAAGAAAAGAAAGAGAAGCAAAGGAAGAGAGAGAGAGAGAAAAAGGGGGACAAAACGCAACAAAGAGAGAGAAGAGAGAGAAAGAAGGAATCAGAGAGGAGAAGGGATGGTGTCGAAGAATGACCTGTGAGTGCAGAGCGAGACAAAGAAATAGGAGGGTAGTGGAAGACTAGACCAAGGATCAGAGGAAAGAGAAGATGAATAGAGAGAAAGTAAAAATGAGAGAGAGAGACAAACAGAGAGTCGTACCAATTATTAAGAATATGTGTTCACATTAATGATAAAGGGGGTACGGGGCGCCTGGAATATAAGTTAAGGTATGTAGAAAAATACAACATGGACAAGAACGTATAACTCATAGAAGACGATACAATAAACATGGACAGGACATTCGAACCCCTCAGTCTTCAGTCAAGAACCGGATCATCGTAGTAATTTCGGCTGATTAATCTTGAGATTACTAGATCACGGCCAGCCCTCCAAGAAAAACTAAGCTGGAAGCGTAGATTTCCTGGAAGAAGGATCGAATGCATACGAACACCAGGACAGCAAAAGGGACAGATATAAAAAAAACAAAAAACAATAATGGAATACAGAAACATGAAATACAGAAGCATTAACGGTGAAAACAACAAGTGTCTTACGACTGATAACAAGCAAACAAATTTTTTCTCTGGCGCATTATATATATATATATATATATATATATATATATATACGACAGGCCTCTTTCAGTTTCCGTCTACCAAATCCACTCACAAGGCATTGGTCGGCCCGGGGCTATAGCAGAAAACACTTGCCCAAAATGCCACGCAGTGGGACTGAACCCGGAACCATGTGGCTGGTTAGCAAGCTACTTACCACAGCCACTCCTGCGCCTACATATGTATGTATACATACATATATACATCGGGTTCAGTCCCACTGCGTGTCATCTTGGGCAAGTGTCTTCTGCCATAGCCCCGGGCCGACCAATGCCTTGTGAGTAGATTTGGGAGACGGAAACTGAAAGAGGCCTGTCGTATATATGTATATATATATATATATATATATATATATATATATATATGTGTGTGTGTGTGTGTGTGTGTGGTGTGTGTGTGTGTGTGTGTTTCTGTGTCTGTCTTTGTCCTCCTAGCATTGCTTGACAACCGATGCTGGTGTATTTACGTCCCCGTCACTTAGCGGTTCGGCAAAAGAGACCGATACAATAAGTACTGGTCTTACAAAGAATAAGTCCCGGGGTCAATTTGCTCGACTAAAGGTGGTGCTCTAGCATGGCCGCTGTCAAATGACTGAAACAAGTAAAAGAGTAAAAGAGTAAGTGTATATATATATGTGTGTGTATATATATATATATATAGACACATACATACATACATACATACATACATACATACATACATACATACATACATATATTTACAGAAAACTGCTTCTTCGCCGGTAGACTTCTAACTGACGCAGTGGAAATAACTCACTCAAAGCGCCATGTGTTAGAAGATCTGAAAGTCATAGTCATATAGAAGCGAGACCAGACTCTCGGATGTTGTTATACGCTGGTTTTCATAGTGCCGTTCTGCACACTGTTAAGTTTTTCAAATGACACCACCCAACTGGCCAAACGTGCAGCCTTACATTCCATTGCAGGGTTACACATTTACAGTTGAATACACTGGAGTGAAGGGAAATGGTGTTTTGCTTTAGAACGCAACGCACAACCGGTCTGGGAATCAATACCATGTTCATGCGATCGTCAGTGCATCGCGCTAACCACCAGGTCATCTGCATTCACACACATATATGTATTCTAATATAAATATAAATACATACATACATGTATATATATATATATATATATATATAATATATATATATATATATATATATATATATATATATTAGAAGAAATGAGGTAATCAGAAGATCGGATGGTTCATATTTATAGATATTTATTTATATATTACATTTTTTACATATATATATCATATCATTTAGATCATATCATTCAGATTATTAGCACTTTCTCCCATTCTAGTGGGGTTTTCAAATCAAAATAATTCCTTTGTGGGGAATTTAATAATTTTATAGAGTTTCGTAGTTGTGGGGAGGGACAAGACAGTACAAGAGGGTGAAGTGGATGAGGAGGAAGTGAGAGAGAGACACACACACAGACAAAAACACACACAAAATAATGAAAGGGTAATAGTTCAGCTGCTCCGCCGTCGTACAGTTCGGTAATTCCGTCTAAGAAATGCATAAATATTTTCAATGAATTAAGCTGCCACTTTGTTCGAGAAAGTTAACATGCAGCCAAGATGTAACTGTTACCAATTCTCCAATAAAACTGGAGAAAATATGACCTACTTTTTTCATGAATTTCACGCAAAAATTTAACTTTTCACCTTCAAGAAATTTTGATGGAAGTTAGTTGTCACAGCGACTTCTATTGAAATATTTCAATCTTTTCAGACAACATCACGAAAATAATTTTTTTCCATAATGCTTGATTAGTGAAAAAATATATTTTATAAGCGTAAATTGAGTTATGAACATATTTGATCAACTCTAGATGGTATAATTCCGATGGGTGAGATTACAGAAATAACTCAAATGGACTTTGTCTCGGAATTCAAATTTTCGAGATAGGTGATGTATTGAAATCACAGAGGCAAATATTTCTGAACGAAATAAAATTCGGTTGTTATTTGTAAAATAAAGCGAAAAACCTAACGGTACTTTTACTGAATCTCGCAGGAAACAGGAGAAATTAATAAAATTCAGTATTAATTTCAAAGAATGATTAATTGCAATGCTTAGGAGGGATTCTAACTCTTTGGATTGCCAGCTAGGCTATAATTTTTTAAAAATTTCGTAATTATTATTACTGGTCTTTTTTGTGTTTGTTTGTTTTACTTCTAATATAGAGAAATTTTCAATTGAGAATATTTCCTCTAGTCACCTAGCAGATACTGCCTACATGGATTCTATGTTTACATGCATAGACATATCTTCATATGTATGTAAGCATGTATGTATGCATGTATGTGTGTATTACTTTTTACTTTCCAACTCACTATGTTATGGAGACGTAAACACACCAGTAACGGTTGTAAAACATTGGTGGAAACATACACAAACACAAAGACTCATAAACACACACCAAACATGGGAACATCACGCGCACACACATACATATATGGATAAAAGACGGGCTTCTTTCAGTTTCCGTCTATCAAATCCACTCACATCTCTTTGGTCGTCCCGACAGGCTACAGCTGAAAACATTTGCTGAAAGTGCTACACAGTGGGGCTGAACTTAGAACCATGTGATACAGGAGTAAGTTTCTTACCACACATTCACAATTTATATGTACGTGTATGTGTTTCCCCGAGTCAGAGAATGGCCGCGGTGCAATGACTGAAACATGCAAAAGAGTTTCAGATACTACATATGCATACATTGCCAGCGACTCTTCTTTTCTTCTTATTGTCTTTCACCCTGTATCACGTCTTTTTATTCATTCCAATTGTATTCTTGCTTCCGATGAAGTTGAATTAATCACAAAATGCTTTAGCCTCACACTATGTTTCTCACTATACATTTCGTCGTGTATGCATGTCCTTAAAGCCTTGTCTATCTTTCAAATTCTAAAGATTTAAAATTATAGCTTTACTGAGCTGAACACTTCGGTGATTTGGCCCCTTTCACATATAGTGCTTGGTACAATAAACAAATAAACTGAAGCTCAAATTTGCGGTCAGGGAAACGAAGAGTATCACTGTATAAACAATTCAGTCTTTCTATTAGGCACAAAGTAGGATGAGATAAAGGACAGTAGGAGTTTCTTCTGAAGACAAATTCGAAAGTCATAATTCTGATTTCCAAGCATGCTGTTTGTATTCTTAGACGAAAGAGTGCATTCGTTTGTGCATTCGTTTGTGGTGAAGTTCATTACTATGTCTTCGTTTGTCCATTATTTTACTTCTTAGATATTTTCGCCAACTGTTTTAAAGACATATTACCTGTAACGTCAATTGCTTGAGAGTAGTTTACAAAGCGAAATTGGAGACATATCATTGTTTTAATTCTATACTTTCAACGTGCTGTAAGTACATAGGTTTTATATACATTTTGATGAAAATGTCTCGATTTAGCTGGTTGTGCTTCACTGGGATGGTTTAGACTCTCATATCTAACCTAGTTTACACCAGAGTCTGTAATATTAAATTACTGAAAATTTCCTCGTCCGATAGCCGCTTGATATGTACTTATAGCACAGAATACTTAACATGATGTCCTTTGTGACTGACATGCTTGGAAATTATTTTGGGGCTTTTTTTGTGTATTTCAATATTTGCTGGATGCATTGCGTTCGCATTAAGGTCAGCAGGAAAATAGCATCGCCACTTGGCTAATATATTCATGACAGCAACACTCTGATTGTGTTGCTGAGGGAACTGGATAAAGTTCTGCTAAACTTTTAGGCAAATTCAATTTATAAATGTATGAGTGACTACTGGTGGCAAATTTCTGCAATTCAGTGATGAACTTCCAGAGATTAAACTTAGGTGATGACTTGTTCAAAGTTCTAAAACTATCTCCAACTACCGTTTTGTCAAATAGGATCTAATGAGATCACATTTAACATATGAATCATGCATAACATTTATTTTAATGTACACGTGATTCTCTGTTTGAAATTTACTGCGTCTGATGAGGCAGCACAGAAATATCAAATAATAATGTGCACAGTTTTATGGCAGCAATGGAAGTTTGCCAAAAATTATTTACAGTAAAATCAAACATAAACAGCCTTTTGAGAAGGAAACAAGAAAATCAGCAATGCTTTTCATGATTAACTCAGTTGAATGGGACATAAATTCCCCCTGCCTTCTTCACATTTTTGCAGCTTCAACAACACCGTGCTCTTCTTAATGACGTAGGTTTATTTATTAAGAGATTATCCAAGCGGAGGCTGTTTCCTCTCATGTGATCAGTACACCTCATATATTTTAATCCTGGTTGCGATTGCATTCATTAGTCATTGACATCTTTCTTTTTAACATGCATGTCTGCGTGTGTCCTGTGTTCTGCATGGTTTCGCTATAATATATGGGTGATGCTTATGTTTTTCTTCTCAAGATGAGGCATTGTGCTATATGCGTTCCTCTTCCTATATCAACATTTATCTTAGAGCCTGACTGGGATGACTCCAACTACTACTTGGCTTTAGCAATGCACTTCCTCTTCTTACGCGCTCTCTGATCAACTGCGAGTGGAGGGCGCCTCAATAAAATGTTCTTACTTAGCACCCTCGAAATTTTGCGTTTTATTTTTAGTTTTTTTCACCTAGTGTGTGCAAGTGTACTACTTTTGTGAAAAAAAACAAAAAAAAACAGGAGGCATGTTATTTCTCTTTCTTCATTTTCAATCATTGCTAATTAATGAATACTTTTTCTTTTCGTGCTTCGAAGTTGTTTTGCTTTGTTCAAAGTGATTTCTCTTCGGAGTGGATCTCGATGGGAGGAAGCCATACTGATTTAAAGTTACTCAATAAAATTAAATAGAATTTTACGAGAAAACATTTGGTGCTTAATTCTGGTAAGTAGTAGATAATAAACAATGATTCAATAAATAGACTCAGTGTGATATAAAAGTCAGTAAATTTACGAGTGACACAATGCTTATGATATGTGGAAATCTAACTAAGGTGTCTACTCCTCAATAGATATGGCATAGTAAGTCCGTATTGCATAGTGCATTCGCAGCATATATACTGCCAAGTGGAGCCTGCCCTATCCACAGAAAGTGGGAAAACCTACACTGCAATATTGTAAAATTTAAGTGAGAAAGACACGCTGATCAGGCGAGAAATAAATTTTTAAGTTGCTAGTAGTAAATGTTAAATATGCAGTAAGAGAAAGAAAAATTGAATTAGGAGAAGCACACTAGATTTCCAAATAAACATTCTTCCTTCATATCACTTTTACTTATATCATTTCCCATTTGAATTCAAAATCGTACATGATATATGACGATAGTCTCTCGTAGTCCGGGTCAGAGGTTCCTGGAGTTTCTTACTAAACAACCTGCATAAATGATTTGTTTATAGTAATCAAATGCATATGCAGTACATTAACTTACTCCCTCCATCAAATTGATGTTGCTTGAACATATGTACGGGTGTATTCCACGTCAAGTATTGAGGTGGTTCCTGAGCAATGTGAGATGAAGTGTTGCTTAAGAACACAACACAACACTTGCGATCGTGTGTGCAATACCGTAACCACTGATTCATGGGTACTCGAAGAGGTTGTTCATAAGCCACAGCTAATTAATAAATAAATCACCAGTTGTCTCTCTTCTTAACAATTCAATATATCTGTCATTGGACAATTCGTATCTTCTCAGAATTCGTCATCTAGCTATTTGTAATCGTCATCCGATTACTCTATTGCCACTTTACACCTGTCAAAGTTTCTTTTTATTCTCAAATTTATTTCTGCGTCCCAATATTTTGTTCTGAAGCATGCCTTTACTTTATTTTGTCAAATAACACAGAAAGTATTTCGAGACTGGAAAAGCACATCATTAATAAGGTCTCAGCATAATCTTTAAGCATGATGAGTCGGTGATGTATATTTATAAATGTATGAGGAAACGTTTTAATAGATTAGAGCCATTATATCTTATTTCTCTCGCCTTCTATTTCCCATTCTCTTCTCTATGTACAGTGTATGCATAATCATTTATACATTAATATATACAGTATCTTTATTCACCTCTCACCTCTCTCTCTCTCTCTCTCTCTCTCTCTCTCTCTCAAATACACACAAGCATGCCTGAATACATACATATATGTGTGTGAGAGACAAAGAAAGAAAGAAAGTGTGTGCGAATACTTACGTGTGAGGTGAATATATTTACCTAAGTAAAAATATGTATATCATGCTTATATATACAAATCATTTACTTCCAAACGTACACGCATACGTGTGTGTCTGTGTGTATGTCCATGTGCATATGAATACTTATGTGTGAAGTTCTAGAACTTTACGTGTGCGTATGTTAGTGCATGTGGGTGCGTGTGTGAAATAAGCTTTTAATTTGCATGTCAATCTGTCTTGGAAAGTTTATGCTCGCATTAGGCGACTTCGTCTACTTTAACTGCGAAAAAAATAAGCTTTTGTTCTCCGTCTAATCATTATGGACACACATTTAACCAACAACCAAGCGACACGAAAATAAACCAAACAAAAAAAAAATGCAAATAAGAGTCAACAACTATGCTCGTATAAACAAAATAAATGTTGAAACAAACTAATAACGTAATCTTTCTCATCCCTTCCTCGCCATTAAAAAAAGAAAAACTTTTCATAATGTCTAACAATAAAAAAAATATCAAACGGAAAATTAATACATTAGCACCAATGAGAACAGACAAACTAAAAGCAACAGCAATGGTGATGTTGGCAATACAACAGCAACAAACATCAATAATGATGATGATGGTGATGAAGGTGATGATGATGATGATGATGATGATCATAACAACGACAACAACGACGATGTCGGTGATAGCTGTGATAATGTAGATGATGAGGGTGATGATAATCATACTCTCAGAAAATGTAACAAAGAAAGACTAATATAACACGAGTGAAGTTACAAAAATAAAATAGCAAGAAGCAAGTCTAAAAAGAAAACGTTATGGCGAATTAAAATCAAACGAAACTAAAAAGATATTGAAGCCATGTGAAGATTTTGTTTTCAAGTTTCCTCTGTTGATTGAAAGTATAGTTCCTTCCCATTGTGACAGTAACTAAGAGGCTTATGCGATTTCTTTTACGAAAGTACGGCTTATAACTGTGTATGTCGCTCTAATGACTTTGTTTTGCAAAATATGGCAACCATTATTATCTCGCTCGTTTACATAATATCTGTTGATTAATAGTAGTAAAAAGTTTTGCATTATTAAGGAATCGCTTTATATTTCTCATCACTAATAAATTTTAACAATTTTCATCTGTTATATATTAAAGCAGAGTACTTAGAATTTTATTTACGATTTCTTATTAAGTACGGTATATGAAATTACAAGAACTTAGAAAACGTCAAAAGTGTGAGGGGATTAATGGTAACGCTTTGATAAAAACAATTGCAGCATGAAGATCTTCTTCAAAAGTGTTGTTAGTAAATATAATTGAACTTCAGAAAAAAAAAACAAGTGCAATAACGATAAAAAGAGCATCAACATAATCAGTAAGAACAGCTTCAATAAGAATAGTTTGACACCAAAACATATGTTACAGTGTTATCAGAGGCGAAATTACCATCATAAACAATGATTGGTGCATAATTGTAGCTGCATAAACAGAAATAATGTAAAGGTAATCTATAATAAAACTAAATGTTGTACACTTGAAACATTAATTGGCAAGCAGTAGTAGCATGGAAATTATAAAGCTTGTAAAACACACAGAATACAAAATTTTAACTGAATGCACTACAATGCTCCGCTACTCTACTTCATAGAAAAAGGAAAACAACTACAGTTCTTGGCTATCAACTACATCATTGTAAATGAAGTGAATTAGCTGAATCAATAGAACATTAAATGAAAGTCTTGTGTCTTTAATATTTATTACCAGATTAAATTCCGCTATTTATTGAGACTTGCGTGAAAATTCCTCTGTAAAGTAGTCCGATTTCGTGCCCAACTGTTGAGAGAGGTTTTATGTGATCTTTTACAGTGCACGACATTATGCCCATCTGTCATGAAATATAAAGGACGCAATGGGTAACGTCTACTTACTGTTTGTGTAAAGACATGACGAGAGTTTTGTCATTCAAATATAATTGAAAATATTCATTTATAGTCAGAAATAACAATGTCATTAATAAGTGGCTAGTGTAATATAAAACAACTCTTGTATCTCACAAAATAATTGTTAAAAATGAGCATAGTTGCTGGTATATTTATTCACTTATATCACTAATGCTATGGCAAGTTACTGTCCATAGGTTGTACATGCTACAGATACATTTTTCAGAACAACTATCTATTTCACTTAAATTGGAAAAAAACATATTATCATTGAATTATGAAATATACTTTTTAATTGGTGCCACATCTTTTTATTTCTGTACACCTGATAGGCCAATATAAAATAGCATAATTATTGTACTTCTATTTCAACCGAATGAGTCTATTTAAGAAAGTCTTATAAATGTTATTACCAGTGTTAAACATAAAATAATAATTATTATTTTGGTTTATATTTCTCATTAATTAGTTCACATCTTTAACATGCTCTTCATATTGTACAGATATTTCTACATTGGCTTTTGAGAATTCCGAGAACACCTTCCACTTGCCTTTGAATGTAATCTGATAAAAATATTTTATACATTTTTAGAGAATTACTAATATTACCACTTAGTGAACAATATTAGACTAATGAATTTCCTAAGAAATATGAACGTTGTATATGTGATAGGCACATATGGGAGTATGCCAAAGAGAAGTATATGGAAATGAATAAATGAATGTGTTATGTCGCACGTTCGGATGTCTTCTACTCAAAGCTACTCTTCTCTACTCTGACTGCTACTCAACTCTATTCTAGTCTACTACTCTCTTGACGCCTAGGCTTCTCCCTCTAAATCTACATATTGGGCTAGCCTACTTCATCATCTGGGGGCGTCCACACAACTGAATGTTATTTAAAGGATTATGTCTTTGTATGATCAGAAGTGTCATTAACATCAATACGATTCTGAAATACGCTTCTGTACATCACTTTGCATGTAAATTAATGCACTGGAAGACGATAGAACTAGTGAAAGACATGCAAGCATTAGCCGGTGCCAATATCTGATATCACACTCCACTGTTTTAAAACTTGCATGGAATACTGTATAAGGGAGTCCTTTATTTATCGCGTCTAAAAAAGAAGTAAAACCGTGTGAGCGACAGGTCATTAGGTTATTGATGTGATTTGAAGTAGCAATAAAATAACGACGGATAGATTTAACATGCAATACCATGCTCCATGCTATAACCATATGTTGCATCCCTATCTATCTCTATGCAAGAACGTCAGTTACTGGCGTGTTTAGAGAAGTAAATTCATTTCACTACCATACTGTTGCTTTATTTATTCATTTTCTTATTTTAACTCTTAAAACATTTTTCTATGACTTCTCAAAGGCACTTTATTCACTGTATTGCTACGGCAATTGGCGCGTCTTCATTTTCATTGGTTAGTTTGTTTGATGTCAATTGCTGGTGAGCCATTAACATATACTGTTGCAGAGCTATTTCTTATCACTTTGAGACGATGTGTGCCTATCAGAGAAATTTGTCTTTATGAAGACTAATTGGATACCAACTAGTAATGAAAGAAAACTTCTTAGATGACCATGTTTTCAAATGTAATTTGAGAATGTGCTCACAGGTTTTCATTATAGCCGTTATTGTCGATTAAATAAAATGTATGTTAATATCGTTGTGAGATATGCAGCGCTCGTTCCAGCATTTGTAAGAGAGTTCTATGCGTATATATTATGTATCAAAATGAGAGATGTGGACTGTAGTAAATTTTTCATCTTTCATCAGACAGAAGGAGCAAATGACATGCAACAGTCATTACTATACTTCAAAGTTATTCGTTAAAAATATTTTCATAATAATATTAAAATAATAATAATAATGATGATGATGATGATGATGATGATGATGAGGATAATGATGATGATGATAATAATAATAATACGCATACACTCGAATATCTAAACAAACATACATACATTTTTAACACCCATAGGACTACACATCCAGCCCAATGTTTACACAACAACGTAAAATTTACAGGACACATATTCACACATATGAAAACACGTGTCACTAACGAAGCAAAAACAAAAACAAAAGACAAAAACAAAACAAAACTAGTTTTTTCTATTTTTCGAACGAACACAGACAGAGTGAATAATTCCTAATGTTAAAAACACCACAAAAATCTATGTCCGGAGATAAATCTATCAACAAAACAAATACAGAAGAATACAGATCTCTTAGCCTTAAGAAGCTACGTTACACGCAATGTTTTGATGCAGAGAACTCGGAGACGGTGTTGCCTCAAAAAATTAACCCTAAACAGATAGATCAGGCCCTAATGTCAACGTGCAAGCTCGTCATACATCAATGATAATATAGCAAGATACAAACCGAATTGGTCGTCAACCGGAAAACCAAGGACACTGCTCGAATGATGAAACCGATTCGATCCGAAAAATCAGCTACTGGTTCAAATCTTCCAAATCTTACAAAGACTGTAAGCCACAGAAAAATTCCAAAAGAAAAGAAATTCAGAAATTCAAATATCCAGCAAGGTGAACATCTCTTCCTCCTACTATTCCGAAAGTCTGGAATATCAACAATTTCCTGTGAATATTTTAAATCTCCCTCAAGATAAAATAAGTTGCGGAACTAACATGACTACAGTTTTCGAACACACAAACGATCAGCTTAAAAATAACCCTTTAATATCTACAGCTATCCTTTCCTTCCGCCTTGAGTATTCGAAAATGCAAACATCATTTTCCTTTTTATTCTTAGAACACTAACATTTCTCTCTGTGCTGCTATACAAAAGACCCACTCTCACTGAGTATTCGAAAATGTAAACATAGTTTTCATTCCAAAATCCTACTGTATTCTCGAACTGGACAGACAAACGAACTTCTCAAGAAAACTTTAAAACTTTAATATATTACCCAAATGCGTAAACATATCTTTTATTCACAATTGAATTCATAAATTCATAAATTCAACGACGTGAATATCTATCTATCTATCTATCTATCTATCTATCTATTTATCTCTCTCTCTCTCTCTCTCTCTCTCTCTCTCTATATATATATATATTATATATATATATATATATATAATATATATATATATATATATGATGTGTGTGTGTATCATTGTTTTTTGTACCAGGAATTACAAATAGAACAGGCTGAATTGCTACTTTTCAAGACACCGCTATCAGTGGCCACTGGTAGTAGTAAACACATTTGACCTCTGCTTACCGAAGGGCGCGAAGATTCTTTTGTCTCTATTGCTGACCTCCCCAGCATCTGCCGAATCTATTTATAGACCTGTAGAATAGGATCTATTCACCAGCATGCTACCCAACTATTTCCTCCGACGACCACATGTGTATGATCGCAAGTACACGACAAAAGTTGAAAGTAAAGAATATTTAGCAAAATCTTTTAATAATAAATGGAAATAGTAATAATGAGATTAACAATGGTAGTTGTTGTGATGATGATAATAATAAAAATAAAAAATAATAATATGCTGCAGATGCTAATACTAAATACTACTAATGCAGCAATAATATTACAATACTACTATACTACTATTATGATAGCACCGGAATCTGACGTCCAACAAACACCCGTAACACTACCCTCACCCCTGCTACTGTTGCTGTTGCTGCAATCACTGCTGCTGCTACACATAAAATCAATAATATCAGTAATATCAGTGATGAAAATAATAATAATAATAATACAGGACACGGGTAGAGCTTCCCATGGGCTGATTAATGATACATCTAGCGATGGTGTCATAATAAAAATACTGGTAATTGCGCAACCTGATAAACCCTACTTCATATAAGTGAAAATGGAAAAACAAAATATTGTGAATATTGTGAATAATGGAACTGAAGCCAATGGTGGTGATAGTGTTACACCCGGTAGGCTCAGAGATTCTGGTCCGACTCCAGCCTGTCGATATCCAGAAAGGGACCACGACCCTGGAACATTCCTCTTCTGATACCCAGGCTGCTGAAGCGTTTTCCGTAAGAAGTCTGTTCAGTTTTCCATTCTACCATACTTCTCGTCAGGAAACACGCTACATTCCTCGCAATTCCAAACGTTTTAAGCACTTGATGATCCACGAATGTGGAATCATATAATAAGCTTTTCGATAAGGAACTCAGGCCATTTCCAGATTTGTTCTCCTTTGTTTACATTGCTATTTTGACAATCATTAGTTGATTTCGGTACTTCTGCATCTCTTTTTACAGCTTTTTTCTTACGACGGTAATATATCGTTCTCATCAATAAATCTATACATTTCTTCTGCAAATCCTTCTGACAGTAACTTCAACTTTAACAGGAAGCAGGAAATTGATCTATAATTGTCAGAAGTATTTCCCTTTGATGCATCCTTCAGGTACAACACCATTCGTTCTTTTGTCAAACAGCGCTGGATTTCTTCTTCTCCATTGATCAATACATTAAATTGCTCTACGATCAATTTATGGCAACTACTGAACTTTTTTATCCAAAATTCCTGTACACCATCAGGTCCTGCTGCCTTCCAGTTGCTTATGTGCTTACTCATATTTCTGACACTATCTCCTGTGTATTGGATGGCATCTTGCTGAGTATAAGAAGGTGTTTGCTTCAGACTGCAGAGCCATTCAGTTGTAGTATTATGTTGCTCTTGGTTCATATCTTACATCGGAAATTCGACTAAACTTTCACGTTTTTTATCGTCATTAATCTCATTGTAAAATCTTTTTTGGTCGGTTCTAAGCAATTTTGTTTTGCTGGTATTGCCTGATCCGTTGTTCAAACCTAATTAGCTTTTTTTGCATATATCTGCTGCTTCAGTTCTTCAATAACAACATTCAGGCCTTTTGTATCTACACCATACGTCTTCCTTACTTTTACGATTTTCCATTCATTCTTAAGTTCTCCATTTCTTTTCCTGACAAGTATTGACACTACATTTTTCAATGAGTTTATGTCTTCAGAAATTCTCTTTTCCCATCTCGGTTGTTTATTTCCACTTCTATCCGTCGCTGTTCTATTCTCAGTAATTCTCATTCCCCTCCTTTCCGCCACAATCCTACTAGCAGCCTTGATAAGATTATTTGTTTGTGTGATGTTCTTTGTTTCAATGTGTCTCAGTACATTTATTGACTTTACTCGTCTCTTGATGTAGTCTCCATTAATTAGCCTTCTTAAAGTCGCACATAAATTCTCTCCCTTTTGTAGTTAATATATCCAAAATTCTCTCTATTATTAATCGATGTTCATTGCTTGAGTAGTCACTGGTCTCAATTCTTTCACAATTTATAGTATTATATTTTTGAGAATACTTGTCCATCGCTTCCACTATACCACTTTCCTTTCTCCTATGCCAAGCCTCACCCGATATCCATATTTTAATAGCTTCTAGCTCCAATTTTTTTTGGTCACATAATCTCTGTTCAGTAATTTCAGACAGTTCTTTTCTTTCTATTCACTGTGATTTCGTTTTCTGTACCCTCTGACAGGCACGCCATTCTCATCCACTGGGAGGCTCCGGTAGTAACACTCCATAACCATTGTGTTTACTTGTTTACGTCACGTATGTTTTGTAGCATGGCTAGAAGTTGGCGGATTACGACTCATATGCACAGCTCATGAACAAGCGTTAAAGACGAATTATATGAAATGCAGAATTGTCAATACTACGATAGCGACAAATGCAGGCGAGAAAGGTGAAAGGGAATGGCACATCGTTAGTTAATACCCAAAATTAGTATAACGTGAATACAAAGGACGCCATGACAATGTGGCAGCAATGATCCATTGGGAGCTTTGTGGAAATCACGGCCTACAAAGAGCAAAGACGTGTAAGGAGGAAAACCCAGAAGGAGTCACCGAACATGAGAATAGCTAAATACTGTGGAATGCAATGATCCACTGCGATCATCTGATCAGACATAGGAAATTGTAGTAGTACTTATGATATAGCCAATACGGCAACAACGTCGGTAAATGGAGTCGGGACTGCCTTATATATAAATAAATACGATAAATGTTCATGCAGTGCAGAGAAAAATCAAAATGTTCTCTGACGAAACTCTGTATGAGTACGAACCTTGTATATAAATGTACTGTGCACACAAAGGGAGAGCCGTATGTTTATATTGGGCAGATGGCTGATTAATTTAAGAATTGTTATCGTAACCATGTTGCCAGCTTTAAGAAAATCAATGAGCGACATTCAACATCTTTGGTAGATTTTGCATGGCGACTGAAGGAGGATAAAAAGAAATAAAGCATACTTAGTCCATAGCAAGGCACGTGAAATCATACAATGTAATTTCCAGGAGATGCCGTCTCTGCTCTGAGGAATCCCTATCTATTCTGTGTAATAAGGAAAATATCATTAATGGACTTTCTGAACGACTCTTGAACTAGTTGTTGAGTGTTTCACCCATGAGGGATCATTGCTCGATGTGTCGAAACAGTTGTTGTAATTAACATTAAGTTCTCGTATATTCCATCTTCCGTCTTACATTTTCCATATACATAAATACATACATACACACACACACACATATATATATATATATATATATATATATATATATATATATATATGTGTGTGTGTGTGTTGTGTGTGTGTGTGTTTCTGTGTTTATTGTATGATTTCACGTGCCTTCCAAGGGAATTTGGTATTTAGATTCATATGTTCGCTAGATCCAGTTGCTAGGTAACTGAACCATTGCCGAATTTGGCTGCTCTAAATTAGCAAAGTTGACGTGGGATAGCTTCACAATGTGCCAATTAAAAATAGCATGATACCGATTAGATTTAGGAATACGTTTGTCCAAAGCAGTATAAAAAAAATTGCAGCAATCTTAGCTGAAACATGCGAACCAAAATTCAGGTTGAACCAGAGGACATCCTGACTCCTACATCTGTTGTTAAGCTTATTTGATCGAGTGTGTTGTACTGAATTATTCTGTCGCGTGTATCTATGAATTTCCGTTGGTAGTTCATTGATATGACCATTTCTTCCGGGCCTATATTCTTTATCTGAATGAGTTCTCAAACCTTGACATTGTGGAGGTGTACGATATGTATTACAATTGGAAAAATTACCAGTGTTGCGTGTGCCTACTTCTTGCATCTATTGAATTTTTTCACGGTACCCATCCCTAGCTAGAGCAGCGTTACAATACGTTGCATGTGATTCAAAATATTATAACATTATAATATTATAACATCCCGTCGTTAGACACCGTATGAGGGTTCGGCATTGTTTTGCTGAACAACCACACAAATGATTTGCTAATAGTGATCAAATGTTTGTGTACACATAAGCTCATATCCGCTATCAAATCGACATTACCTGTACAGGGGGCACTGTGTACCACATCTCAGATAATGAAATGATCACAGAGCAACGTGAATTGAAGTGATTTGCTCAAGAACACAACGCAACTCCTGGTCTGGGAATCGCACCTATGACTTCGCAATCGTGGGTGCAACACCCTAACGACTTTTACATGAATATATACATACATACATGAATAAATACATACATAAATACATACATACATTCATACATACATACACACATCCATCCATCCATCCATATATATATATATTATATATATATATATATATATATATACGTATATGCGTGCGCGGTTCGTGTGCATTTTTATGAATTGCATGTAAGTATACACAAGAAATTAATTGCATTTGGAAATACACTACATGAAAGAAAGTTATTCTGTGAAGACAACACAGAATTATAAAATATAGAAGCAAATGATGAAATTAGATGTTATCCTTAATATTTAATGAAGAAAATATAATGAGAAAACGAATCCATATTTTAATATCCCACGTAATTAAGAAAAAAAAAATAAGTGAAAGGTTTCTCTTCTGCAACCAAATGCCCGAATTATCGGCTTTGTCTGAATTTACTGCCTAAATCATAACATTGTAGAAGTCATTCCAAAATGCAGAATTTTTTTACTCGTCTCTTACAAATGTGTGATATTTTGCTCCTGTAGGAACGTGTCGTTGTGATGTCTAAATATTGACATCATATACACAATGTATCAATTCTCATGTTATCGCTATAAATTGATTGGGAAGACATGGAAATTCATTAACATTGTATCGTAGCATTTATAAAGCTATTCAAATTGCTATTTCAAGCAAATACACATCCCTAAAACTTTTAGATATTTCTTCCAAGTTAATCGTAATTAAATTCTAAACATCAAGCAAGAATATTGCACACATTTTCTAAACAATGGAGATAGCTTCAGGGTTCTGGAATTATATTCTACAAAATAACAATTTAGCAGTGATTAGATGGAACAAAGAAACGCCCTCACGCCATTACGTTTGAATTTATACATTACTGAAGTAAAAGAATGAAGATAGAAAGATAAAATGAGAAATGAATAGAGAAACACAAAAGAGACGGATAAATATATAGATACAAATGAGGTATTGCTATCAAATGAGGCATTATTATTATATATTATCTGTATGGGACAGAGTGAGATAATGAAAGCGCAGATTTTAATTATTCCGTTTATTTGATAGAACGAGGCAAACAATAATGAAAAGCCTAAGGAATTATAATAATTACAGTTTGCGAAAATTTCCTTGAAATTTTCTTTTAAATGTTGATTAAATTAGATAAATGAAAAACGTTTTAATAACAAATTCAACGTTTCTTTTTACTTTGGGTTTTCTTCTCCAATCCTTGATAAGATTGCGTTAATAATTAATCTTTAGTGATCCAAAATTCGAATTAGGTAAATCACTTCAGAAATCATAGAATGTCCTTTGATCGTTACTCGAGCTATGATTGAAGTGTGCTTTGTTATGCACGCGTAGATAGATACAATTAAACATAAACACGTACACATATATGGGATATATATATATATATATATATATATATATATATATATATATATATATATATATATATATATACATATATATATGACAATAATCCTTGGATGGAATTTTTAAATATTTAATGCATCGAATGTTTATAAATTCCATCCAAGGATTATTGTTATTATGACTATATTTATCCTACATTATATCCATTAAATCCAAAGCCTTGTGAGTGAATTTTGTAGGCAGGAAAATATATGTGTGTGTACGTGTCTTTGTATCTATGTTTGTCCATCCATAATCGCTTGAAAACTGATGGTGGTATGTTTATATCCCCGTGACCTAGCGGTTCGGCAAAGAGACCGATAGAATAAGTAATAAGTAAATGCAGTTCGCAGAAAGTCAAGAATATCCTTGACTTTCTGCGAACTGCATCTGACAACATTATTACGTAATTCATATCTGCTAGAAACAACTGTCGGACCTGTAATATCATACCTTGTCTCGTTAGTTTTCTGTGTCTTTGTACTTTGTGTAAATCTGCTATCTCAATTTATAAATATCACTCAGAACTGTTATCACGCAGGGCAACATGCTTAGTGGCATAACGTCCGTCTTTAGATTCTGAATTCAAATTTATACCGAGGTCAACCTTGCTTTTCGCCCCTTCGGCGTCGTTAAAATAAGTACCGTTTGATTACTGGGCTCGAAGCAATCGATTTACCCGCTACCCCGAAATTGCTAGCTTTAGGCCAAATTTTAAAACCTATATATACATGTTAATATATTTATACATGGATGTTCATCGTCTGAATGATGCCGTCCAGAGATAGCATAGAATTTTGTCAGTGAACAGGTTGCGGTCTCAAAGCGACGAAAATATTTTGACAAATTAAATTTAAATGTCGAATTGAATCTAACGGTTTTTGTGTGTTTCTGAAATGGCTTATAAACACGTTCCATGCTGCAATTGTATTATTTTATGGCATGTTTGATAATAACAGTGACGTTTTACTGCTTGGGAGACCATAATATCAGAGTGGAGTTAATTTATTACAAAAATCAAGTTGATTGGAGATTCACATGTAATCTAGTTCCTACATGCCGATAGGCTTCACTATACATGTGTGTGTGTCTGTGTATGTATGTATATATGTATGTGTATGTGTGTGTGCACGCGCGCGTTTACATGCATGTGTACGTTTATGTGTGTATATATATGTTTGAGTCCGTAGTTTGCATTTATATGTGCGAAGTTCATATGAAAGGACAGCATATCGAATGGGCGTTCACTACTCACCAAACTTATAAACAGTGATGTCTTGTATACAGAATATATAAAACTATACCGATGTTTTTTGTACAGTATACGAATTTCGATTCCATAATAAAAATAACTATAATGTAAACATAATTAAACTGTTAAATCGATGATGGCATCAACGATGAGGATACTAACTCTAACAATTATCTTTTCGGCACTTAGAGTAGTGTATTTTTATATGAATTGTTGAATTCTACTAAACTTAGCCTGCTGTCATTATATTGTTATGATTATCTTAACTATTATATTTCATTACATATATTCTGTATATTTAATAAAGATTAGCAAACTGCGATAATGTATATTTTATATACTCTAAAATGCATTAATGTAATCAACTGTTCGCTCATGGTTCGTATTTTATGAGTTTTTCCATGCATTTGAAAATTAGAACTATAATTGAATTTTCGGTAGATGTACTATAAACGAAAGGTTTAAAGCAGGCTATGAAATAATAAAAAGAAGAGCTCTCTTTAATTTGTGCATCTAGTTGGCGCCAGCGATTATTCGAACCAGCCATGCATAATACCATATGTCTATTATTGAAGGGAAATATAATTATGATTACTACACAAGCATTCAAAAACTGTTTCTGGGTAATAATTACATTTATCCTATATTGTAGGATTGCATTTGGTAATCGAGTGAAAAATGTTCAAAAAAATAAAAAGACAAAAAACATATAATATCAATGAAATCTGTTTAATGTCTACTAATTTGACATTCAGCATTTTCTGCTAAAAGCAAGCGAAACAATAAATAGATTTATCAGCTGCACTATTCCCGTTAGAATTCATGTCCCAATTGACAGATATAAACCTTAGTATATAATAGATAAGAAGCAGTTGAGTTCCAAATAGTGATACATATTTGGAAATATTATTGACAAGCGACGTCAATACCCTTCAATGGCATCCATAAATAAATCATAACGCGGCGAACTGACAGAACAGTAAGCACGCCGGGCGAAATGCGTAGCCGTATTTTGTCTGCCGTTACGTTCTGAGTTCAAATTCCGCCGAGGTCGACTTTGCCTTTCATACTTTCGAGGTCGATAAATTAAGTACCAGTTACGCACTGGGGTCGATGTAATCGACTTAGTCCGTTTGTCTGTCCTTGTTTGTCCCCTGTGTTTAGCCCCTTGTGGGTAGTAAAGAAATAGGTATCTATAAATAAATCATATCCCTTTGTTCTCTGAGAACAACATTGCTGTTCCACGAGAAAGAGCAAAACATCTTAATCTAGAAAGTTTTCTTTTATTATTAATATTGATCTAAGTCATTTTGGCATCGAGTAATGTAATTGCCAATTAAATCTGAAGAATTTATCTTTGATACCATTTGCTTCTTTTCAAAATATAAAGGTATAATGTGAGCATTAATAGACACAAATTATGAAAAAGTAGAAATTTTAGTTGCGAAAGTAGATATGAAATATTACCTTGTACAGGGACATGAGTATTAAAAATCAAAACTGATACATACGTACAATAATTCAGTGTCTATCTGCTTCTGAAGTAACGTGTATTTTGTGTGAATTTTGTACGTATATTATAGTTGAGTAGATAATTAACTAATATAGACGTTCTTAAGAGCAAAAGAGACTGTTGTAGCGATTAATGAAAATGCATGTGTAATTGGATATTGATTGTGTAGAGAATAGGCGCAGGAATAGCTCAGTGGTAAGTAGCTTGCTTACGCATATGCGTCGATTTATTCGCAGTGTTGATTTTTGACGAGACGGATGGAATTTTTTGAGCTGCTTTGTAGTGGTTTGACGGTGAGTGTTGTACCGATGGAAAGGAATGTATTCGGACCTTAGTAGGTATCCTCAACAGAGGAGGAGATCGTTAAGGCGGTAAATTGAATGGGTGAGTATTTGGAAAGAGTAAAGAATTTTACTGAGGCTGCAGAAGTGAAGAAAATGGAAGTGGACCTAACCGGACTGAAGGAGCTGTGTAAGATGACACAGAAGGTGGGCAGTGATGTGAAGTTAATATCCTCGAAAAGGATCATGATAAATATGGAAAAGAAGACTATTACCTACAAGGTGTTCTCAGTAGAGAGTAGGAAGGTGGAGCGGATGGAGATGGAAAAAGTAGAAAAAGCTCTGAAGGGGATTTCGAAGGAAGTGACATATATAGCGAAAGGAAATGGATATGGGTCGGTGGTTGTCCAGTTTAGCACAGCGGAAGAGGTGGCCCTAATACGTCATATACCACATTTTTGAATGAAGCATTGGGTATGGCGGAGTATGGGGTCATAATCGATAGTGAAGGTGATGGACATTAATGTTAAATGGTAAGAGGTTTTGAAACCTCATCATGTTTTAAAGGAAATTGTTTTCGGGAAACGGCGGTCGGCGGGCGCCGTTGGTTTCCCCCATTCATTCATATATTTTTCATTTCATCTCATTAATGTAAATGTCCATCCCGCAGCTACATCTGTGTAATGCCCTTGCGACAAATTATATGAATAAAAGTAGCTTGCTTACCAACCACATGGTTCCGGGTTCAGTCCTGCTGCATGGAAACTTGGGCAAGTGTCTTCTACTATAGTCTCGGGGCAACCAAATCTTTGTGAGTGGATTTGGTAGACAAAAACTGAAAGAAGCCCGTCGTATATATATATGTATGTATATGTATATGTTTGTGTGTATGTGTCTGTCCGCCCCAACATCGCTTGACAACCGATGCACATATGTTTACGTCCCCGATACTTAGCCTTGAGAATCTGTGTTTGCCAACTATTATTAAATTCTTTTTCTTTTATTCTTTTGTTCTTTATTTACTTCAGTCATTTGACTGCGGCCATGCTGGAGCACCGAGCAAATCGACCACACTACTTATTATTTGTAGGCCTAGTGCTTATTCTATCACTCACTTTTGCCGAACCGCTAAGTAACGTGAACGTAAACACAACACTATCGGTTGTCAGGTGATGGTGTTGGGAACCCCTTCCCCCCCACACATATATATATATACGACGGGCTTCTTTCAGTTTCTGTCTACCAAACCCGCTCACAAGGCTTTGGTCGGCCCGAGGATATAGTAGAAGACACTTGCCGAAAGGCCACGCAGCGGTACTGAACCCGGACCCATCTGGTTGTTAAGCTAGCTACTTACCTCACAGCCGTTCCTGCGCCTTCTTAACAATGTTTTCATATTTAGAGTTGGAATTAGTAACAAATGACATAAACAAAGTGAATGATATATTAAAGAAGTATTCGGTCTAATTTTTAACCGATTCCTAAGCATTTAGACAGAGAAATAAATTTCTTGTGCAACAAAGTTTTCAATAACCAGGTCTCAGTTTAGAGTGACGAAAAGTTTAAAACCATTATACAAACAATAAATATTTATGTGAAGTCCAAAGTGTTGTGTGTTTCTGAACGGTGAATATGTGTCTACCACACTCCAACCATTGTTGTTTCAACGCACGGTCCCTCATTGAAACACTTGCTATTCTGGTGCATCTCAGTAATTAGAGTCTTTGCTGCACAAATTTCAAAATGTTCTCAATCACACGAACAAAGAGGCAAAGAGTTAATTATTGTGTTCCGATTTAATAGTGCAATCAGAAAACTAATAGGAACACTTTTTAATCTAGCCGATCTAATTAATCATTGCACCTCTTGAAATGTTCATTAATGATATATGAACTTTTCATAGGTTTTCTTCATTTTAAAATTATATTCCATTCGAAACGAGCTAAATAACAGTTGTATTCTCTTGCGATACAATTAAACAGGCCTTGTTCAAAATCATTTTACTCCAGATACATTGCATTCATTTTCATTACTTGTCATATCTTACAACTTTCAAGTATTTCCACAAAATTCCCTAACTCAAATCAGAGTGTAAATTTTGCAAGTGTAAAATGTATCTCAAAACCATTAGTGCTGTTGCTTTATATTTTAATAAGTAAGAGCAGCACATTTTAATTTACGCCTCTATGAAGTGAAAAATGACTTTATTTTCTTTTTGGTTATTTTAAGTCTTCTTAATCGATGACGTCGTAATTAGCAGATTTGCACGAGCATAGAATTAGCTGCAATTGTTTAAAATATATAATGTAAGTTTTCTTCACGGAAAATAGCTCTCTCCCTCCCGCTGGTTCTTTACTATATATTTCACTTTACGTTTAATACTCCTTTTCTCTCTATCCTTTCTCTCTAATTAAATTCCAAAACAACGGAATAGCAGAAGTGTCGTCACACAAAATAGCAATAAATTAATGCATTGTATATATCTTTACTTACAGCAGTTAAACAAACAAAACACAAACAAAACAAGCAAACAAGCGTAAAAAAGTATCTATTCTAATTAGGTTACTTAATGTAAAGAACTGGGTACTACGGATGCTAGACTTTAGTTTATTTCAAGAGTTTCGATGTACTTATAGTTATGAGTCGTGGTGATACATCACGTTATACGTCTTCTTTCTCCATTTTCATATATTCATATCATAATACTAAGTGTCTTTTAAAATTTTCTGAAATTGAACATAGCAGTACAGAAGCCAACCAATTGAAAAGAACTCTAATAATAGTGTGTAACAAAATTTTTATTATTGATCTTTTTCTTTTTTTTTGGGGGGGGGGCTTCTCACTAGAAATCAAAGGAAACGAATACTATTCTCTTCAAACAACGTTGTTTTTGTGACCTGGACGTCAATGTTTCGAGATTGAGCTATTTTCCATTATATATCAGACAGATTCAGCGCTGGGTTGTTGAAGCAGAATATCTTAGGATTTACTAGAAGTTCCAAGAACTTTCGAGAAGTTCTTAAAAGTTTAAAGAATTTCTAGAGCGTTCTGACAACAAAGACGGCAGTATAAATACAGGGATCGTAATCTTAAAAGTGCTGAATATTTTTTTGTCGTCCAAGTGGAGACAAGATGTAGTCGATAGCTACAATCGTCACATGTGGAGTCAGGAGGTTGTAATCATCTGGCTAACGCAGATGTAGTCTCCGTCAACATCTGATAATATGTGTGAGGCCTACAAAGCATATTTTGGCATGCCTGTCGGGGATCAAGTCAAACCCTGGGCACGTCAGTTCACCGGTGAACTCTGCAGAGGTGTTCTAGAAGCTAAGATTGTACGATTTACTTGTTTTGATAGTGGAATTTTTAAGTGTAAGTGTTTTGGAATTCTAAAAGATTGAAATATATTTTACTTATATCTTTTAAACCAGTGTTATTGAAACATTTAATATATAGTTTTCATCAACACCGGGTGAAATATATTAGTGTTTTTATACTTCAAATTTTATTTTTGCTCTTTTGCAAGATCGTATAGGGGGCAAAATAGGGTCATGAAATTTGCAATCTCACAAATTTGGAGAAAGCCAACTGACTACTTAAGCAATTGCTTCTTCTGCATGGTGGACTCTTCCGAAAGTCGAGTTGGCAAGGATGTGCTTGTCATCCATCATTCCATTTTCACGCGGCTCTGAGCGCCCTGTACCCATTACTCCAAAGACAGAGGACCCCTCATCAAAAGAGAGCAGCGTATCACAAGCGGATAAAGTCGTTGATCCAGATTATAGAGTAGCAAAAACCGATAGTAATCCAAAGAAGAATACCTCAACGAGAATATCAGAGATCTTGGTTTTATAAAGTCTATTGCCGAAATTTTGACGCCGTGATTCAGGAAGTGGAATTTGTTATAGGAAAGGGTGAAAGTTGCAGATCAGAGATATCGTCACCTGTATTTTTCAAGCTTTTTCACCCGTCAAGATGGGCTTTGCTTCTGCCAAAATGAGGCAATTAGAAAAGATTGTAACCACGGGAAGTAGTGCTGCTTGTTCAACGGCAGTTCATTCTGGAGACTCAAAACGTCATAACAAGAACATGTATCTATCTCTGAGTGCAGCTCAAAGAGGAATACGGCAGGTTGAAAATCTCGGTAGCAGTCTTGAAATAATCTGAAGTCGGAAGGTTATAGGGGACGTCAAAATGGTGGCCCTCCTGATAGGTCTCCAATGCGTCTTTACCAAGTTTCCGTGTTCTCTTTGCCTTTGGGACAGAAGGCACATCGTGGCACACTACCACAGGCAGAACTGGCTGCGGCACACCGAGCTGAATGTGGGGAGAAACAGCGTCAAATGGGATCCACTGTTGGACCCTGTCAAAGTTATGGTTTTCTCCACTACAAATAAAATTCGGCCTTATGAAACAATTTGTCAGAGCTCTAGATAAGAGGTCTGCTGCCTTCAAGTAGCTTCAAGACTTCTCTAATTTGTCTGAAGCAAAAGTCGAAGTTGGTGTCTTCATCGGACCACAGTGCAAAGAATTCCCAAATAAGCTCACTAGGAAGAAGAAGTCAGCGTAAATCAGCTTTGTCGCAGTGGTTCGAAGCTTCCTGGGGAATCACAAGGCCAAAACCTAAGTAGAACTTGTTGAGATCCTGATAAACGACGGCAAAATTGACTGCAGGATGTCCCGCAAATTCCATATCCTTGATGCTGATCTTGATAAGTTCAAAGAGAACATGAGGCGTAGTCAGCGGAGCTAGGTGAGCGCTTCCATTAGGATATATTGGACTTTGAACGCCGCTATCAATGATCGTATAAAGAAAACATGATGGGAAACAATATTTAGGGGCAGATTCGTGAAATTAATTTATAGTGTATATAGTGTAAGCGTAAAACGCGAAAAACAACTAATTTATATATTTGTTAAGGCCTTTCTTGCGTTAGCGTAGAATAAATAAATGCTACTTTCGAATCATATGTAGTTTTGTTCCTAATTTTCAAGAACGAAAATTATCACATTCGCCAGTTTTCCAAATGGGAATAGGTTAATTGTAGAAATATCGTAATAGCAAATATTCTGCTCAATATCACAGTTTTGCTCTTCACTTCCATGGTCTTGGCCACTTGATCATTTTCCTTAGCGACTGACAATATGTGCATCTCTGATCATGAGCAGGAGTAGTTGGGGAACAACATAGCTATTTGTTGAAAGGGGATTCTTTGGGGGTTTCCCTAAATATCGTAACAAAATAAAAGATTGAAGGAAATATTCAACATTTTCATACTTTCCAGGTGTAAGCAAATAGGAAATAACAGTTGCTACCCAAGGCCAAAAATCGTGTTACACGGTGTAATTCATATTTCACTGGTTGTGCACATTAGATTGGTATAAAACTTGCACCCCTACTATTTTCAAATGTGCTGTCCTTCCCTACGTGTAATATATATATATAAATATGTTAGTATGGAGAATCGCCTTTCTTTTGGTTTTGTAATTTAAATGTTGATAAAATAAAATCTAAAATGTGGTTGCCAAAAAGATAAAATTTCCCCAAACTTGAACTTAGTCTGCGCTAATATAACGTGATTTCACAATATGTAAATGGAGATTTAATTTCATATCACTTACGACACAATTCTAATCCTTTAATGACAAGTTTCGAATGTTGTTTGCGTTTCGTGCATGAAATATTTAACCTAGTGCTTAAACTGCTAACATTATGCTGTAAAAACACTTAAACTTACGTCATCTCGAATATGTTGTATCATATTAGAAATTTTTCCTATCTTCTATCGTGTTCCATTACGAACCTTGTTAGAAGCGTAACAGAAATATGCAGCTGTGAATGTATATTAATCTACTATAAGCGAAAAGTAAATTAACTTTCTATACTACAACAGTTACCCATAAACTAATATTCTAAAACTAAATTTTGAGTATATAGAGAAATTAGAAAGTAAGGAATTAGGAATGTTATTACGCATGTATGAATATAAGGTTGAGATACCCAGTAATAACACCTTACTGAAGGAACTGTTTCTGGTTAAACAATTTTGATATAAACTTTCAGAGACATTTGCATGAACATATAAATCCCTACCTGTAAAAATATTACGGTTTAGTATGTTGCAATGTATTATTAAGATTATTATAATTAAGCTTGATTACTCTAATGCGATGTGAATAGGGTTAATTGGAATAATAGCCTTTTGTCTTGGCATTACCCAATTAAATATCTTGTGTTTTAGCGTTCGGGAAGTCCCTACCTCTTATACTGAATCTTATTTTATTATAACAGCTAATGATTTTAATATAAAGTCACATAGATAATAATATGGGAAACCGGTTGAGAGGAATACGAATTCAGTTGCAACATGCACCTCGAGCTTCAGTGGCAGGAATATATATACTATGACGCTCAACTGAAAATTTTAGACATGGACAAATCTTATAATAATCTAAAAATTTTTTAATTTTTCGGAACGATTTTAGTGAAATAAAACCTTGTGACGAATTCATTTAGCCAGTCATTTTCTATTTTAAAACAAGGTATTACTGCATGAATTAGCTGTGTATTCTATACATACAAATCATTCTTATACCCAGAGACGACACTGTGTTAATGATTTAATATTTTGCTAGGCTATATCCTATGTATCTAGCTTCCTATGTATCTACATCAGCCATTTCAAATGGATTAGTGCACCCACAAACTGTCTTTCTACGCATTTTCCTGAAGGCATTTGCTAATTTGTAGTATGACACATAAAACTAATTTGTCCGGCTACTCCACTCTATCAATGTCATTGAAGATACACACGCGCGCAGCCACGTAGACACAAGTAACTCTCCTCATATGCATATACATATATACTTACATACATACTTACATACAGATGTGAGAAGTGATGTGAGAGGGTAGATGTTTATCCCATATGTTTGCAGATCTTTCATGATTTTGTTAGTTGCTTAATAAATGTTACATCAATATTAAGACGCATATTAAACAGGCATAGAGAAATACACATGCGTGTATACACCCATATATGGAAAGGTACACACATGGAAACATACTAGTGATAGGAGATTTTAACTTGCCTTATGTAAACTGGCCTACAAATACTCCGAGGAGAGGCAACTGCACTACACTAGATAAAGCAGCAGCAGAATTACTCTTTAATCTTATGGTTGAATTTTTCCTGACACAACTAGAGCTCGAACCAAAACAGAATAAGACGATCCTGGACCTGATATTAACAACCGATTCTAGTTCCATTCATAGCATTTCATTTGAAAATACTCTCGTCTTGGACCACGACATGATACTCCGCAATTTTAATTTCCAGCATATGAAAACCAAAGCAGTCACTCTTACTCCAATGCACTTAATTGGCAACATAAACTTTCACAATGTAGACTGAGGAGCAATTAGAAAGGATCTGTCTTACATTGACTGATCCTTCACTCAGTCAACAGGAACTCTAAACTGGAATGGACCATGATACCACAAAACTTGACATAACTAGGATTTAACAAATCCTGTCAGGTGGTGTTAGATATGGCCTGGAGCCAATCTTTGGTCGAAACATATCAAGGCTATGTATATATATATATAATACAAAATGGGACAAGAACGCAAACCATCCGGACAGCTAGGTGATACAAAAAGGGACAACAAAACTTCCAGATAGACGATACAAGGAAAACAAGGACGGGTCATTTGAAGTTTTCTTTCCTCAGTCAAGCACCAGATTATCCTCGCAATTTCGACTGATTATTCTTGAGATTGCTCCAATCTGGCCAGCCCCAAGGAAAGACTAAGCTAAGGGCATTAGATTCCTTGGAAGAAAGCAGCGAATGTATACAAAAACAAGGGCGGAAAAAAGGGACAATGTTACACAAATGTATACAATAAATATAATAACAGGACATAACAACAGGCGTCTTTCGACTAAGGACGAATTTGAATTAAGCTGGCGCGTGTGGAAATGAAGCCTTACAATCGCAGGAAAGAATATCGATCTTGCACGGACAACTGTCAGACCAAGAAAGAAAGAACAGGCTTAGCCGAACGGTGGTCACGTGGGAATAGAAGAGAGAGCAGTAGAAGCAGAGGGACAGAAGAATTAAGGAGGTGCGATAGAGTAGCAAGTCCAGTATAAATTTTGGTGATTAGTAGAATGTATAAATAAATAAAATATACAATCAAAAGCCGTATGGTCAGTAAAAATAGCGGGGTAGATATAAAGATACTGGCAAGACAGTGAAACTGCTCTGTACGCAATTGTGCAATGTCGAAATATTTCGGTACTTTGGTTTTATGCCGAAGAAATGTTGTCGTATCTGGGAAGAGTACGGCTGTTAACCAAGTTTATAATTAAGATTATTACACCGTCTTCTCTAAATAGGGAAGAGCAGGCTTGTTTCCTCTGTGTAGTAGCTACTGCGAAGGAGGTAGTATGGAGGATGCGAGTGAAAGGGATCTTGACAGACATTTTCATCTCCAGCCAGTTGGTTAACATTTTCCTTTTCCACATGAAAAGAAAAATAAACCTGGAGAAGGGATGCTTGTCGCACGGAATATTTTGGAAAAGATGGAAGAATGTAGCAAGTTTGTTGTGAGTGAATGAAACCGTTTGAGCAAGAACTTAAAAGGTCTACCAAGGTATTCAGTGTCGAAATGTGATTTGTTGGGACGGCCACGTCCATCACTCCATTTATCTTTATTCTTCCGATTTTATACGCATTCATCATCGTTTTTTAATTATGTATATCTTCATGTTGTTGTTCCATTCGTTCCCCGACCCCTTGTCTGTCCTTGTGTCGTCCACTCTGTATTTCGACCGTAATGGTTAATAAAGAAAAGAGTAATGCTTAAAAGGAAGATTAGTGACAGAAAGCAGTGAACAAGTTGTTGGAACTTCACACCTTGCTGCTTTTGAGGTATAACGTCGTATATTGAAAGACGTTGATATGGTATCAACTGCACACGTATCAATAAACACAAGCACATTGGCATTCACTTTCACACATTCATACGTGAGTATGAGCAAGTAACCTTTCATACATTTCTGCATACTAGTGTTCTCATGCAGATACATAGAAGCACACACAGACGCGCACACGCGCACACGCGCACACACACATACACGACACACGCATGCATCCCCTCCGCGCGGGCGCAAATAATATTTGTACGTCTAAATAAATACGTATTTATATATCTGCCTGTATTTGCGACCATTCTTTGACAAAAAACTGTCTTTGTCCTCATCTATTGAAATCTATTTCCCATTGAATAACGAGCTTTGATTGAATAAATAAATTCTATGTAATAAACTGAATCCTCTTTCTTTCCTTTCTTTACGTTTTCAAAACTAAGGATTTAATCTTTGGTTTAGGAAAATTTATGGCTTTATGTAATAATGCTGTCCAAAAAGTTTAAGCAAAATATTTATTCCTGGCTTTTGTTGCTGAAGGTTGCCACAATCAAGAAATTTAGATGTGACAGAAATAATCAACAAATTTATATGGATAAATCAGAAGAAGACAAGGAAAAGGATCAGGTTTCTATACATGTGTATACTTCTATATAATTTTGGGTATGTATGCCAATATCTCTCACTCGCAAGCACGCACATACACACACACACATGCAAATACACACATATATGCACCCCAGTCATACACGTGTTTTTTATGTTTCATTGCAACTGAATATTTAGGAAATAAGGTAATTTTACCGGTCATACATTATTATGCATGTATGTATATATATATATATATATATATATATATATATACGTATTTGTGTGTGTATGTGTGTGTTTGTTTCAACTCGGGAAAAATCAATATTTAAAAATGTTAACTGAGATATATCGATATACATGTGAAAATAAATATTGAAAAGTACATAAACATGTAAAAATTATATTAAATGAATGCCTTATGAAAAACGAATACATAACTCATACATGGACATCTATCTAGCTAACTGGATAGAAACACGCACAAAGACATGCGGTAATTTAAATCGGAAAATAAAATGATAATGACGGGAATGAACAGAAGGAAATATGAATGTCTTTGGGGTTTTAACATTTATATTTATAAAGAATGGAAAATGTTGGATTCCATGACATATCATCAGTCTTCTACAAAATCAAGGTGAATTATCTTCGCCACGAAATGGAAATAACGCCAGCTGATTGTCCACTGAGAGATGTCTAGCGGAAGTAATAAAAGAAAAGCGTGGATGTGGATTGAGCTAAGAGAAGTTCGCTGATTTGCCTACAAAATGAATATGGAATATTTCGAAAGTTAACGGAGATAAAAACTTTGTGCTATTGATGAAATTCTGTAAGGAAATGCAATTCAAATGAGAACTGAAATACGATCATCTTGGAGTTATCATTTATGAGGCTGCTTTAGAATGTTGAAGGAATATGTAGGAGAAGCAGACAAATAGAGTAGGTAATACATGAATATATGCATGATCATACGTAAGGAAGCATATAAAGGCACAGGTATAATGCATACAGAAGCAACAGGCAAAATACAGGGTATTTCAAAATATTTGATATCATTTGAGATGCAAATATCACGGAAACCACATAATCAAAGCAAATGAAACTAAACAGGATTAAAGTTGAGCAACATAAAATTCATTCCTTGAAATTTGAATGAGAAATTAAAAGGTATGTGGATTCCATGAACAATTTCACAAATGTTCAATATGCGCACCGCCTGAGACACGGCACACGTCAAGTCGGTAGTCCATCTACTCCCAAACACGCTGCAGCATGTCTTGGATAACAGTCTCCAGTGTAGTAGTGATTATCTGCTCGAGTTCCTGTAGATTTGCAGGAAGAGGTGGAGCATAGAACAGGCCCTTCACATAGCCTTATGCTTACACTTTCGCTTGTCATCTGCCGTTATGGCCTGAACGAGCTGCAGATTATTTCCTCAGGATGCGCCTTACTGTCGTTGGAGGGATCTGGGTTTCCAGACTTGTTCTTCTTATGGGCTTCTTCAGGATTCACAAGTGATTTTAAGCCTTTGCCGCCTTGCTTTGTTTTATGTAGAGGCGGTGTACGTCACTGTTGATGTGGAGGTTGTGCACTTGTTAGTATCTTGCGGGTTTTCACATCAATCGTTTTGTGTGTGTTTGAGTGCGTTTGTGAGTGTGTTTGTGTGTGTCTGTGAAAGAAAGAGAGAGAGGAAGAGAGAGGGAGAGAGGGAGAGAGAGTGTGTGTGTGTGTGTGCAGACCTGTTGCTGCGGTCTTCATTTTAAACATATGGAGTGAGAGAAGAGAAGCTATATTAAGTTGTTCTTTTTAATGTTAGAAAAATATTGGGCACTGTATTATTGGTAAGATTTTAAGCTAGCTAATTATGAAATTTATCAGCTATTGTGGTCAGCGGATTAAAAAATAGCATACATTTCTACCTTGTTTTAGCTGTTCTTATGATATATATTCACTGAATGTTAAGTATATCCAATCATTGATATTATCCATTTGTGTTTTCTACGGTTTCCTTTCATCTCTTCCCATAAATTTTCTTTTATGAACCACTTGAAAGTTAGTAATGTCGATCATCTCACTCAGATGTAAAGTAATAGAATACGTTAATCATATAAGGAAAATGTGTGTTGATTTTAGGATTTATGACTTTATAAACATAGATTTGCTACAATTTTCATTATCATATGGGTTTTCGTATATTTCTCGTCGGTTGTACACAACGAGATTGGGAGTGGTCACCATTCACAATATTATGTACTTATTCTTTCTATATTAATCATATTCATTTAGGCGTCGGTAATTTATCTCTGTACTTGTAAAATGCTTGAAATACTTTCAATATTGTTGTCTTTCAGTGTAAAATTTAGAATTTTTTTAATGTTACATATGAATTTTTGACATTCTTATGTGTGTTCCTTTTCTTCTATTGTTTGGGAATTTATACATGAGATATCAGATTCCTTTTGCTAAAACCTTTTTCTTGATTTCGAAGAAAATTTTTGATTATGAAATAGCATGCATTTGATATAAGTGTAATATGTGAAATCCCGATTTCCTGAGGAGTTATTTCAAAGAATTTCATAAATTGGTGAGGCAGGTAGCTAATACGTTAAATAGATATTTTACCCTCCTTCATATAGCTGTTTGCAAAAGGGTAAAAATACTCTCATTGGAAAGCGTCAAATACTATCTTGCCTCCTAAGAAGGTTGATAAAGAAGATTTAAAAAAAGCTAACGTAATATATGCTATTTGTCGTACCAATATAAGATGTTTACAAAGGTCATAGTCATCGGACTATCAAATTATAGCTCATAAAATGAGTGAACGAACTTAAGCTTCCTCTGCATATCACTTTTATTGATTACGAAAATGATTTCGATAGCGTCAAGATGAACACAGTGTTGAAATCACAGAGTCGAGGCGAAATACAGGAAACTGCTCAAAGATGAACTCTGGATGCACAACAGATATAGCTCTGTGCTTATAACTAGTAAGGATATCAATTGGAAAGGGTTTCAAGCAAGGAGATATCATCTCTCCTTGGGCAGATGGCATGAATATCAATGGCGAACAACTACCACACCGTCTATTCGCAGGTGAAATTGTTGTCAACGCTAAAATACAGACCAGCTGTAGACCAAGGTGACAGTGCTTGACACTCAGAGCTTGGCAGCAGGACTTAAAATGAGCCGTACAAAAGCAAAATATATGGGGTTAGAAGACTTAGCACGAGGCCGAATAGATATGGGAAATGATGACATCGAGGAGGTAAATGTGTACGTTTACTGCAGGCAAACAGTGAATATGCGTCGTGGTATGGTTGCTGAAATCTCAAAGAGATAAAGGAAGGCTTGAAGGCCTTTAATTCAATAAAGGACGTGCTCAAAATAAAATTAGATATTATCATACACGACAAACTCATCAATAGCAGCCTCCTGCATGCACTCTTATGTGCACGTGAGACATGGGCCATTACGAAGAGGATAGAAAATCATATCACTACGACGCAAAGTGGCAGGGGCAAATCGATGCCAGGAATATCATTAAGAGAGCATATAATAAATGAGATAATTCGAGACGGGAACAGAATGAAAGATGTGATGGCAGAGTACCGAAATCTCAAGTTTCGTACGGCTGGACATGTTGCAAAGCTCACAGACAACGTGTAGTTGCTGAGTGTATCCAAGAAAAAGCCACTTGGAAAACCTCTAGAACGATGGGAAGCAGCCTTGGTCAAGATAGATAAGAATACACACAAACACACATACACATACATCACAGAATATATGTATGTAGGTATATTTTCCCCTCTGAAGATATTATATTCAGATCATATGAATTTGATCTTTAATCAATTCAATGGGTATTAACTGAAACAGCTGTAAAGGATGATGATTGATTCTTTGTTAATAATAAACAGTTATTAACTTCCCAATCTTAATCTTCTTTTTCTTCTTTTATATGGCCGGGTGGTGAGTAGCTTGCTTACAAAACACATGATTCTGGGTTCAGTCCCACTGCATGGCACCTTGGACAAGTGTTTTCTGCTATATCATCCGGCCGACCAAATCCTTGTGAGTGAATTTGGTAGACCGAAACAGAAAGAATCCCGTTGTATATATATATATATATATATATATATATGTGTGTGTGTGTGTGTGTGTGTGTGTGTGTGTGTGTGTGTGTGTGTGTGTGTGTGTGTGTGTGTGTGTGTATATGTGTGTGTTTTTTTTATGTGCGTGTGTGCGTGTGTTTATGTTTGTGTGTCTGTGTTTGTCTCCATTATCGCTTGACAACCGATGCTGGCCTGTTTACGACCTCGTAACCTACTGGTTGGGCAAAAGAGATCGATAGAATAAGTACTAGGCTTATATACAATAAGTCCTGGAGTCGATTTGCTCGACTAAAAGAGGTGCTCCAGCATGGCAGCAATCAAATGACTGAAACAAGTAAAAGAATAAATGAATACATATATATTTATGAAACAAATGTTTTGATTGTGATACTGAGTGTATTTAATAACACATATTCAGCCATGTCTGTCATACACACACTCGCGCACACAAGCGCACCAGTGCACAAAGCTATGAATGAATTAGTGATCTATGTACATAAAAGTAATTTATATATTTTGTTAAAATTGAGAGTGACATTGAAATTTCCAGCGTATTTCATATCAATGTTTAATGTAGTAAATGAAATTAATTGCTATAAATGTATGAATGAAACAAATATAACAGGCCTAGTGGAACAAGTGAAACAGCATACACACACATATGTATGTTTTATATATGTATATATATATATATATAATATATATATATATATATATATATATATATATATACATGTACTTATATATATGTACATCTATGTTTATATATATTATATATATATATATATATATATATATATGTATATATATATATATATATATATATATATATATAATATATATATATATATATATATATATATATATATGTATATATATATATATATATATACAGAGAGAGAGAGAGAGAGAGAGAGAGAGAGAGAGCAAGAAAGCGATATATGTAAAAGACACACACAAATTAATGAGCAAAAATACTACATATCACAAAATTAATATTTAAAAAAGAACTACCCAAAAATCTACAAATAATGTTGTTTATCTAACAATGAAGGAAAAAATATCTACCAAATGAGTTTAGAAAAATGCATAAAATTTTTTTAAGCATATGAAATTTGAAAACAAAAAATAACACTTTTTCTTCTGACAAGCTGGCAAAATTCTATATTATACATATATTTAATTTTCATCACTGTACTTCTACGAATAGACCAGATAAAAAGTCATCTAGGTAAAAAGAGATAGGTTCGTTTTAATATATAGTAAGATTAGAGTTTTAAATATAAGATATCAAAAACTCTAAACCCCCAGTGAAGTAAGATAAGGTTGAAATGATATACGATGCTCGTTCCCTTTGCTCTAACAATAAATAATAAAACGAACAACTCTGTAAAAGGAAGTATATGCTGGAAACATAAAAAAGCCTACAACATAATAGCTAAAAATTAGGTTGTATGATAAAAAGGAAGTCGCTGGAAAATTATTTCATTAAAAAAGCATACGGACGCTAGACAGATATTTTGTCTGAATGTTATTCCAAGAGATAACACACACACACACACGTGCACGCAAAAATGTATGTAGGCAACACGCACGCACGCACCCCCTCCCACACACAAATATGGTGTTCCGAATAATAAATTAGAAATATCCATCTTCCGCTTCGATAGAGACTGCCTAACATAACTTTGATTCACATCACTGATGTCCTTAAAACGTTGAGATCAGGTTCGAATTCTCATGTAATATATCTTGACTCCAGCAAGATTTTCGATAGAGTCGATCACAATACCTTCCTATTAAAATTGGTCAGTATTGGAATCTGTGGTTAAATGCAGTATTGAATTATTTCTTGGCGAACAGAGCACGAGTTGCGATCGGTAGAATTAAATCAAAGCCGGCAAAAGTCAACAATGGTGTTCTCCAGGGGACTGCGGACACCATTGTTAAATTGAAGTTCTCACATGGGCTTTTCCCACAATCCCCTGATTTTCATTTCTTACATATGTGTATGAGTTTTCTCTGTTGATGCTTGTCTATATACATGCATAAATGTAAATGGCTTTCCCAAATAAATTACACTTCATGTTTGAAGCTATAGCGTGATACTCAAGCACTCAAGCATGAGTACAAGGAACCTAAAAGCAAAAAACAGCAGTCAGCTTGTAAGCTAATGAAGTTAATAACATAATTGGTTTTTCTTTGTCATCCCAATTACTTACACACACACACACACACACAGAGCCAGAGGCCGGTTTTCTGGTTTCCGTGCCGCATATGTTCCCCACCTACCCTTGACGGGACACCGGTCCGTCGCAGGATTACTCTCTTTGCTAGCTGATTGGACTGAGGCAACGAGAAATGAAGTGATTTGTTCCAGAATATAACGTATCACCCGGTCCACGAATTGAAACCATAATATTACGATCATGAGCCAACACTTTAACCCATAAGCCACAATATTTTGGTGAGATTGATTTATGGTGAGCATGTCTGTATACTGAGGCGTTCTGTGTCAAATCATAATCTTCAGTACACGTACAAGATTTCGATACATCGATATATTTATGACTATAGAGTTTGACTGAACACAATTCGCCGCATTGACTGAAGGAGGTACTGTAAGCAGTGCATGGACTTTAGTTAATAACTTAATTGCATCTACTTGAATACACTGAGCGTCATTCATTTGGATTGATTTAATATAATTCTTTAAACTAAGTATACATATAACTTTCTAAGTAAAGTGTTAATGAATTTGTTCTGAGTGCATTACATTTCTGTCTATGTCATTCTATGCAATTTCATCTCGGCAATGATTTATTTTACTTTGGTAACAACTGATAAGCTGAATGTTTGATGCATTTATGTATAAGCTAACAAAATGTATAATTTTCATTGGATACCCTTTCAGGAGTCTAAATTTTCTTCTTGGAGGATCGTAATCAAGTAGCTCATGCAGAAACGGAACAAGACGTAAAAGGAGAATTTGATTTCCTGTAGAAAAAAAAAAAAACATAAAGAAAAACAACACATGAATATGAAGGGTAATATTTCGTGTCTTTCATTGAAGATATTTCAGATGAAATGAGATGGATCGAAACTAGAGTCTTCCTATGCAAATTTTATCTCTACAATCTTTCTACTCATATAAGGTGTGGAAATTCTGTCATGTTGGCGATTTGTTTTCTGGCAGTAGAAGAGCACAAATGCCCATAGAAGAAAATTAATTTGAAAATTTGTTGTTTCATATGTATATGTCTTATCCACACGAGACAATGCAACCAAAAAGTTTAGTTCTGGAAATGAGGATGTATTGGGTTGTCCGGAAAGTTCATGCCGATTTATAGTAGCTTACCTTTCCTCTTATTTTAGAACATGGTTGAGTTCATAAAATAGGATATTCAATCGTGTTATTTTTTAAAGACTAAGGGTCTGATAGTTATTGCAAAAATAGTATTTCTCAATAAGCAGACCAATATTTTCTGGTTTAAGTACGAATTGAGAGGTTTCTACGATTTTACTTTGAGAAATATTGCCATCGATCAATAACAAATATGCAGAAAACAAATAAAAAAAATGCTTTTTTTCCCAAATATGAGGCATTGCTGTACAGCAAAAACGGTGGCTAACCAAGAAAAAGTAAGGTCATTTTCAGATTCAGCACCCTCAAATTAGCTAAAAAGGATGTTTGGTGTCTCTACACCATTTCAAAAAAAAAATTTTTCTGGATCAGTGTGATTGGAATAATAAAAGAGAAAATGGAGCTTATAGAGACAAGAATACTTATTTCTTTACTTATAGAGACAAGAATACTGAAATATATAAAACGATAACTTGAAGATAAATGTTCTGACGCGGACATAAACAGCAAAAACACATTTTAAGTGATACATTTGGTTTACGTCGAGTAAGAATGTATATTTAAGGAGGCTATTTTACTATTAAAATAATTTATTCTAAAAATATAAGTAATATGGGTTTAGCAATAATACTAATGATTGATAAAAAGGGAACGAAGAATAATGTTTTATGCAGCATCGATTATATTCTATCTCTATAGTGTACATGTATTCAGTTTATCGATCTTTAAAAGTAAAAATACTCAATCTTTTACGAGCGCGATATTATGGCTCAGAAAATAAAACGTTTTAAGAAATAATGCTGACCAATTTCACTGTTATTTTATACTCGTGTTTACGTCCACACGGAGTTAGACACATACACGCGGAAGGTACTGTTCAGAAGTGTATAATTAACAAAGCATAAACGATTCAAACGCATGGGGAAATGAAAGAACAATCCTTACAAGGTCAAACTACGCCTGCCAAAATAAATGCCTTAATAGCGATACACCACAATCGGCAATACGATCTGCTATACTGATAAATGATCAGTAAAACATTGATTAGTACTTAATTAAACTGCTTCGCAATAAATATATACCCGACGATGCCAGCAGTTTTTCATCAAGATTATTACCTATATATAATCTTTTTTTCAATAGAGGAGTAATCAATGAGTAAAATTTTTGAAGATTATGCGGACAGAATTAAGCTAAGAGAAAGCAGCATGGAAAACGTACAGTTTATCCTTTACGAAATTGCAGGATGCGAGAATGTACATATATATACGTACATACATTTATGCATGCATACATACACATACATACACATAATACTTACATGCATACATTCATACATACATGCACACACACATCTATTTATGTTTCATACGTAATGTGAATGTGAATACATTGTTGAAAGGTAAATTCCCTGCGGTATTCCTCAAGAGATGACATCTCTTGTGTACGTGATGCATTTAAGAACAATATATCAAAGGATTTGAAAATCCTCCCAGTGGTGGCTAGCGAAAACACCAGATGCATTAAGGCTTCGTTGAACCCTTCCAGTGGTGTCTGTCCCTCAGCCCGCCTCTAGCTTAAACAAGATTTTTGGCCCCAATATATAGCAAAGTACTGTTAGTGCGAATATACGCCTGCCTCTACTGCCTCTATTGACTAAAACAGATGTTGAGCAGTGAACACCAACTATGTCTACCAAAATAGAATTACTCTTCCTGCTGGTAGAAAAAGTTATAGAAGTATCAATCAAGTAAAGGTATCTGAGTCTAGAAGTATAATTTTACTTGGAAGGAAAAGAACAATAAATGTGTTATCAACATAATTATCGAAAATATGTTTCCATACAAAATGATATTTTACAGTAAGCAGGGCTATCCTTCCAGATACTTCTGTGTGTAATATTTGCAATGGATTTGGACAAGCAGAATATTATGAATTAGGGTTTGATAAATGCGTGGCACAACTTGTCAATACCCAATGTATTTGCATCAGGAGGTTTCAAATGAATCGACAAGAAATGTGGGACAACTCTAGCATCAGCCATGCAGTTACAGTCTTTCTATTTAAGAATTTCAGACAACCGATAACTTTAGTTGAAAATTTGAATTTATACGACAAAGAAGCAGATAACTGCAGACGAGAAGCCTAGTTTGCAATAGAATTACTACAATTGTAATCACTGGTCTGGTAGGCGTAAACACTGCAATTGAAGATGCCAAATTACGAAAATGATTATGAAACAAACTTCAGCTCATTTCGAGGAATGGTGCTGAATTTATATACTTTCCTCTTACAGAAATATAGTAATCATAATGGTTTACGAAAGACGCCATTGAATCGCGTATATCTTGATACAACACGTTAATTACAAGAACAATCCACACGGTGCATGTCACTTCATACTGCAGGTGGCGTTAATAATGCTAACAACTACATCACAGATTCCTTCTGTTCTCTTAGGATCATAAATTTTCCTCAACACAATCTGCAAGTGATTGTAGGAAAGTCATTATGTTGCTAAGGCATTTGGGTGTATCAAAAATCTGTAACGATAAAAGACTAACTAATGGTAGCCTCATGTGTGATGAAAGTCTTTATTATTATTGGTTATACCAGATGAAAAGATATTTCTTATTTCACAAGCTCTACTCATCTTAGCGAGGGTTCTGTTTCAGTTCATAAACTTTGTTTCCTCTCACACTGTCTTTGTCTAAAACATCCAGATTTCAAGTAACGGATTTGAAGCTTACTCTGTGTCGCATAGTAAAATGTTGGCTGAGATAGACATGGTTTTATTAGAGTACCAACCACAGAAAACGAAATTTGACCACTTCATATCCCTTGATGACTAAAACACATTTGTATGGGAGTATTTCATATTTACTTGATAATTAGAAGTAAACAAAATTTACTTCGAGATACAATTTTCTAAGGCACCAAAGACAAACAAATAACTTCAAAAAACACCGACAATCAACAATTTCACTCATAATTAAAAAAAAAACATTAAAAAAAAACAATCAGTTTTAAAGATATTTTCAATTCAAATAAAAGTAGGTATGCATATAAAATTACATACACAAATCATACTGTTTGTTATAACTTTTAATTCTAAAAAACGCATGTTTCAGCATTTTTGTCACACAAGCAACGACGCGACTAATTATTACTTCAGCGTGTGCATGGATGTATGCATATATATATATATATATATATATATATATATATATATATATATATATATATATATATATATATATGTATATGCTATCAGGCGGCTTTTAAGATCTACAAACAGACCTTTGACTTGTGTTGGAGAATTTGTCGAAATTGCTTCCTTCAGAGTCATATCCTAATGATGATCATATTCGTCGCAAATAAAAAATAAATCATGGAAAAATATCGCCGAAAACAACCGCAGTAATGAAAACATAGGAATCAAAAATTTCAGGATTGCAGATCCGGATTCGGCCCGGAATGTTGTTTATTTACTAACAGTGTTGGCCTTTAGATAAAAAAAAATTGTCATCGTGGAAAACATTTGTCACAAAAAGTCAAGTAAAAAAATTGCCGAAAACAATCACAGTAATGAAAATTTGGGAATCCAAAATTTCCGGATTGTGGGTCCAGATTAAGCCTGAAATGTTTTTAATTTACTCAGGGAGTCAGCCTGATACCAAAATGGTATGCCACGTTGGTATGATACGGCCTCTGGGAGTAAATGTGGAAAAGTGCGACACACTGAAACACTGGCATTCTTATCTTTATATATAAAAGTGAGGTTGTGTGCTGTCTGTCTCCTACGATTTAGATTCCTAACTACTCCCACATTTTGCGTAGCAGTTTAACCAAAACCGGGTATCTTATAGTCGTGATTCATATCGAGCCCTTCTGGGTATTAGCGCGCGTCTACGATGAGTCTACGATTAAAAAAAAATTTACCATCAATTTTTCCCATTTTTAATGCATTTTTGGCATATATAAGGGAAGTAATTCTCTAAAAATTTATTATTAAATCTCAGAACGTAAAAAGCTACAGTAGCACCCCCCCCCTTTGTGGTTAGCCATATTGAGATGGCTATTATACTTTACATCTCTAAAAATGCTTATATAGTTATTTCCCTTACAAACCCGAGCAACGCCGGGCGATAATGCTAGTTTATTATAATATACTATTATATTAAGGCGGCGAGCTGGCAGAATCATTAGCACGCCAGGCGAAAATGCTTAGCGGTATTTCTTCCGCCGTTATGTTTTGAGTTCGAATTCCGCCGAAGTCGACTTTGCCTTTCCTCCTTTAGGGGTCGATAAAATTAGTACCAGTTACATTCACATTTATTATATCAGATATGTTTAATTTTGGGGAACTTTATTTCAATTAAAGTGTATTATATATATATATATATATATATATATATATATATATATATATATATATATATATATATATATATGTGTGTGTGTGTGTGTGTGTATTAAAGAAAGCCAAAAATAAAACAAAAATGATAGTCTTCAGTATGATCTCTCTCTTTCTTTTTTTCTCTCTCTCTCTGTCTTCGCCACCGCCGTCTCCGTCTCTATGCCTACTATTACTCTCACCCCAGCACGAGGAAGAGTAGAAGTGTTATTAAATACTGAGAGGGGAAGTCAAAGTGTGACACACTGACACACAAAAATTAGGTTACGCATTTATTATATTAGATGTACGTAAAGTATATAAACACAGAGATACGCAAATGGCGAGAGAGCGAGTGCGTGAGTGTAAAATAGAGAGAGAGATAAGGATAGAGTGGGAGAGACAGAAGAATGAGAAAACAAAGTGAAGGTGATATATGGTTCATCAACTTTGCACTAACTGTTGAGAGAGTCGTTTTTCCTAACACCATCTAAATTGCAACCATGTAAATTGCAGCTTAACTTCCCTCACAACTAATAAGCAGAGGCAAACGACAATTCTCCTACATCACCTTTGTCGACAGAAACGACTTGTAATGTCAATGAAATAATGAAAGAAAGAAATGCGATACTGATTACATTTTCGACCTGAAATGAAAACAAAAAGTTCATACTATTCTTTTCCAACCACTTCATTTAACAATCGCTTTTGTTTTGTATTTGATGAAAATATCGTGCCATAATTTGAAAACAAATTGAAAGTTTCCCATTGCAGATATTTGATAACAGCTAATTAACGAGAGCAACAAAAATAACAATAACAAGAACAAGAACGATAAAAGTAATGATGATGGTGATGATGATGATCATGATGATAATAATAATAATTATTATTGTTGTTGTTTTTGTTGATGTTAGTTATATTATTATTATTATTATCTCTTTATCACAGGCTTTCTTCGAGCTCCTGGAGTCCTGAATGCCTAGCGGACTTACTACCTTCAGCCTACGGTACCATGCTATTCGCTCTTTTCAAGTATCTAATACTTTCCTAGTTATTGTGGCAGTGTCAAGGAGGCAAACCTTTTCTAACAGTTCTACTGGACACTCTATTCCAATTTCCTGTATATTCCTCTTGATGCCTTCTGATACTCTTCCTAAGGACCCAACAATAATTGTCACTGTCTTCACCTTCTTCATTTTCCATAGCCGGGTTATTTCATACTTAAGAGAGTTCTATCTATCTACCTATCTATTATCTATATTTTTGCCATCCTTCTTGAATATTCGTGGGTCGAAGGGGCATGTAATGCCAACTATATAGCATATATGATGCACCTTCTCCAGTGATTGACCACTAGGTAAGGTCTGTTATGCTCTAGCACCTGATCTGTTTGGATTGGGAAATTTCAGAGGATTTTGCTAGTCTATGACTCTGCCACATTCTGCAGTTTGTGCTCATACCACGTCTTGCCTTTCTCTAGGCCCCACTTTTCGCACCGTTTCCAATGTAGCACTTTCGATACCCGGTCGTATCACCACAACCCGTAGTGGTTTTGGGCACGTTCTAGAGCATTCGTTCGTGATATGGAGAATGGTTTCATCCACTCTATTGCAGATGGATCCCAGTAGAGGCACTTGCAGATATTACTATTATACTTGAAATACTTGGTATACTTGGTGCAATGCCCGAAATGCTGCCTAAAAGGCTGAAAGATATTGGAAATGAAACTCGCATTGTTGACCTGCAGAAAAGTACCATCCTATATTCAGCAAGAAACTTAAGTTTCTTGAGATCTGAGGAGAAGTACTCACTCAACAGATACTTATTTTATCAACACCGAGAGGATGAAAGGTAAAGTAGACTACAGCGAAATTTGAAATTTGAACCAAACCCTAACCCTAACCCTGATACTAAGCATTTTCTCTGGCATGCTAATGATTTTGCCGTGAGGGAGAGCAAGCTCACGGCGTTACTCAAACTCAGACCATAAATGATATAACTTAATGCCGTGATTTATTTTCCTAGACAGCATACAAATTCTACTAGCTCTTCGCATGAATTATAAGGATGATTTCATGGCTACACTACACAGTATAGACATGGTGAATCAGCAGCAATGTATAACCATTGCAGTTTTCTCCACTGAATCGTAATTAGTGAAACACTAACGCAAATGATAATTGCTGCGCTGTAACTACATAAAGATATACAAACAGAAACAATGCTTTATAAACAGAACAAATGCTGAGAATATGCCCGGAAACGGTGTAAGCTTTGTCCTTAGAGTTCTACAACATAAAGATGAAGTATACGTTTTATGTCATTGGCTCTTCATGCATTTCTTCCAATGCAGTCACATTTAGTATCGCATAGTATCTTTGATTAGACTACGATAGAAAGAAGAAAGTAATGTCTGTATAGGAGGAGTTTATATGATGTAAACGTAAATACAACAAAACCACTAATGGTGCATCATTAGCTATTCCTTAAGAAAGTTGTGCTACGTAAACATCAATATTATATTTCCATGAACTTTACAAGTAGGCCACGAACTACTTCAAATACCAGTTTATCACTTGCTGGAGAAAATATATGTTAGTGTATTCATATCGTGTACTTAAAGAAAAAATATTAAAATTACAACTAGAATACATGACTATAGGACAAATATCGATTAATCATCTTAGGAAATGAGGAAATTCATCATAAAATACAAATAACACAAGAAATTAGCATACCTTCTCCATATACATTGTATCACGATCAACCTAACAAAACGGAATTAAAAGATAACAGAAAATAACTCGGTTAAACGACATAATTATACACAAAACTGCGACTGTGAAAGTTAGGAAAACAATATAATCAATTTGATGTGGTAAAAATGACCAGCATTTGCCTATATGGATTCTATCAAAAGTATCTTTAATGCAAAACTATTCACTTCAGTTCCAAAACAAACATGCACAGTTATACACGGATGTGTGCGTAAACGCACGCGCATACACGCACATACATACACACATGCACGCATACACACACACACACACATACAGACACACTTGGAAAACTTATTTTTGATATCATAGTTTCAAAGAAACAATGAAAGAACTCAATAAAATGCGAAAGAAATACTATTACATTATCATTGTTACAAAATGTATTGTGTCGTAATTCATAAATATATTAAGTGCCTGCACGTGTTCTGGTCCCTTGTACGTGTTCTGGACCAGTATCTCTGAGCCTGCCGTGTGTAACACTATCACCATCAAGGGCTTCTGTTTGAATACCAATGTTATTCATAATAATTTCATTTTTCATAATCATTTATATGAGTGCCCTAGGTATAAAAAAAGAACGTCAGAAACGTGAAGATAATATCCCAGGAGAACCATGTCTAAGAGAAATCTAAAAGATTCTGCAGAAAAGTACTGACCACGTACTTAGAAAAACACTTTCAATTCAATTTTAATAATAATAATAAATACCCTTATGCCGTATCAAGGAGTGAATCGCATGGTTTATGATCTTAACGGATTGCAAGTGTTATCATGTACGTGATTCCTCTTGGTAGTATAGATGGGCTACATCAAATATTTTGCTCAATAACACAGATTTGCTTGTCAGTAGGTTGACCTCAACCAGTCCAACGTGCTCTTTGGTGGCTGACGATATATGCACTTCTGATCACGAGCAGAAGTAGTTGGGCAGCATCATAGCCATGTGTGGAGATGAATTCTTTGAGGCTTGGACTATTCAACTTTGGAATCGTGTTTCGTTCAAAATCCTTATACAAACTTCATTCTGGGATCTTTTGAACGGAATGGGCTACTTACCCTGAGAAAAATTCTATCTTGTCCCTGTAATAATAATAATTTTTTCTGCTGGAAGGACAAGTCCTCACATTGGAGTGAATGGATTAAGTCGATTACATCGACTTCAGTGCGTAACTGGTAGTTAGTTAATCAACTCCGAAAGGATGAAAGGCAAATTTGACTCCGGCTGAATTTGAACTCAGAACGTAGCGGCAGATGAAATACCAGTAAACATTTCGCATGGTAACGATTCTATCAGATCGCGGCCTTGTGTATAATAGTAATAACGTGAAAGATTAGTCTCTGATGCTGATGAAATTCGACTTTTCTTGGGTAAGATATGGAGTTATAAAGGTCAACATAATACTACAGCTAGCCTGAGTAAACAACATTTTATTCCCAGCAAGAGGTAATCCACTTTACAGAGACAATATCAGAAATATGAGTAAAATGATAAGGAATTGGAAAGCAGCTGGACCTGAATGTGCACAGGGATTTTCAATAAAATAGTTCAGAAATTGCTATAAATTGATCGCATGGAAATTTAATATATTGTTCAATGGAGAAGAAATCCCGAGCTGTTTGACGAAAGAACGAACGGGGTCGTGGCTAAATGATGCGTCAAATGGAAATGCTGCTGACAATTACAGACCAATTTCTTGCCTCCCATTAATGTGGAAGCTACAATCAGGAGGAATCGCTGAAGAACTGTACATATTTATTGATGAGAACGATATATTACCGACGGAAAAAAGGCTGTATAAGGAGAGGCAGGGTTACCAAACATCACGTTTTGATACACAAAATGGTAATGCAAGATTGTAAACAAAGGAGAACAAATCTGGGAATACCCTGGAGTGACTATCGCAAAACTTACTATATGATTCTACATTCGTGGATTATCGAGTGTTTAGAAATGTTTGGAATTGCAAGAAATATAGCATGATTCTTGAAGAGAAGTATGGTGGGATGGAAAACTGAACTGACATCTTACGGAAAAAGGCTGGGGAAGCTGGGTATAAATGAGTTCCTTGGTTGAAAATGGTGCATTGTTTTATTAGTGATATTTGAAAGGAATTTGCACCCAAGAATTGCGGAATAGAGACTTCATTAAACAATTTGAAAGTGAAGGCTACAAATATCTTGGCATGTTAGAGTTTAACAAACATATGGAGAAAGAAATGATGAAGTATTTCCGAAGACCAAGGTTGGTATTGCGCTCATAATTAAAATAATGGAATAAATTCTAAGCTGTTAATACATGGGCGATAGCATCACTTTGGTAAGGAGCGGGAATTATGAAATGGCAAAAAAGAGATGTGATGACAATGGATGCTAAGGCCAGAAATGACAAGAGAATGTGAACAGTACCCGGAGTCTTTCACCCTTAGGGTGACACTGATAGGTTGTACTACGGCCAGTCAAAAAAATATACGGTCAGAAAAAACTATATACGTAAAGACAGATAGAGATGACTGCTGGTTATGGATGAAGAGGAGTGACCTGAAGATAGAGACAGAAGCACTCATATGCGCAGCTCAAGAAGAAGAATTAAGGACCAACTATGTGAAGTGCAGAAAACACGACACTACTGACAGAGACAAATGCAGAATGTGTGGTGAGAGTGAGAAACGTTGTGGCACATCGTTAGCGAGTGCCCCAAATTGGCACAACACAAATATAAAAGACACAATGACAATATGGTAAGAATGATTCATTGGGAGGTTTGTGGATATCACAGTCTACATAGAGCAAAACACGGTATGAAAACACTCCAGTATTAATCACCGAGAGTGAGAATTGCAAAATCTTGTGGGATACAATGATTTAGTGCGATCACCTGACCAGACATAAAAAACCGCTCATTGTTGTGGTGAATAAGAAAGAGAGAACATACATGATAATCGACATAGCATGCTCCTGTGACAACAGGATCAATGTGAAAGAAGAAAAATAAATAACTATGAAGATTTGAAGTGAGAAATACGAAGACTGTGGTCAATCAGGAGAGTAAAAGCGATAACAATAGTAATTGGTGCACTTAGAAGTATCAGCATTCAACTATCAACATGCCTGAAAAAGAATGGTGCAAATGTGAAGATAGAACACCTACAAAAATCAGCATTCTTTAGAACTGCAAAAATTTTTCGCAGAGTTCTCGAAGCATGACCAGTAAGCAAGTGTCACCTCAGTCTGCTGGCTGTGGACAGCTGACACTTTCCATCATACCCAGTAAAATGAGCTGTGAGTTTTCATCCCATGATGTTGATGACGATGATGATCATGATGATGATGGTAATAATAATAATAATAATAATAATAATAATAATAATAATAATAATAATAATAATAATAATAATAAATAATAATAATAATAAAGATCAATAAAAACGAGGGCACTGTACTGGCAGTGAAGGACCAATCTCTAGCCACAAATAGGATGGTCAACCTTAAGAATGAGCAAGTGTCTACACTGTGCTGCATCTGTAACAGAATGGACAAAATCATTGTTCATATCACGAAAAAGATGCTCTAGACTTGCCGCAAACCATTACAAATTGTGGCAACACGATAAGATAGCGAAGTGCTACAATAGAAACTGTACGAAAAGTGGGGCCTAGGGAGATGCATGAAGTATGAGCACAACGCACAGAGAGTGGTGGAGTTGGAGACTAGCAAACTCCTGTGGGATTTCCCAATCCAAACAGATTAAATGCTAGGACATAACAAACCGGACATAGGGGTGGTGGATAAGATACACTTAATGTGCTCTATAGTCGATACTGAATGTCTTTTTGATCCACAAATAGTGAAGAAGGAACGCAAAAAATAGATTTTATGCGTATGCATAATTGCTTCATATTGGCAAAAGTAGTTTTGCACCTTTCTACTGCAATTAAATATGAGAGTTGTGGGCAATGTTCAATATTCTGTGTACAATATTCTTTAGTTGCGTCCGTTGGTAGATGGGTCCGTCTGAATAGTATGTATGTGTATACATGAGATATGTCTATTTGAGATTAAGAGGAAGGAAAAAGAATTTCTTTTTCTTCTGAAAGTTCGAAATATGTGTTATTTTACAGGAGCACTGGTATGTGTTTTTGGATGTGTGATGCGTGTAAATGTATGAAAGCAGGATGTAGAAATTTTACGAGGCGGGTTTAGTGCCTTCAATCTGATTTTCTGCTTTTCTTTGTTGGATTTTCTCTTAAGACAGTATGGATTCATTCGTGCGAGTATATTCTTCTCTAATTTTAATAGTTGTCAGGTTTTATTTTTTTTTAATTTATGGAGAGTGAGTGCTGTTTCTCTTGTTCAAGTACCGCATTTCCTCGGTTTTTCCATGCACGTCTTCAATCAGCGAAGACATTTGATTTCAGGCTATAAGTGATGTTTCTTTCATTACATTTTCCAAGTGCACCTCACCATCGTCGTAGAATATTCCTTTTATCTGACGGCTGATCTATGTTTTTATAATCTTTGTTTGGAAGTACATATCTTCGTAAAGTTTCTTTGCTATGGTTCTATAGCATGGTTGAAATGTCTTAATTTCTCCTAGACTACTAATGTTATGTTGTTTCATCTAAATGACAAATTTCATTACCTCTGCTTGAGGAATCTGGGAAGATGCGTTAGGTTTGGTTTGTTTCGGATGATTTTATTCGCTTGTGGATTGCAAATGTACCTATTTTCATAGAATATTTGTTGTCCTTTTTCTTTTGTACCTATGATGGTCAAGGAATCGCTTATCAAACAGAATAAACAAAAAGTATCCACTTGGGGGTGTTTTAAAATTCAGAGATAAAGTGAACGATGGGGCCGAAAAAAACTTTCCTGGTCTGTTCCTGGATTGTGAATGTTTCATTTTGGGACATACGGGATCAACAACGAAAATTTTCCTCATTTGGTAATTATTTGTTGCATCTCGGTTACATTCTAATTCTCTTGACTTCCTTCATCAGTTTCGTTTTGCTTATAAATTCTGCTTCTGACTTCGTTGAGTTGACAAATCAACAATCTGGTTTAGATCTAATGCTTGAAAACAAAATAATTCTATTGTCAATTCTATTTCCTTTGATTAAGTACACGGCTTCGTCATTGATATCGAAATAAATTCAATACTATTTGTTTTACACTTCTTAGTTAAGTTATCATTTGATAATATTCTATATGTTTACAGTATCTACATCCTATGTCACTTGTTTTAACAGAGAAGCACATTTTGAGATACAGGTGTTTCGGAAAATTATGTCTTTCTAGTCAGATTTTTATGCCAATCGATTGGCAGGTAGAATCACAGATCAGCGAACATTATGTTCACTGAAAATTTAAATAAAGGCCAGCAACCTGACTAGGCACAGCGGTCTGGGGTACTTCTGGCTTATGTGATTTGTCGAAACAGAAGTACACCGGAATTCTCTACGCCAGTGGATGGGATTGTTTTTTAAACATGAAAAGGGAAGCTTATCTCTTTTGACGTACGCTACAGCGACAAGCGTAGTTTGCGGCTGAACCTTATTAAAGAGAAATATGCAAATATTCGTTATCTTAATTTTATTTTGTATGTGTTAAATGAATTTAAGAATTTAACCTTAGTTACTCTGCCTAGGGTTGCTCTTCAAACATTATTAAATCTTTTAATCAAGGGATATATTTCGCCGTCTTTATATGATAATAATCATTGGTAGATATTGTTATTTCAGGGTCAAAATATTGCGTTTGTTATCTTGCCTACTTCTCACGTAGTACTTTAGTGTACTGTGTATTTGATGGTGCGGAAATATTTTTCACTGTGTAGTCAATGCGGGTTGTATATATTACTTAAAAACCTCAGATTCCTTTCCTTAGATTGATTTTAATTTACTAATCATATGTATTAAGCGGCCACATGCATTTGTATTCTAAATTCATGAGTCGATACAATTATAGATACTACTATGGACTACAATTCAATATTTCATAGCAGTAAACATTAACGATCGAATTGATGCCACCCAAGATAAGACGTTTTCTAACCGTTCTAAAATTCCTCTCTGGCCTTGTACATAATTTGAAACCAATTTTCTAAAAGCTTTTTATATATAGAGCATGCACTTTATAAGATAAAAGAAATCTTGGCCATCTCCGTTGCAAGTCATATTCCATTATAAATGTATGCGCCTATGTAATGTTTTATGAGCCACTTTATGAGTCGTTAATCACCAGTTTCTAAAACATCATCATTGCGTATGCTTGTATGTACTTCCGAAAAATATGTTACAATTTCTTTCTTAGGAATTACAACCGTGTTTCGTGGTCTGCTACCACATCAACTCCTTTATAGGATCCAGTTAGCTCAAGACATCATCAGGAGGAACCACGTCAGGTTTCGGCCCCTACTACTCTACTGTTTTGACGTGGCGGGACCCCCATCTTTTTGGAGGTGTCTTCAGCTCTGGTGTTGGGTGCATGTCTTCTTTCTTCTTTCTTCTGTTCCCTGGCCTCTTCGATGTATCGTCAGCGAGTGTCAGCCGGTGACTGACTGTCTTGTCAAATTTTTCCCTTCAAATACCTGCCGCATAGTCTCCAGCAGGCAGCCCCAGTAAGTTGTCACGTGACACTGTCTCACCTTAACTGCCTAGTGAAGGCGCGTAGTTTTAGCCCGCGCTTTTTCTAAACGACCGTCACCTGTTAGTCAGCTTTTCTCACCTAATGATGTTATTTTCCGTCGGCGTGTTTATGACTTTCAAGCCATTTTCGGTTTTCCCGCTTCAGCCATATATAGAAGCTGGCTTTTTCGACCGCCTCCTGTACTCTCCTTATTAGTTTACGAAGCTCGAGGCTAGAAAAACAAATCTTTTGAAAACCGTTGTCATTTTCTTTTCAATGAAGCCTCTAGCCCCCACTGCCAGGTGATAATATTCGACATTCCATCCCTGTTCTCTGCATTCTTCGATTAGCTTTTCATTTCTCCTTTCGTTCCTCTGCATTGCCGATGTTCTCTTCCCAAGGTACTGTCAGTTCTAGTAAAATTCCAGTTCTCCGGTCTCTGCTCCATAGAACTAAATCCGGTCTTTTTGTTGTTTTTATTAGTGGAAATATTACTTGTCTTTCCACAGATTAGGTGGTAGGAAAAATATTCTCTTTAGAGTATTCAATTAGATGTCGATTTCAAGCTCATAGTACTTGGTATGGGCACAACTGTTATATTATAGATGAGTAGCTAGAAGAAACTTCTCTCAGTATGTAGTAATATAAACTTTAGAGTTTCAAACTATTAATAAATTTTGAGCGGAACGTCTTTGATGATCTGCTAATTCAGTCAATACTTAAGTGGAAAAAATTGGATATAAGCTAGTAACAATTGTACGCACTGGTATGCTCTGCTTTAGACAAATCAAGAAAAAGAATCCATTCATGTAGCTAACGCAGAAATTGTTTATACATCTGATCCAGACTTTGTCATCTAGAATCACAGTTAAAAGAGGAAATTACGAATTCACAAATAGATACTGACACGGGAGAGAGAGAAAGATGGCGAAAGAGAGAGAGAGAGCTATATATATAAAGCGAGAGAGAGAGAGAGAGAGAGCTATATATATAAAGCGAGAGAGAGAGAGAGAGAGAGAGAGATGTGGGAGAGGCTTCTTGTATGTTGGCAGCAGCTCAATCACTCAAATCATGAGTGATTAAAAATATCGAATTCCATTGTATTATCACGATTCCCGGGTGCCAAATATCTATATACATATACACGTATAGACATGCACACGCATATATATATATATATATATATACACGTATATATCAGCATAAATATAAACATATAGGTATAAAAGAATATAAATCTATATAGATAAATGTGTAATGGTGTCTGTCTGTGTGTATGTTTGGGGTTACTCTAACTCCTCCCACACCGTCCAACCGATTTTCATGATTTTCGACACATAGATAGATCGCATACCCTGAAGTTATAAAACTTGATAATGCTCAACTGAAATCGATTTTTATGAGCTCAATCGAGCGTTTTAATGGAAATTCCTATAACAATGTTATTTTTCCTGAAGCTTCCACAACTTTTGTCAGAGTTTGATGTAAATCGATGAGTGAGCAAGGCTCATGGCAGTGAGGTGATGTCAGTATACTGCGTTGACAAAAAAGAAAATTCGATAATTGCGCCTGAGTAGTGGTTTTGAGCGCACAAATACCCATAGGGATTTTATTTTTGGCAGTAACATATATATTTGTCATCCGATTCTAATGAAATTTGAGATTTAAGTAAATTTTGCGGTAGGGGAGATGGTAAAGGTTTTAATCTACTTCCAGAGCTGGCACCAACTAATGGACATAAACTGTAATCACGTGTAAAATTTCAACGGTTACAGGTGGGCTTAACTTCAATACCGAAAACACGAGCAACGCCGGGTCCAACAGCTAGTATATATATATGATTATATACACATGAATCTTGGATGTATCAGTCTGTATAGGTGAGTTTGAAAGTATCTCTTTACGTTTTACATATGTATCTATATGGATTTGAAATTATTTACGTATGACAGTTCAGAAAATATGTGCATAAGAGAGAAGTAAAGAAAATGCAATATCTACGTTTTAGGTTCGTATTAAAATATTAACCGCCAGACATATGTATGTATCTGAAACTGTATTGTATTAACATAAGCATGCTTGCTTAAACTACGCATATCATCTGGCATACATGCCTGCACGCAAAATAAACAGTCGCTAACAACAAAATATATATGCATATACAGGTAGAACGCAAATTTACATACGCACCTATCTGGCCTTTGCCATGTAGTATCTTCTTAGCGTATTTCGTCTGCCGCTACGTTCTGACTTCAAATTCCGCCGAAGTCGACTTTGCCTTTCCTCCTTTCGAGGTCGATTAAATAAGTACCAGTTACGTACTGGGGTCAATATAATCAACTTAATCCGTTTGTCTGTCCTTGTTTGCCCCCTCTCTATTTAGCCCCTTGTGTGTAGTAAAGAAATAAATGTTAGCACGCCGGGCGAAATGCTTAGCGATATTTCGTCTGTCTTTATGTTCTGAATTCAAATTCCGCCTAGGTCGACTTTGTCTTTCATCCTTTCGGGGTCGATAAATAAAGTACCAGTTGCGTACTGGGGTCGATCTAATAGACTGGCCTCCTCCCCCAAAATTTCGGGAGTTGTGCCTACAGTAGAAAAGATTAAAGCCAGCTTTCAATACAGAGGCGCTGGCCCTGGATAACAAGTCTGCAGTTCAAAGTCACGTCTTTTTCTGCAGTGCCCTGTGTTATACTATTCATAGCTATTGAATGGATATGTGTGCATAAGTATGTGTGTACATGTTAGTTTACTATATGTGTATTTATATTATAAGTAAGTGAGTTTTATGATAAGTGAATATTCAAACGACATATGCACAGTACAGAGTTACGGAAAATGCAATATCTAACTTTTCTGTTCATTTTTCATTTATACCAGACAGGCATATGAATGTAACGAAAACTTATCTATATTAATATACACTCTCACATAAATATATAAGTAGTTTGCAGGTGGAATATTTACTCAAATGGGCACAATAGCACATTCAAGTGTAAACTTGTTTGGCTCTTTCCTATATAAACTCATACAAACGTCTGCTTAAATACCGCATATCTACTGTCACAGACATCTGCACACAGTCACCAATATATATGGGTGCTTATGTGTGTGTATTTGTGTGTGTGTATGCATGTATGTATATACATATACATATGTCTATCTTTCTCTCTGACTATATACATACATACACACATATATGTATATATATATATATATATATATATATATATATATATATATATATATATATTTATATATATATATATTGCATACACATACATGCAGGAGGATGTGTCTGTGTCTGTGTTTGTGTTTGTTTGTTGTGTGTGTGTGTGTGTGTGTGTGTGTGTGTGTGTGTGTGTGTGTGTGTGTGTGTGTGTGCGTGTGTGTGCGAGAGTGTGTGTGCATGCGTCTGTGTGTGTGCCAACACATAATTTCAAATACCATTTTAATTCTGAGCGCAGACTAGCACACCTGCAGAAATCGAAAATGGCGGACCTATGGAAACTAATATGAAAGGATGCATTGAAAAAGAGTTAATTGGATATTTGCTCCATTTTTATAATAATATAGCTTAAGTCTCACAAGAGCGCATAAAGTGATTTATGAACATTCACACGCAAACATCCATACTGGCACATTGATCCACAAGAGAGCCACAAATTGAATTAATGGCATATAGACTTACTTGAATATATTCACTTTCAATAGCTAGTAATGTAAATAGTTTTTAATTGTTTGCTATTCTAAATTTTATCGAATCAGGAAATATGTCATATGAAACAGTTGATATCAATATCAGCCGGGCACTCAATTATTGTGAGCATCATTTCTTTGCATTAATTTTATTAAGAGGTATTTTACTGACGCTCTACATTCCAAAACTACGACCAACATGCCTAAATATTTGACATTCTTTTTGTTTATACACTTAGCCATTTTTTATACTTACAAAGACGTGTACACATGCAGCACACTTAGGAATATAATTACACGTATATACATGTGTGTGTGCGTCTTTATGTATGTATGTATGTATGTATGCATTTATATATATATATATATATATATATATACAACGCACATACACACACATCTCGTGTAAAAAAACTAAATAAATGAATAAATACGAATAAAGAAATATATATATATATATATATATATATATATATATATATATATATATATATATATATATACATATATATATATAGATAGATTGATTTAAAAGTAGGTTTGGAAGAAAATATCTTGGTGCACTTAAAATATACTTACAACATATACAGAGAGATTCTATTACATTAAAAATTATAAATTTTATTAAAAATTATAAAAAATTTATTGTCGCAGAACTTATGAGCAGACATTTTCGTTTTCCTTTTCAAACAGATTTCACTGTTTTCATTTTTCAAACACACTTGACATGATGCAGTCTCTTCAGAGAAAGTTTCTTTTTAGTAGCATTGTTCACAAACACCGTTTTAGTCGCTGATTTAGATTTCTTCTCAGATATATTTCTTTTGCATTTTATAGTTGATCATTTTCTTCTGTATTTTGAAAAACACACTATTTTGAAGTTTCCATATGCACAGATCTTTAGATGTTCCCGCCATCGATCATTTCAAGTGATGCTCTAAGTTTGAACTGCTTGACCGGTAACTCTCATTGCATAGTAGGCACGTGATGCGGTAAATAAAATTATTTTAACTAGTAAGAAAAATTTTTTTTTAATCACAGATGAAAGCAGAATTTATATTAAGAACTGTTTGTCACCATCTAAACGTTGCTGATCTAAAAGAACAAACGATTTAAACCCCAGCGGAACACCTCCTCCAGTTTATTCAGTACTCCTGGCAGAAACGTTAGCGCGCCAGGCGAAATGCTTTGCGGCACTTCGTCTGCCGTTACGTTGTGAGTTCAAATTCCACCGAGGTCGACTTTGCCTTTCATCCTTTCGGGGTCGATAAATTAAGTACCAGTTACGCACTGGGGTCGATGTAATCGACATAATACCTGTGTCTGTCCTTATTTGTCCCCTCTATGTTTAGCCCCTTGTGGGTAATAAAGAAATAGGTTATTCAGTACTCCTCGCGCTCGATATATATTACAAGCGAGGAGAGCAATTCCTAGCATTGTAACTCGAAGACCACCATATTATATGCTTTCAATCTTATTTGATCATCCTTAAGGATAAATACACGTGTACTAGACATATCGATAGTCTACCCCAGCTTTGCTTCTTATATAAATATTACCCACCCCTTCGTTTCCATTGAATATCTTTTGAGCTTTTCCCAGTTCAATTATTTTGTAAGTTGTACAAAGATGATGTTCCCAGTTTGTTAACCGCTTTGTTTTCTTCAGGTATGAGTTTAACCTTAATAAAAACTCTTTTAACATTTTTTGGTTGTTAATAATTTGTGATTCTTCAAAAAGATTTGCCGGGTAGTGTACATTTGGCGGTGTTCTTATTTCACAATGTTTATACTACATGAAATGATGCACTTAGCAATATTCAACAAAAAATGCCCATTATAATGAAAATCCATTCAAATTCTTTTATACATAACCACCATATTTTCCACTGCGTTATGTATTTGGAAAAGAATATGATAACTGAAAAGTGCTAGAAAATATGGCTTTTTTCTGAGCTCCAGATTTGGATGGAAATTGTAGAAAACATCCTCTAATACTTATTGACTTTGCTTACTCGACCGAATGTACGCATCTGAGAGACATTCCAAAATTACAACAGAAAAGTTACACAGTGTAATAACATAACATCATTTACATGTAATCTGGATTCAAGAGACAGTATATCAAGTATGTTTATGCTTTCTGTAAAATTCAGAGAGATTTCAATATGGACTGGCAGTGTAATCTCACTCAGAAACTTGGTCCGGAGGTCTGTGAAATGCAGTCGTGAAAAGTGAATCAAGAATATTTGCTGAAGTTATGAAGTGATGCACAAAGTAGTGCTGAACCAAAATTACCTATTATGACGCAAATGGGTTGAAATCACTTCAGTATGCTTCACATGATATCACCGAGTTGCTGCATATCTGTACAATAAGATGTCAGAAGTATATACAATTATTCATCTGCGTGGAAGACATTGTAGCAAATTATTCTTATCTTACATTCATTTATACGTCTAACACGTGGATTATTGATAACATGATCATATAGAATCTCCAGTAAAAGCACAATCAACGTACTTCATATAATTATTTTCAAAACAAAATAAAAATGATCTATTCTTATGAAAGGAATCTTCCTGGTGCAACTGAACATTTTAGTCCAGATTCTCACAAAAGGCCACTATTTTGGATTTAAATAATTGATTATTATTTTTCCTCATAACCATTAGCCCAGTCATTTAAGTATTTTAATAAATGTGCTTCAATAATAATTTACGAAGTTTGGTGTTTTAAGAAAACATAGAGACGGAAAGTAGTAGTGGAGGAACTGAAACAGCATCTCGTTGCAAAGAAAGCAAAGTTGGTAAGATACGCCCCAAAGAATGAAGTGTTACCACCAGAATAGGTTATTCGGAGTAGATCAGAAGAGATTCTATAAAGAAGTATATGGAGAGTGTACAGATTAAAAGTTGATACCAGATAACATTGAAAATTATTTAGTACGCAGACGACATTGAATTCAAAAAAGATTGTACTAATATTCAAATTTTCAGGTTTTGTTCTTGCTATCTAGATTTTAATAAATTACCTTTTTTTTCATTATTAGATTTAAAGTATATTTTAAAGAAGATTCTTTAGAATATGCCAGCAGTAAGGCCTCACTCTTAGTGGTCAGTAGATCACACAGAAAAACCGCTTTTTAAAAACTGCCATATCATGAACATGGAAGTAAAATATTTCACTTGGTATGTGTATTGTCGTATTACACTTCTAAACGAAGTATCAGTGAGTTGCTTACTTTCCACTGTTTCGTTTGCCATTATCAGATCGTAAGCCGTAAGTATTATTGTAATTATTTATTAATAAACATGTGCAATTAAGTCTTCTATAACAAATATCAGTTTTGAACTAGAATTTATAATTCCCTTTCATTAAGTGACATGTATATCCCTATTAAAGATGAATACTTTCGAATTATTATTATTGTTATCATTATTTCGTTCTGAGTTGAATTTCCACCGAGGTCGACTTTGCCTGTCATACTAACGAAGTCGATGAAATGAGTACCAGATATAGATGGAGCAAGCAAATTAATGCTGTATTCATGGAGTGTTAATAACTGAGCAGCCCGGTAGAGGAAAATGGTGCTCAAATTAGGGGTTAACGTCAACGTATGTATGATCATTGGAGAGAAAAAGGTTTGTTTCAACTCACACAGAGAATATGTGATCAAGCTAGGGCAATAAGAAAGAATTGTTCGTTCACAAAATTAGAGATCGAAGCTGTCAAACGACGGATCATGGAAAATTACAGCAGAGATGACAATGAAAATACAGTTCTTATTAATAAGAGTAGTCTCATAGCACAGGAAAGGATTAGTGGTAGTATACTTGATGAGATGCATATAGATTATCTAAAAGAAGACAATAAAACTAATGCCGACATGACAGATGAACAATAGGCAATCTACGACAGAATAAAGGTCAGACTACAGGAGAGCAATTGCGACATTATTTGCAACCTTAAAAAGGTTGATCGATGGAAATTGAACCAAGAAACGAAAAATGACTATGAAATTCTGAAATACATCAGAACAAACAACATCACAGAAACAAATAATTTGATCAAGGCAGCAAGTAATGTTGTTGCAGAAAATGTGGGTGTTAATGTCAAGTAAAAGAAATATAATGGGAGTGACAAGCGGAAAAAGCCATGGTGGAAAAGAAGAATCCAGGCAGGGTTAGACATGCTCTCGAAGGAAATCTCTGTGTTTGACCGAAAAGAGAAAGGGGAGCTGAAAAGCGAACAAAAATACAGGGCACTGTAAAGGGAGTATAATATTGAAAGAAAGGCCCTGAAAGTAGTAGTGGAGGAACTGAAACAGCATCTCGTTGCAAAGAAAGCAACGTTGGTAAGATACGCCCAAAGAATGAAGTGTTACCACCAGAATAGGTTATTCGGAGTAGACCAGAAGAGATTCTATAAAGAAGTATATGGAGAGTGTACAGATTAAAAGTTGATACCAAATAACATTGAAAATCAAATGTGTTGGAGTGACATCTTGAGCAAAGACAAGGAACACAAGAAAGATGCTGAATGTTTGCAAGAACTGAAACAAACAATAGTCTGTCCAAAACGGTTAGGGAAGTGAAGGAAATCAGCAAAAAAATGTGCAACCGGATGGCCCCTGGACCAGATGGAGGTCAAGGTTGATTTGGTGAATGTCATGCACGTATAGCTGCGCAAATCAACACTTTATTAAATGCTGACCAAGTAACATCAGAGTGGTTGACATTGGGTAGGACAGTGCTGTGCCTGAAAAACATAGAAACAGGCAATACGGTAGACAATTATAGGCGGACTGCCTGATTCCAATGATCTTTGCACTCTGCTTGATACCACTGAGGAAAGCAAAAGCTGGGTATGTATTCAAAGCCGCCAAAAAAATCAACCACTATTATTCATGGATGACCTCAAACTCTATGGTAAAGATGAAGCCCAAGTCAGTTCCTTCATTGATGCGGTGTACACCTTCAATGCTGATATCAGAATGCAGTACGGATTGAGTGTGGCAAAAGAAAATGTATGGACGGGCTAACGTTAACGCCGGGGGAGGTTATGAAGCAGATAGAAGAAACGGGATATAAGTACTTGGGGATTTTGGATATGGATCAATTGATTGGGAAAGAAATGAGAGGACAATTTAAGGTGGGGTACCTGCGCGGACAATGACTGATCGTTAAGTCGAAATTAAACGGACGGAATAAGATCGAGGCTTTCAACACCTGAGCGGTTTCACTCCTTAGATATGGAGCAGGAGTAATCGCATGGACAGTAGACGAACTAAACAGTTTAGATAGAAGGACAAGGAAGTTGCTAACCAGATGTGGGTCACTCCACCCAAAAAGTTATGCACCACGAAAATGTGGTGAAGAGGACTTTTTGGATGCGAACACAGGATTAGAGCACAAGAAAACAACACAGTATGGTATGTAAAAAATGCCACAGAACCGCTATTACTAAGTCAGGCTTGTGTAGAATGAAAGATTGCGAAGTTAAAGCACGATACAAGAAATTGAAAACGAATGAAACTGAAAATAAATGGGTAAAGAAAAGAATGCATGGTCAATTTCATAGAGATGTTGAAGATAAGAGAAAGTAAGAAAAAAGATTTCATTAGCCTTTATGCTTGAATACAAATTCCGCCGAGGTTATCTATCCCTTCAATTTTTCGGCGTAGATAAAATAAAGTACCTATTGTGTATTGCGGTCGATGTAATAGACTTATCCCTTCCTCCACACATGCCGGCCTCGTTCCAAAATTTGAAACCGCAATCATTTTAGACAATGTTTTTCTTTTTATCCACAGTGAAGATACAGACAATAAATATATACAGTAATTTTTCCACACAACAATACATAATTAGTTTACAACATATTTATCATATAACTCTATAAAGTTGCCAGAGATTTTAATGGTTTACATTATTACCTATACTTCATAATTAATCTAGATTAATTTAAATTGTTGTCATATATATTCAAGTTAATTTTTATCTTTTAATTTCTAATATGTCAGTTTGATGTAGAAATAAAAATTGAGTTTAAGCCTAGTTCGTAAATTTATGATATAATAACGGGAGTTAATAATAATAAATGACCGAATAAAAAATTCTTGGACACCATAGAAAATCTAAAACTGTTATTAAAATAAAAATAGCTGCTACTTGTTTTAAATGTCTTTTTTTAAAGTAACCAAACATTTTGTGATCAGAGGGTTAATACTAAATTAATGAATGTAATTAAATCCTACAATTTATAGAACAATGGAGCAAATTGCATTATAAAATGAAAGAGATACTTGCTTATGAAATAAAGTGAAAAAAAATGAACTATAGAAATGAGGAACGGGAGAGAGTTTTATACATCAATGTGAAGGATCGTGTTTCCTATCACATACTTGTACATCAGGTAGAAACAAATTAAACTATAACCTCAAATCCTATTCAAGATGATATTAGCTGCATTCCTAAATATACTTATTCACTTGGTAACCCGTAGTATAGAAATCAATTTCAGACTTATTATTTTCGAAACATTTGAATGCTTCAGAACTAAATAATAAATCAATTGGGGAGACATTCTCAAATATCCCTTTCAGAATATTCATCTATCTCTTAAATTCAGAAGAGCGCTTGTTTATATTTAGCAGGTACATATCTTTAAGCTTATTTTTATATTTAATGGATCACCAATTACCATTTTCTTGACATCAGTTAAGAAGAAATAGTCATTTAGATACTTTACGGATTCCAAGAACCCATAGAAGGGGCTTATTTTGATTGGCAACAAAAGAATAAGACTACAAAAAGCATCCGCTATAGTTAGTGTTTGCTTTCTCTTATCTTCGCACAATTTAGTGTTGTTTTCCATTTTCATGCGTTAGTTTTGGTGCTGTTTTTCTTGTATAAAATGTCTCCCCAGAGCTTGCTATGTTACCAAACGCCTTTCAGTAGTCAATGCAGTGAATGGTTTCATTCGTTTTCCAATCTCCTAAAATTATTTTGTTCAGTATTTGCTACACTTCATGCCCATACATGTCCTTACGCATTTACCTGTTACCCAGTGTTAAGTTATTATTTTTTGGCAGATGAGTAATCAGCTGATTATTGGGCATGGGTGAACCGATCTTGTATTAGATCTTGTATTATAACTTTGTGAGTACTCACCAGAGGTCAAATATATAGCCACGTTAGTGTGTATGCAAACATATTAAATTTTTCCGTCTTCTATTCGTAGACATTAGTTATTCGTTTCTGTCAGAATATTGTACCTTACCACTAATATTTGGCACTTTCATCGACAACAAAGTTTAAAACATAGCATGGTAAGAAATCTCTTTTGTATTACAAAGATTGAATTGACCACTGTGTGGTAGGATTTATCTATTATCGGTGGTCAGTAGTTTGAAATACATCAGATTTACCTATCGGTTAGGGCAACGAATATGTATAGCAATAATCAGTAGCAGAGGTGTTCTCTCTATTTATCCTATGTCAGTTATTCCTATGAAAAATTTTGTATATACTTCAGCAGCAACAACCTATCAAAGCTGGAGCTTGTAACATTTTAGACCATACTATCGGATAACTGTCTCTAATCTCACCGTTAAACCTGAAATGCTGAGTAAGGGAGCTTAGTATTTGACATTTAATTTATTGTCTCGAACGCAAAATGTATGAAACGCATTCATGATATCAGTGGAATTCGAAAACAGAATGCACATGTCCGGAACAAATAACACCTATTTTTCCAATATTCTAGCAATTCTTCCAAGTGAATCACGCTTGATGATAAGAAAAATAGCAATAAAAGAACGTCAGCAAGCATTATCATTTTTATTATATTTGTGATGTTTTTCCATTTGCGCGTTTGTGAAATGCGAGAGCAATATAAATAATTGATTAAATATGCTATATTATTTTTATGCTTTTAATATCGACCAAGTTTTAGAAATGCACAAATTAATTACAAAAATATGCATGTGAATACCTGTTTTTAGATATTATATATGATTGACTTCATGTAATATAGGGCCCAAAGAAGTCAAATGGGTTTACACTTGTAAGTATATTGATCTAATGCTATTATTCATATGCGATCAGTATGAAATCGTCATTAGGGCTTGTATAAAATAAATTATTTAAAATAATAAAGAAGATGAAATGTAATCCTATCAAGCCACCATCTGTTCTATTCACTGAGTGGATTGATATTGAAGTGCTTCAGTGGCAAGTATTTGAAAGCAATTCCTTCTGTATTGATTTTCATTTTTAAAACAAAGAACATAACATCAATTTACTAGATTACAGTTGAGCTTAAGTCAATATAAGTTTAATACAATTTATTTTCAATTTCTTATTGTGATGCCTTACAAAGCACGTTCGCAATTCACGTACGTTTTACCAACGCATACCCACACACACACACGTTATATATATATATTTACATGCGTGTGTATGTGTGTGTATGAGTGTGAGTAGGATGTATGTATATCATATATTCCCATATGTGCTTGGCAACTCAATCAGTTACACACATATACAATACTCATGTTGTCCACTATGATTGTTTTCACAAAGAATCTCTACAGATGTTAATGTAATTTTTCTAATGTTTCCAGAGCAATTTAATTTATTTAAAACATTTCCAAATTTTCAAATTCAACACATTTTGCCCGGTAGTCTGGGTCAATTTTTGTTATTTGTTCTTTCGTGAACTTTTTTTCTGCTTTACTGCTTTGCTAGTTTGTTTAATTCTTTTGTAATTTTTTTTTATTAGTTTCTAGTTTCATTGTATTTAAATCCGATTTTCTTTGATTTCAATCTCTTTCTCGAGAATGGTTCTATTGTTGTGGTTTCTTTTTCTATAGCATTTATGTTCTTTGTAATTACATTGCCGTCAGCTTATGCTCCAGCAACTCTCGTATTCTAATTTAAACATAAGATTTCTTTACTAGTTGTGACTCATACAATGTTGTATTGCATGATGTTGCCAAGTAAATGTATATCTGAATCGATTACATTTCATTCCCTTCGAAGCTTCTTACGTTTTGATCTCCTTAATATTAGGTGGCTCCGCTCACAATCTATCCTAATTGGAAGAGAATTGCAGTGGAAAATATATTTTTCGATCGTTTAACATTTTTTAATATTGAAATTAAGAAAAAATATCAAATATTTTTCCCGAAGAGAAAACTTGAATTCAATTAATGTGCAATTGCATTAGCTGTGGGTCTTTCAAATAAGTTTTAAATCAGTTTTGCTTCAAACGAAAAACAAAACACAAAAATAACGAAATAAACAAAGAGTATCAGAACGCAAAATTGACGATTCAAGCGATTTGAAATTGGATTCTTTATGCTACAATTACTGTTTTTAACTGAATGAATAATACAAAACTACGTGATTAATTTCTTGCGTAATTCTATAGTCATGTGTCGGCACAAGTGAATCCAAAATATGTCAAATCTTTCATGGTTATATATTTATTATTGAAATATGAATGTGCTTAACATAAAATGATACGCATATTTCTAGGGCGCCTAGAGAAGGAAATGTTGCCGTACTTTCTCGAGGAAACAATTTAGATTTTATTTCTACTTGAAGGTTCATTCGAAAAAGTGACCATTGTAACGTACACTTCCAACCAACAGATTTGGGGAACTACTTAAACGAAACTGACATTCAACGTTCAATAAATGTTCTGAGATGTTGTTTTATGTCGACTTCAATGACTTAGCAATAATTTGCTTGGTCTATTTATTAGCATAAATGAACACATATTTTACATGTTTGTACATCAGTTAAAAACTGAGAGCACTCCAGATCTAATAAGAAAATAATTGATGTAAAGTGATTAATTCCTATAGATAATATTCGTGAACGATGAGATACTGTGTCAAATTCTTCAGTATAATGCCTTCAAGATCAGATACTTTGATAAACACTATTTTCCTAAAATCATATATTTTGTGGTATATATTCAGACGACGTGACGAAAAGAATAACCGTACCCAGGTGGTTCGAGATTACAAATTATATCCCACTACATGTAGGGGGCGGCGAGCTGGCAGAAACGTTAGCACGCCGGGCGAAATGCGTAGCCTTATTTCGTCTGTCGTTACGTTCTGAGTTCAGGTCGACTTTGCCTTTCATCCTTTCGGGGTCGATAAATTAAGTACCAGTTACGCACTGGGGTCGATGTAATCGACTTAATCCGTTTGTCTGTCCTTGTTTGTCCCCTATGTGTTTAGCCCGTTGTGGGTAGTAAAGAAATATATATCCCACTACCTCTAGGGATATTCTCGGACTATATCTAAAGTTCAAAATTTACAAATCACAGAGAATTTCATATCATGCTCGCACCAAGTAAATGAAGATGCACCTATTTTGTGTCTCTATAACGCATTATGTATATGGCAGTATTTATTGAGATTTTACAAAATTTACCATGCATAACTTATACAAATTATAGACTTCATGATAAACACAGAAAAAAATGATAAATTGTTTTACACCACTCAACTCGCACGCACGCGCGCGCGGGCACACACGCACGCACACACACATACACACACACAAACGTGTGTATTTAAATTATATGCTATTTATAAGTTAGATTGTGCTATGCGCGTGTGATGACAAATTGCTCTTCACAGAAAATTACTAGAATTTCGAGAAAGAGTGACCGAAATGTAATAAAATCCACAGAAGTAAATATAGGTCTCTATAAAGAAATATGTTTTTGTGTTTGTGTGTAAACATGCGTGTAAAGTGTTTGCGTACAATTGATGCATTTTTTTTTTTGTTAAGAAATTAATCTAGAAATTGTTTAATTTATCATCTCACTGTAGATTATTTTGTTTTATTCTGTTGACAGCATACATAGTTTTTCCTTAACTCTTGCCGGCAGTGTGTCCTTTATCGATCCGTACTACAATTGTGAAAAAGTAGTATGGTTTTTCCTGGAACATGTAGAAATTACTGTGGAAATGTAAGACTGATAACTGCAGAGGTTTAGAAGCTGAGCTATGCCTCTAATGATTCACCGTCAGTGAAGGGATTGTATTGATGCTAGTATTCCAACTATCTGCGACAAAGTAAGCATATTGACATAGCAACTAAACACAATTTAATTGATTTTATTTCGCCTTTCAGTAAATCACCGGTCATGAAACGACATGGTTAACACCCAACAAATGTTCGTTCTTTATGAGTTGCGATTCACTGTAAATAGAACATATGTTTTATACTACATATATTTTATAGATCTTGTTCCATAGGTTTCAAACGAGTGAGAGCAAAGTCACATGAACTACTTTATAACTAATTACTTTAATCTATGCTCTTTTTCCGGTTAATGGTTTCAAAAAAGGATGGAATGAGTTTATGATGTGCATTCAAAATTTATCCGTCATTACTTTTTCTCGCCAAAGCTAATGCCACTGGACAAAATCATTTCGGCTGGGGGTGAGGGCAGCCTTCTTATACAGCGGTAGTTTTCATCGGTTTCCGGCTTTTACGCCTTGAGTAAAAACATGTTATGCGCGTTGGTTGAATTTTGTTTTCATGGAAGATGACCGAACGCATCTACCAGTGACCATAAATCCAAGTCTCATCATCAGTCATTATGGTTTTCATGAAGCCTGTATCGTGATTTGCACTGTTCGACATTTGCACTGAACAAATTTTCATGCGGAGTTGCAACTGTAGATACGCCAGCGCCCTGGGCAAGAATTTCGCCGACACTCTGCGTGCGCAAATCCTCCGTTGAAACGGAATGCACTGATTCCACTTCGTAAACAATTTCCTGGATTGTCACCTAATGGTCTATTTGCCGAATCTCCTTAATCGGCTCCTTGTTTCAGCTTGTGGATCTGAGTTTTTGCCGTGGTATCATCGCCAAAGGCCTGCTGGATCTTCTGGGTGGTTTCAGGTTGAGTATCACTAAACTTTTAATTAAATTTGATACAATATCTCTGCTCGATGCATTCGGTTAAAAGGAAAATCTGATGAGCATGCACTATACATCTCTACTCTGAGCGACACGTAGACAGAGATAGAGTATATAATAACGCCAGTCTAGAAAGTTATCTCTATAAATTTTATATAATGGCTTCAACAAAGAGTGATTCAAAGCATATTTTCATCGATGATCTTACATTTAAGAAACACGAAAGAAACTTTGCTGCAAAGCTTCTCCAATTCAATTGACTTTGAATTAATCCAGGATTTGCGTTGTTTAAAATCCAATAGTAAATAATTGTATATGTAGTCTTTGTCTATTTTCTTTAACAGTTTAAATGAAACAATACGGAGATTATAGCAAGACGACATTGGAAGAAATATTCGTTGAGATATGTTACTCCCTCTCACTTTAAAATTATACGTCACCAAATGACTGACTGAGGCAGTAAACTTCATAAAATATAGAATGAAATGGTGTTTCGTAGATATATTATCTCTGAACTCACAAGAATCTAAATACAATTCAAAGAGAGTTATTTCCCTCACACTGATATATCATACATGTATGCAGTTAGCATCATGTATTATTTAGGCTCTCGATATACGTATAAATTGATTTTTATGTAATAGTGTTTATGATTTCTATGTTATGCAAATTTCTTCTTTTCACTTTTGCAATAACTCATACGAACTTTATTGTTTAAACATCGCGTACACCTAACATTAATAATAAACATAATAATCTCTCTTGTCAGGAAAATAGTTCGCTTATAGTTTTGTAGACTTCTATTGTACACACACAAAAAAAACGATACCTACAAACATATATGCACACATTTAAACATCTAACAACACACACATTAGTGTGTGACAGTGACAGAGAGAGAGAAAGAGAGAGAGAGAGAGAGAGAGAGAGAGAATGTGCGTGTGAGAGAGAGGAGGGAAGATATACAAAGAAAGGAAGAGGGAAAGCGAGAGAGAGAGAGAGAGAGCAGTGGATCATCAGCTCACTATAGCATGTTGCTCTCTATACTGATATACTTCTCTGTATCTTTCTGTTTCTCTTTGTAGCTTTATCATCCCTTCCTCTTTTGTATTTCTTCTATGGTAATGTCTACATCATGCGTGTGTGTGTGTGTGTGATTGTGTGTATGTATTCAGAAGGACTTATACATTTAGAAGAAAACACACACGTTCACACACCTATATTTACATACGTTCACTGTATTTTTCGATACGATCCTCATTGATGTAGGTTTCAAAGTTTTCAGTATTTCCCCGAAGTTTACATAAGTAATATATCTGAGAAGCCTGTGGCTTTAATAAATCTATAACAGTGATTCAGTGAATAGATGTTCAACTGACCAATAACGTCAAGTCACGTCTAAATATTGAACAAGGTATTTGTTATATTATGTCTAATCCAATAAAAATATCATGTTGATATTTTGCGTCCAAAATAGAAATGTAATTAAAATTCTTTTCTGACGTGGCTTGGCAAGAATACTAACTTTACCGAATTACAGAGCAACATTTCCAATAGTGCACAAGAGTAAACATGATTGCCGTTAGGTGGCACATAAATTTTAGAGGACTGGATTCTGATTAATTGAATGATTCTGCTTTGTGCGTTCAAGTTGCATTACTTTCTAATTTATTTTTCCTGCAACCATAAATTTGGAACAAAGATAGACAATCTTAAATCTAACGCTAAATTCCATACAAGGTATGACTTCACAGTACTCTCTCTGATTTGAAGCACATTAATCCAAGAACTAAAATATATTGGTCTTATTCGTCAATAAAATGCAGTTATTTGTGCCTATACATTACCAGTGAAGCGATACACCATAAGCTGTATCATTAGCATTACTATGATAATAAGGTTCTTCGTTATTTGCACAAACTGTGAATATCGCATGCAGGTATTTTGTTGCATATGAATTTATATTTATAGCACGAAGAATCCCAGTTCACAACATAAGAAAAACGAAAATATTGACCACAAACTAAATCTCAAATGGAAGAAGTTCACGCTATTAGTACACTAGGGGTTTATTTCTAATTTTATATTCCCTTAGATTATCCACATCTAGTGAAAGAAGGAGCATAGTGAACTTATTGTAAACTACTGAAATTTATCTCGCATAATAGAAGTACTGTTTTATAGCATCATTTTGTATACATGATGTCAACTATAGAATATGTATATATTTGTATCAAACCGTAGTATGTACTTTAAAACGATAAATATATATATTTTTATATAAATGTGAACAAAATATTTGCGTTCTGTTAGAGTCCACTGCATAGTCATTTTGTAAATTAGGTTTTTCTACAATTATACATATCTGCATTTCCGTTGTATTTCCATGAAAGGCAATAAATGAAATGTTTATTTAACTATATCAAATATGACCTGCATTGAAAGCGGCCAGTTGGCAAAATCCTTCGCACGCCAGGAAAAATTCTTACCGGAGTTTCATCTGTCATTACATTCGGAGTGGAGATTCCGCCGAGGTAAACTTTGCCTTTCATATTTTCAGAGTCGATTAAATAAATACCAGTTGTGGACTGAGGTCGGGGTAATTGCCTTCTCCCTCACCTCCAAATACCGATCTTGTATTAAAATAGTACCAAATAAACAGCGGAGCGTGAAGCAGTCCAACGCCACTACACTAAGAAGAATGAAACAATGAAGCGGGTGAGCTACGTTGACAAAACTGCAACTTTATTCCCTGGAGCGAAGGCGCGAGAGATACGCAAGAATCTATATATGGAAAACACTAGAGGTGCTATTACATAATTTCGGCATTAGTATAACGTTATACTAAGTATTTTAGTTTTTATTACTGTTTTCAACAGTTACAATGCTTTATATAGTTGCTTTCTTATTGTTTAAGATAGTTTTCCCTTTAAACGGAGCTTGACGCAAACTTCTCAAACATCTCAAACATTATTATTATTGGAAAAAAATTCAGTCTTACACCTATTTTTGAGATATCCCAGCGTATGAGATATTCCGTCATCAGAGAGAAATAGGGAAAATGAGAAGAGTAGATATTAATGAAATGACGGAAGAGAGGACGGGGTTAAAAGAATAAGGAGATGAAGAGAGAGAAGGAAAAGAAACATAAAGTTCATAGTTCAAATTTCCGATATTTTAGAGAGAAGTGCATAAGTCTTTAGGTACAATCCTGCGTAGGTCCAATTGGGTTAAAATCCTGATATTGTAAACATCCACAAAAAGACGCGAAAATATCAACGTTCAATAACAGAAGGTTAGCAATGATGGCTATTAAGTGGTGAAAGGAAAGAAAAGTAAATGAATAGAAAGAGAGAAATATAGAGTGAAGGGGAAATTAAGGATTGTTTTTTGGGTAAAGTATGGTATATAAATATATGGTGTCTAAGATATGGTGTACCTATACATATATTTACATATAAAGATACACACACACACATGCAAATATATACACAGATAAATATATACATATGTATATATACATGTATATATATATATAATATATATATATATATATATATAATATATATATATATATATATATATATATATATATATATTTATATATATATATATATTTATATACTTTGATACTTTGATACTTTGATAGGTTTCGGCCATTATTGGCCCAGGCCATATCTAACTTAATAGCACCACCTGGTGAAGTCTTTCAAGTCAGAATTTGGGCACTATGGCCCACTCAAGTAGAGAGTTATTGTTTACAGAGACATATCCGGGTGTAGGGGGTTATCCGGGATTTCTTGAAGGAATCTGTCCAAAGACTTCTTGAACCCTATAGGGTCAGTTTCTGTTTTAATGTGTTTTGGTGTAATGTTAAAGAGAGTGGGGCCAATTGAGGTGAAACAATTGTGCCGTATTGTTGTTATGAGATGAGAGTGCGATTTTTGTTTTGGGCGGATGGCACGGGGCCCAAGCCTTGGATGTACCTTAAAGGTGATGCCAACATCATTTGGGCAATGCTGATGGAATATTTTCCACATCATGCAGATGATGTAGCGCTCACGACGACGTTGGAGAGAATAAAGTTTTAGCTTTTCTAGTCGACCCCAATAGTCGAGGCCTGTCATGCCATCTATCTTTTTGTGATTGCCCTTTGAGGTGCTTCAACTTTTATGATACTTTGTATATATATGCATATATATATATATATATGTATGTGTATATATATGTATGTACATGTATGCATATTTCTGTGTGTTTTTCTATCGAAGAGCCTAGGCTAGAAACTTAAAAGACTTTCGCAATTTCCAAGCGTTAAACAAATACATTTGGTTGTTGTTTACGCACCCGTCTTTGTCTATTCTTTTTTGTAAATTCTCATTATACATAAATATATATAGATAAATACATATCTATATCTATCTATCTATCTATCTATCTATCTATCTATCTATCTATCTATCTATCTATCTATCTATCTATCTATCTATCTATCTCTCTCTCTCTCTCTCTCTCTCTATATATATATATATATATATATACACCTATATATATATATATATATATATATATATATATATATATAATATATATATATATATATATACATATATATTTATATATATATAAATATATATGTGTGCGTGTGTATATATATATATAGGTATATATATACACCTATATATATATATAACCCTGTATTGATGAGCATTGTTCTATTATTGCATTACTCCATATTTTATGAACTATTCCATTACTCCATAGTTTATGAACTATATTTGGAATACAAGACAATATAACTGATTTTACATATGAATATTACGGATTTTTGTAGAAAACTAACCAAGGAAGTATATATGGATTTAAAGACTCGCATCAAAAGCAGTAATTTTTCAAATTTTAAGTTAATGTATATTTCGAACAAACACCATTTCATAGTATTACTTCAAATTTAAAAAAAAACTACCATTCGATATGTTATACAAAATTCAAATTTTATATCTGGGAAGAGAAGAGTTGTCTGTAAGTGCTTATCAATATAGGATTCTATTATAGGGACAGCACTTCTGTGAAACGATCGTAAGATGTTTTAAATACTTAATTCAAAACTTTTAAACTGTCATATACACATCATATATTTATACTTATACATATTTACATATATCTCTATAGACGTTTATATATTTTTAATACAACAATTATTTTTCACACGTGTATATCTTTCTGAAGAGTTTTCTGATATTGATTTCCTGATATTAATAATAATATATTATTAAAAAATATATTTATACAATCGCTCGTATTAAGTATATAAATACTTTAATAGTATAAATACTTTGATACAATAGAGCACTCAACTCAATATAAATTCAGTATACAATATCTTCCTTGAATATATTTAAGTAAAACATTATATATACATATATACACACATGTATATATACACATATATATATACATATATATATGCATATATACATATATATTGGCATGATTGGCATGGTTGCTGAAGTATAAAGACGTGTTTTTACTCCTCTCCGTGCCGGTCAGCAGCAAGCTTCACAGCTACATTCGTCGTAATTGACCATCACATATATTCCTGTATATTTGAAACCACGCTTTTTCCCAACTCGTGAGTAGAATTTTCCTTAACCACAAAGTATTTTCATAATTTTCAAACGACCAAATATTTTCAAACACCTGATAACTAAAGGATCACCCACACATTAAAAATTAGAAAAAGAGGGAAAAAAAGAAAAGAAAAGAAAGATAAAATAACTAGAAGCTCATAATTCAAATTCAAACTTCTCAGTATTACAGCAAACATTCTGTACAATCAATTCTACATACTTCTCCTTAAAAAAAATAAATAATTAAAAGTAATCAACAAAACAAACGAACAAAATAACATTTAATAAAACATATCAACCAGAATGGCTAGCCACCAAAAATTCAACAAAAACTGGTCTGATAATGAAGTCGACGTTCTTATCAACACATGGCATGGCCTTACCGAAACAGAGAGCATAGGTGCTTCGTGTCTGAACGAAATTGCTAAACGAACAGTTCACCATTTGCAAACTCGATCTGAACAGCAGATACAAAATAAATTAAAACAAATCGAAGTTGCTTTTAAATTAATAAATAAACACTTCGATAAACTGAGATGTGTTTTCTCTTCGAACGCATCACCGGCGCAGCAACAACAACAACAACAAACTCAGCGGCAACAACAATAGCTACAGCAACAACAACAACTTCAGCAGCAACAACCTCAGCGGCAACAACAACAACAACCTCAACAACAAACTCAGCGGCAACAACAACAACAACAGATACAGCAACAACAACAACAACCTCAGCGGCAACAACAACAGGATGAACCACTCCTTGATTCATCTACAATGGCCGATTTGCTAAACGAAACGATTGACCCCCCAGTCACCAGGGTCACACAAGAGGAAGCACCACCCCTTCCTTTCACTGCCCCAGCAGCTCAATCATCATCATTGTCAACAACATCTCCTCTGCTTACTACTACTAGTACTACTCCCACTATGTATCGACAAACATCTTTGTCTTGGAATCGACCGCCTCAATCATTACCACTGTCAACATCTCTTCTACCTACTACTACTACTACAACTACTACTACTAATGCTATCTCAAGGAATTTACCTCCTACAGGTCACAAAGGTCGCCAAAACTTCAACAAACTATCATCTACACCTTTCACAACACACACACACACACGCACCTACACACCCACTCGAAACCCCATCATTTGCCGATATTCTCTTCGCCATAGACTGTGCACTGATAGAGACTGCAAATTCACCCATTTATCTGGAACAAAACGCTCTATCCCCACAAACTACAACAGCAACCACCATAATACAACACCACCACAACCACCAATATCTCAAACAAGGAATCCCCAAATCTGCCGCTATTCCCAGCGGGACAGATTGTGTTTGCACAGGGATTGCCCCTTTACCCATCTTCCGGGGACCCGTCGGACATTTAAAGATAACAACTCACATAAAAATAACCACAACCACAGTCACCTACAGTTCCCTAGACAGGAAACCACCTCTTCTTCCTCTTTTTTAGCTATAATGAATCTAGCAAAAGAACTGGAAAAAAACATCCGAGCTATCACCCACCACCATCCACCACTATTACCCCACTGCACATGCCATTAAAAAGCAATCAAATAAACAAATCACCAAAACAATTAAAACCATCCACTCTCGCCTCAACATTTCTGCTTAATGCCCAAGGCATCAGCCCTTCCACCAATACACAAAAATGGAAGATAAGATTCCTGGAGGACTGGGTCGAGGCCCATCCAAACCACATCCCTTTCTTCGTCCTCACTGAAACCCATCTTAGTGACCTCCACTTGGAAGCCGAGGTGAAAGTTAAAAATTTCAAAACCATTCGTGCTGATCGTGTTGGCAGAAGAAAGGGTGGGACTGCCATTTATGTCCATGATTCATTCTCAACAGAAGCCATGAACATATTTTCCAATGGATACTGCGAAACAGTCGCTGTATTCAGTCAAACCAACAACTTAACAGTAGTTGGGCTCTACAGACCACCCCAAACGCCCCTACCATGCTTCAAGGAATGCCTCAACAGCATAAAGTGTTTCATTCAGCAGTGTCAACCTGACAACATTTTAATGATGGGAGACTTCAACCTTCCCGGGGTTGACTGGTCTACAAACAGTCTGCCGCCAGGTTCTTCTCTCTCAACCGCTGACAGGGAGGCAGTGGAATCGCTTCTTGACTTCATGGATGATTTCTTCCTGTCCCAACTGGTACTCGAACCAACGAGATGTCACAAAAACGTCTTAGACTTAATTTTCAGCAATCACACTGATACTATCCACAATATTGCAGTGGAGAAAACCCTACTCTCCGACCATGACATGGTTCTCTGTGATCTGAGATTTCACTGGCCAAAATGCAAAACAAATGTCATCCCTCCTGTTCATCCATTTGACACTGGATTTCCACAATGCAAACTGTGAAGCGATCAATAATGATCTTGCAAAAGTCGATTGGTCCTTCACGCACACATACACACCCACTAACATCAAAAAGTCCTGGCAGTCACTTGTAGACACCATCACGAACATATGTGCAAGACACACCCCATTAAGATCTGCAAACAAATTTAAGTGTCGAATCCCTAGAAATAGAAAATCTCTCATAAGGAAAATTAAAAGAATTAACAAAAAGACCAACATGCTGAAATACTGTCAACAGCAACACACCAACCTGACTGCCATCTCGTCGCTAGAGATTAAAAAACATAAACTCCAAAACAACATGATGTCTATCATCAATAGTCAGCGAAGAGCTGAAGAGGCCTGGGCCATTGAGAAGATCAAACTCAATCCCAAAGTGTTCTTTTCATTTGCAAAAAAACACAGAGTCTCTGGTTCTACTGTTGGCCCTCTGATTGATGAAAATGGTACTCTTCAAGACAATGCCAAAACCATGGAAGAGATATTGCAGAAACAATATTGCTCTGTTTTCAGCAATCCTGATATGACTGATCTGGGCTGTATCAGTGATGTTACTCCCCAATACACTTTATCGGACATAACATTTGGCGCTCCTGATGTCTTAGCAGCAATAAAGGAAATGAAGCATAATTCAGCAGTAGGTCCCGATAGGTTCCCTGCTTGTGTCTTGAAGATGTGTCAAAACCAACTTGCACCCCCTCTAGCCAATCTGTGGCGGAACTCACTGGATGCTGGATATATACCAGAAGACTTTCTATCCCAGTCTGTTGTCCCAGTTTTCAAAAATGGAAACAAATCGCTTGACGTGAATTACCGTCCAATCTCACTCACCTCTCATATCATCAAGGTATTTGAGAGGGTGCTAAGATCGCGTATGACTCACTTCCTTGAGAGTCATAATATGCTGAACCCCAACCAGCATGGATTCCGTAATGGGAGAGATTGCCTGACGCAGCTACTGCATCATTTTGATGACATTTTGAGAGCCGTGGGAGAAGGTTCCAACACTGATGTCATCTACCTTGATTTCAGCAAGGCCTTTGACAGGGTTGATCATAAGATCCTTCTGAGAAAGCTGTCCAATATTGGTGTCACTGGAAAGCTGCTGCAGTGGATCAAGTGCTTCCTGTCTAACAGAACCCAACATGTTGTAGTCGAAGGAGTCAAATCCAGCCCGGCCAAAGTCAGCAGTGGTGTCCCACAAGGCACTGTGTTGGGCCCACTTCTCTTCGTCATCTACATAAATGATATTACTGACACCATCAAACACAGTAACATCAGAACCATCGCTGATTATTCCAAGCTCCAGAAGGTCATCAATGGCGTGGATGACCGAATAAACCTTCAGTCAGACCTACTGGCTGTTGTCCAATGGGCGGAAAAGAATAACATGTTGCTAAATGAAGACAAATTCGAACTGATCCACTTTGCAAGGGAGGGCGCTCTGAAACTCCCATACTCTCTTCCTTCTGGAGAAATTCTCATGGCATCCAACAACATCAGAGACTTGGGAGTAACAGTGGAAAACAACATAAGCTGGGCTACACATATAAGCAGCAAAGTTGACATGGCCCGCAGAATGTGTTCCTGGATTCTCAGAACCTTCCAGTCGAGATATTCCCACGCTATTATCCTTCTCTTCTCCACTTTTGCCCGACCCCACCTTGAATACTACTGTCCACTGTGGTCTCCCTACACAAAACAAAATATTATGAGAATTGAAGCTCCCCAAAGGTCAATCACAAAAAAGATAGATGGCATGTCAGACCTTGACTACTGGGGTAGACTAGAGAAGCTGAAATTGTATTCACTCCAACGACGCCGTGAACGCTACATTATCTGTATGATGTGGAAAATATTCCATCAGCACTGTCCGAATGATGTTGGCATCACCTTCAAAATGCATCCAAGGCTTGGACCACGTGCCATCCGTCCACAACAAAAATCTAAATCGCATCACATAACGACAATACGGCACAACTATTTCACCTCAATTGGACCCGCTCTCTTCAACATTACACCAGGACATGTCAAAAAAGAAACTGACCACACAAAATTCAAGAAGTCTTTGGACAAATTCCTTCAAACAGTACCGGACAAACCACCCACACCCGGATATGTCTCCACAAACAATAACTCTCTGCTCGAATGGGCCTTGGTGCCCAAATCCTGAACTGAAAGACTTCGCCAGGTGGTGCTATTAAGTTAGACATGGCCTGGGCCAATACTGGCCAAAACCTTTCTAAGTTATATAGTTATATATATATAAATACATATATGCATATAATATATATATATATATTATATATATATATAAATACATATATGCATATATATATATATAATATATATATATATATATATATATATATATACAAAAAGCAATAAAGATTCAAGTTAATTTAATGAATTTACTTGAATATGGTACCTAACTTAGATGCACCAAAACAAACTATACGGTTTTAACAATACAGTAATGTGGGGTGATTATAAGCGAGAAAGAAGCAACAAGAATGGATAGGTTTTTAGTACAATCGTTTCATACAAGGACAGGCTTTATTAAAAGTTGCAAAAATTGCAGCATATAAACGTGTCCCGTACTCATCAGCTAAAATACATGTGAGTTCTCTAGACATCCTAATGGTTGAGGCTATACTCATGAAGTAATGTAGATAATTAAGTAACATAAACAGGTTTCCAAAGTTCATTAAAGTTCTTTAAAGATGATGTACAGTCTTATCACAGAATTTTAAAAAACTTTAAAAGAACTTTAATGAACTTTGGAAATCTGTTTATGTTACTTAATTATCTGTTTATGTTACTTAATTGTCTACATTACTTCATGAGTATAGCCTCAACCACTAGGATGTCTAGAGAACTCACATGTATTTTAGCTGATGAGTACGGGACAGGTTTATATGCTGCAATTTTTGCAACTTGTATGAAACGATTGTACTAAAAACCTATCCATTCTTGTTGCTTCTTTCTCGCTTATAATCACCCCACATTACTGTATTGTTAAAACCGTATAGTTTGTTTTGGTGCATCTAAGTTAGGTACCATATTCAAGTAAATTCATTTAAATTAACTTGAATCTTTATTGCTTTTTGAATATATTCCCATACAGTCTGTATGTTTTTTCTGGTACTTAATTTCTCAACAAGAATGGAAAAAGTAAACATTGAGTTCTCCCCTAAAGACATCCCCTTACATAGTATAGATGAATATAATTGGCTTCTCATTCATAGGATTAACGATTTCATTAGAAGAATCAGGTGGAAAACGTACCATTTTGATGTCAAACAGAAGAAGAAACCACAGGAAAAGAATACCGAAAAGAATTTTGGAAGAATTTTTAAAAGTAGAAAAAGTCCACCTCAGAACCCATTCCTGGAGAACTTTGAGAAAGACTTGCTGAATCTTATAGATGATATTAGCTTCAAGGACACCCGTTGAGATACAACCCTCACCTTAGACACCTTAGGAACTTTATTCAGTCAACCAAGTGCAAACATGGAATCCTAGTACCAGCAGATAAAACGGGTAATATGTATAGAGTTGATTACGATCTTTATAGCAAATTAATTAGGAAGGAACTAAATCCAAATATAAAATTACGACGAAGAACAATTTGAAAAAAGTAAACCTGGAAATGAAAGAGATCATGAGAGAAACTAAATTTAACGGATAGAACAGAGCCGCTTAAATCGTGTGAGCCCAAGATCAACTTAAAGACCACAAAAAGAATTTCCTGGAAAACCCTTCGGTAAGGCTGATCTGTCCAACTAAGTCGGACATTGGCCGACTTAGTAAATCTATCCTGGATACTGTTACCCCAAATAACCCCTCTTCTCCCCTTAAACCTATGGCTAAGTACGGACGAAGTTCTAAAATGGTTTAACTCTCTAACTAATACTAGTAGTCTGTCCTTTATTCAGTTCGATATTAATAGTTATTACTCTAGTATTTCCCCTATCTTACTCAACAAATCACTAATATTTGCCATGAATCGCTCACTCATATCTAGAGAAGAAATTAATATTGTGCTACTAGCTAGGAAGACATTTATAGAATTTGAAGATAAATTATGGACTAGAGCAGATACACCTAATTATTTTGATATACCAATGGGTTCCAGTGATTCGGCTGAGGTAACCAACCTAGTAGGCGCATATCTATTAAAATGCATAAGCAAGGATATCCCAGAAATACAGGGGGGTCTATATAGGGATGATGCTCTGTTTGTTATCCCTAGTAATAATAAATCTGTTATAGAAAGGATTAGAAAGAAAATTAATAAGTTCTTTAAGGATTTCAACCTCAGTATAACGTATGAACCGGGCACTAAAATAGTTAACTTCCTAGATATTACGCTAGACCTTAACTCCAAGCTGCATTACCCATTTAGAAAGGAAGGCGAAATCACGAATTACGTAAATAAATTATCAAATCATCCCCCAAATATAATTGAATCTTTAGTAAGAAATATTTCATTAAGAATTTCAAAATTATCATCCAATAAGGATATATTTAACTCCCATTCTGAGCATTATAATGCGGCGTTAACTAAGGCTGGATACAACCAAAAGATTACATTCGTTGATAAGGAGAACTCACGTATTCCTAATAAGGAAGTTATCAGTAATCACGTAAGCAGCAATACAGACCAAGCCCGAAATAAAAGTAGAATTAAATTAACGGTAAACGCTAATCTAACGTACAGGCCCAACAATTCAAATAGAAGCATTGACCAGAACATAGGTAACTCGGATAATATCGAAGTAGATAAACCAAAGATGCACACAAATAAAAATAAAAATAATGGTAATAAATACAATAGCTCCGGTGAGATGAATAGTAATAATTCTACGAACCCTAAATTTAATAAAAAAGATATAATATGGCTGAATATTCCTTTCAACTGTGCGATACAATCGGATATACAGAACAAATTCAAAGTAATTCTGGAAAAAAAATTTCCCAATCTCTCATAGATATCATAGAATTATTTCTAGGAAAACAGTTAGGATTTCTTATTCAACCCTCCCAAATATGTCCACTTTAATAGCTAAGATTAATAATAACAACATTAAACTAGCCAGGCAAAATAGAAATAAAAATAATAATATCAGCATGAATACCAATAGCAATTATAATAATACTACCAACAATAAAAACAGCAATAGTAACTATCAAAACATGGGTGAAATTAGTTACCACAGAATGACTAATAATATTAACATTAATAGTAATAATAACAATACCGATATTAATAGAAGTAATAATGTTAATAGTAGAAATAATAGAAATAAGGCTAATGGAGAAAATAAGGAGAATGAAAATATCAGTGATATCTATAACAACAATATGCAGTCGAATAAAAAGACTAACAATAATGGTAACATTACCAATAATATAAGAAATCATGGTAGGACTTTAGACCTAAAAGATGAAACAGAAGGATCAATAAATAATAGCAATACTTTAGATATCAGCACCAACTATAGAAATATTAATAACAATAAGGACAATTATACTCATGATAATCAAAATAATAGGAACCTAAGACATCTACCCAAGAATAATCCAAAACCTGAAGTTGTTCCTCCTGTGTGTAAGTGTAGAATAAAATCAAAATGCCCGGCACCTGGTCTATGCGGGGAAAATAATGTAATCTATAAATGTACCATATCCACGGAGAATAACAAATATTTTTACATTGGATGTACAATTAATTTTCTAGCCAGAGTTAGAAATCACATCTCGTCTTTTAAATTACGTCATAAAGCTGGTACCACCACACTTTCAAACAAAATCTGGGAACTCAAAAATAATAATAATTATAACCTTAATTGGGAAATAGTTAGGAGAGCAATTCCGTATAAAAATAGCAGGGTTGGTTGCCAACTATGCTCCATGGAGACGTATGAAATTCTAAAGCATAGAAAACATAGAAACTTATTGAATAACCATATCGAACTAGGTCAAGTTTGTGTCCACGCTAAATTGAAGACTTTAAAATATTTTAAATGATTAGAATATTCGTAACTAGATAGATAGATAGATATAACTTGATTTTTACTAGTATAGCACTGCTTTAAATAGATAACTAAGAGTTCTCACACTACAGTTGTCTTTTTCCTTATATCTGCATCAGTTTTTTGAGAACAGGGAAATGAATAGTACTTATACGCTGCTTAATTGAGGCTTTATTTAATTTCAAACTCATAATTTTAAATTTTTAAATCTTAATTTTAAATCTTAATTTTAATTTTTAATTTTAATTCTTAACTTAATCTAATTTAAGTAGCATAACTTTAATAAAATAAAATGAGTTACTAAAGCCCCATAATTCTATTTCAAAATTAAATAAATAAGGCTACTCCCTCGGTGATAATATGATTATCTTCATTATGATAGACAATTCCCTAACACCTTGTAAATGATCTTCTAAGATTTGACCTGTAGTCCGTCAATGTATGATTAATTACGGCAACTCCTTAAGACAGTATAATGAATAAATTAAATAAATAAATTTTAATGACTTTTTGATAAGATTATACTTAGATTTTCCTAATGTATTTTCTTTTGATTTTAGCCTTTGACCCCTAAACCCCTAAACCCCTGACCGTGTTATCTCTTTAGATTCTCTTTAAATTCATAGCTGCTTTCGACAGCAATAAATTAGCTGTTTTACTGGTCAAAGAATAATATTCTCCTCTAGTTCCTAGATGCCTGTAAATTAAAACCAGACTTGCCGTCTACTAATTCTTCTGTATAACTAGAACCCTCTTCTTTTTTTTTTCTTTTTCTTTTTTTCCCTTCTTTCCCTATTTCTTTCTCTTTTCTCTTCTTTCTTTTTCTTCTTCTTATTCTCTTTTTCTTTTTTTCTTTTTCCTTTTCTCTTCTCTTCTAGCCCCCCCTTTTGCTCCCTCCCCCTTTATTTTCTCTCTTTCCTTCTCTTTCCTTCCCTTTTCTGTTCTTTGCCTCTCTAGAAAGCCCTTCAGCCTTTAAAAGTTAAATAGCTACAGTCTCTTGAAAATAGCAGTAATGTGATTAATGTGGCAAATACCTAATCATATAGCAAGAATTGATACCCACCTCATTGTGTTCAACCATTGATAAATTTATCGCCTGTGAATATGAAATTCCTCTTCATTTCTCTGGAAATTTACATCTACACCATTGGAAATTGTGCATCTATACAAAGGATTAATTCACCCTCTCTGTAATGCTAATAAGCAGGAATTGAAACCCACCTCGTTGTGATTAGCAATGGATAAATTTGTCGTCTGTGAGTGTGTATTCCCTCCTCATATCTCTGGAAATTCATATGTACACTATGGATTAAGTCACCTTCTCTGTGATGCTATTAAAACTTTTTTAAAATTCTGTGATAAGACTGTACATCATCTTTAAAGAACTTTAATGAACTTTGGAAATCTGTTTATGTTACTTAATTATCTACATTACTTCATGTGTATAGCCTCAACCACTAGGATGTCTAGAGAACTCACATGTATTTTAGCTGATGAGTACGGGACACGTTTATATGCTGCAATTTTTGCAACTTTTAATAAAGCCTGTCCTTGTATGAAACGATTGTACTAAAAACCTATCCATTCTTGTTGCTTCTTTCTCGCGTATATATATATATATATATATATAATATATATATATATATATATATATATATATATATATATATAATATATATATTATATATATATATATACATATATATCTATATCTATATCTATCTATATCTATCTATCTATCTATCTATATATATATATATATGCATGTATATATATGTGTACGGACTGAGATATTTGCCTTGCCTTAATGTTTGTTGTCCTCTGTAACAAACATTAAGGCAAGGTAAATATATCAAGTTATACACAATATTATTATTGAAAAATATTCAAAGTCTTACTCCGGGTCCTGATATATTCCCGAGTATGGGATATTCCGTAATCACAGACAGATAAGGAATAAATGGAGAAAATGAGAATGGTATATATTCATGAGATGACCTAGCGTATCTAATAGCTTCGATCATCTACGAACTAAACTCCCATATTTTGTACACACATATGTATATATACATACACACACACACATATGTATACAGGTATATATACGCACACATATATATATATATACACATACATATATATATATATATATATATTATATATATATATATATATATATAATATATATATATATATATATATATATATATATATATTTATATGTATATATTCTATTAAGAGTAGCAAAAGGAAGATTTTTCTTGAAAATCGGACAGTTCTGCTGAATTTGTTGTGTGTTGCATGGTTACAATTCCCAAATGTTTAATATAATGGCACCTGGAATGAAACTGAATAATTACATTGTAAATTTTACACCGCGGAAAACACATTAAGACGCTTAGATCAGAAATATGGAAAACTGACGCAGGCATAGAAGGCGTGGTGAGGCAGAGAGTTGAGTAGGTTAAAAGTCGCTATCTGGAAAGATGCGGTTGCTATGGTGAGAAGAGTGATTTTTGTATCGATTGAAGGGGGCTCTAAGCCCCTCCAGATTGGCGCGATTAGCATCTAATCTAATCTATAAAATAAAGAAGGCGAACGTTGATACAAATTGGATTTTATGTTAATAGGGGTGTATATGGGACTGGAAGGGATTAAAATTTACTGGAGGGGTAACGTGAGGTGAGAAATTGATCGGGAGACGTTTTGGGGCGCTACACTAGTTGCTTTGCTGTGAAAACGGGAATTTTTTTGATTTGGGGGGACACTTGGGGGTTTAGATTGGACACCTTTTGACCGATTTCAAACAAGTTTTCAATATGGTAAAGTGTAAACGGATTTGTAATTTAAGTGTGGAAAATGTTTGAAGTGGAAAAAAATTCCTCATTTTTACGTATCTTTTGCCGTTTATTTCTTATTGTTTACAGTTTCATTTTTTTCTGAAAGAAATTGACAGCTGCATGTAGCCCGTGCTTAGAGCTTTCATTTGCATGGTCAATCGTCGAAAAATTCCCAAAAGTAAGTACTCAATTTAACAAAGAAATCCTTTTTTTCCTTATTTCTAATCGCTCAAATAGTGGCACGTGCAAAAGGCAAATGTGCTTTCCGTGGTCCCTGCTTGATATTTATGATTGAACTTTCAAAATATTTTCTTTCTCAACTTACTCAAGATCCTTTTTTATAAATGGGAGAGAGATAAAGATATAGACTAGGAAAAAGCGAGGGAGAGTCCGAGAGAAAGGAGAGAGAAACAAGGAGGGAGAAACAGAAAGAAAGCAACAGAAAGTAACAACCACACCCTCACCCGCGCTTAGAGCGGGTCACCTTAAACTAGTATATATATATATATACATATATATATATATATATATATCGTTTTTGTATGTATGAGTGTATTTTCAGTATTTGCTGTTCTTCCTCTAAAATGCTGATTGAAATGAGACTTTTTCGGTTTTGCGAAGAATTTATTTGCTCTTCAATACTAAGAAATCATTATAACATAGAATTATATGTATTCTACATGGGAGTATTTTGAGTGAATATTGTGCTTAATCTTACTTCTGTCACATTTATGAAATTTCCATTTCTGTAAAGGAATTCATTTTCTTTCTGCACATTCAAGCATAATTTCAATGATTTCCAATATGCAAATTTCATAGTGCACCATGTCATTTTTATTCGATGTACTTTTAAAAAGAAGTCTCTGAGAAAATAAAATATCCATAAATTTTATTTCGTCGATCGCTTCACTCTTGTTTCAATTATAAAGAACAAAATAATTTAGAATTACGAAACAGAAATTTTGAACTGTTATATGTAAGCATAGAGTGGCTGTGTGGTAGGTAGCTTGCTAACCAACCACATGGTTCCGGGTTCAGTCCCACTGCGTGGCATCTTGGGCAAGTGTCTTCTGCTATAGCCCCGGGCCGACCAATGCCTTGTGAGTGGATTTAGTAGACGGAAACTGAAAGAAGCCTGTCGTATATATGTATATATATATGTGTGTGTGTGTGTTTGTGTGTCTGTGTTGGTCCCCGTAGCATTACTTGACAACCAATGCTGGTGTATTTACGTCCCCGTCACTTAGCGGTTCGGCAAAAGAGCCCGATAGAATAAGTACTGGGCTTACAAAGAATAAGTCCCGGGGTCGATTTGCTCGACTAAAGCCGGTGCTCCAGCATGGCCGCAGTCAAATGACTGAAACAAGTAAAAGAGTATGATTTTGAAGTTATAAGCCGGGTTATTCCCAATTTTGTTCGGCAGAAGCTGCTATCAGGTACTTCGACAAAATATTGGTCTCTAATCTTTGCACAAGGCCAGCAATTTTGAGAAAGGAGGTAAGTCAATTTAATCGGCTCCAGTGTCCAACTGGTACTTATTTTATCGACAAGGAAAGGAAATAATGTAACGTCAACCTCGGTGGAATCTAAACTCAGAATGTAACAACTAACGAAATGCAACTAAGCATTTCGCCCGGCGTGTTAGCGATTCAGCCAGCTCGCCGCCTTGAACTTCGACAAAATGTTGATTACAAATTTTAGCATACGCCAGCAAGTTCGTAGGATACGGAGATCGATTACATCGACCCCAGTGCTGAAATGGTCCTTATTTTATCGACATCGAAATTGTGCTGCTAAGAATTTTGCCGGGCTTGCTAACGATTCTGCCAGCCCGTTGTCTTCAACAAAATATTAGATTCAGTATTTGATGATAAAAACATATTTTGAGAATGAAATCAAAATTCACTGATACTGATATTTAGCAAAACCTATCTTTGCAACCACAAAAGTTATCGAAATCATAGCGTGAGTGGACTTTAGAACATAGACACGTTACTAAATTTTGACGATAAATTGTGTATAGTAATATATTTTCATTTTAAGAAATTCTTCACTACCGAACACTTTTTGAGTATATACTCCATTCGTGCATCCTTCCAAAACAATATATTTGTAGCAGAGTTAAACTAAGTAGTAGTAATATAATCTCTCTTTTCTGTCATCTCTGCATGCGAAGGCAAATATTTCTAGTACCCAAGAAAGTATTTTTAACAATTATTTTTATGGACAAAATTTTAATCATCATCTTACACAAACCATATATTGGATGAGATGTGAGGAGTCCAATTTTTCAGTAAGGAGTTTCTGTGAAGCACTAATTTAGGGAAATAAGTTTCGCCAGGTATTGTATGTTTACAATATCGTCTTCTCATCTCATAACATCGATGCATTCTTTTCAAAATTTGCTTTTAGATCGTTTTATACAAGCATAGAGCACTGGTAAGAAATAATGGAATAAAAAACACTGATGTAAACCAATTTTATAAGAATTCCATAGTTAATTATAGGAAAACCTGCAAGTCATAAAGTTTTTCGTATGAATACCCGGTTCTCTTGTAATGGAAAGATTCCATGTTTTTAACTGACACCATTAGTAGAATTGTATTCTCATCCTACAAAAAGCGATAATCAACATATATTGTTTGGCCATAACATATAAGGACACCAACTCCACAATTGTCACTTATTTGTCAAGAAGGAACAAAAGCTTCAAATCATGATTAATAACAAAGTTTCACTCTAAAATACCCTTTCAGCTATGCATATGCTAATATATTTCCAGTGGCTTGGAATATTGAATATTTTTATCATTAGAGAAATTGCGTTAGACATCACACCTTGTTTGCAGCTTGCTCAATGACAATGTAAATGTTAGTTGATGCCTTGTCTGTTATCTGTTTTCATGCTGTCAGTTTTTATTTACTGAACAATAATAGAGCTGTAATATTATTTTATCAAACCTGCCACGAATCTAAGCATATATTATGTTTCTGTGAAGCGAAGGGCTAATATTTGTACACACTGTCAATAAATATGCATATATGAAAAAATATAGTTGTTGATTTACCATAGTCATCTCCGAGCAAGCAGTACTTCGATCGAATGGTGTTTTATCCGTCATATTTGTAGAGTAAATAGAATGTACCATCTTCCTAGAAAATTTGGTAGAGCAATATCTATGGCAGAACTGGTTGTTGTTATAGCAGAAGGCACAAGAACATACAACAATTTTTATCATTGGCTCGATGTTAAAATGGTTATCAAACATATTGGTAAGGTATAACGCTTTATATATAAAAATATTTATCAATGTATGATAATCATTCTTGCCAATTTTCCACTAAGAATTTTGCCTACATATTCTAGATATCTTCGAAAATTGAGAAAAATCGAGATTAATAATTGGACATGTAGCATAAGAAATCACCAGCATCACATCTGAATAAGTGATTTAAAATTTTAATAACTTACTCATGTCACGTTCACATGACATCTAAAAGTTTTCGCATTTGTGTCTTCTACGTTTGGCCTTTCGTATTTATTACTATTACCGAAGATGCAATATAAAAAGTGGGTTGTTGATTTCGTGTATATCGCATATCAGGCAATATCATATTTTAATAATCCTTCAAGAATGAAGACAGAATATTTGTTTTAGACAGACGTAAGCCGTCTCTAAGAGATCTTCTCATACAAATCCTAGATGTATATGATATTCATTAAGTGATTGTTGATTCAGCATATTAAGAAATCTAATTATAGGGTTTTGATCCTGCCCCGCAATATTAAGACCTTCAGCTTTGTAAAGCACATCATATATTGACTTCATTTCCTATTTGACGTTCGTGTGTCGTTCATTTCCCTTTTTTGTACATATAACATTTTTCATTTCCCATTTAGTGATCGCAGCAATACTTCGTGTAATGCTATTATTATTATTGTTGGTAATACCATTATTAAGGTGGCGGTAGTAGTAGTAGTAGTAGTAGTAGTAGTAGTAGTAGCAGCAGCAGCAGCAGCAGCAGCAGTAGTAGTAGTAGTAGTAGTAGTAGTAGTAGTAGTATTATTAGTAGTAGTAGTAGTAGCAGCAGCAGCAGTAGTAGTAGTAGTAGTAGTAGTAGTAGTAGTAGTAGTAGTAGTAGTAGTAGCAGCAGTAGTAGTAGTAAGCGGAGGTATTTTATGTTCATTTTATTTCCATAACAGTTAGAATATATTTAACATGAGATGTCTTTCTTCTTTCTTTTCGGAAATTTCCACGCCATCTTGTTTGCATATCTCTCAGGTTTTTAGCATTTTTTGTGAGATTTTCATTTGTTGTATTGATTACAATATTTGGCTGATATTAATTCAGTGACACGAACTTTCTAGTTCTTTTCTAAAGTAAACTATATTAGAATATTCACACTCTCTGCTTATTACTGTTATCTTTTTTTTCTTGTTTCCTTATATCATTCTTACGCTTTATTTCATTTTCCCAATTTCTTGTTACTTTCATTTGCTTTATTCCAAGTTGTAATTTAATCTCTCCCAAACATCACCCATGTTCTTTGATAATTTTTTTTTTTATGAAACGAGAAATTGTTCTATAATACATATAAGAAGATAAGCTTCTAATTCAGAATGATATACGTTCTCGGGGATGTTTTCTTTTCTTGGACTAACACTCTAGAATATGATTTTACTTTACATGGTTAATTTCATCAGAATGTGTTTACGTTTTGTGCTACTGTTGGTATGTAAAAAAGAAATATGCATGCAATCCTATTTTATATTCAGCACAATAGTTTTCCAGTGTTTGATAAATTTTCAAAGTTATTTGTCTGTGTGTGCCAAAAAGCAGAATTAGCATACAACGTTTAAAGGAATTCAGATATATCCGAGTTTCAAACGTGAAGGATTTGATCTGAAATATTTTTCGTACGAGCAAGCTTGCAACATTAAATGATGTAACTATATTCTTCACCACACTATATTCTTCCGTTATGTACCATAAGGTTTTGCAAAAGAAACTCGATTAGAGTATTTTGGTGCTTTAAAAGACATACATATACAGTGGCATTGTGTTTGATTCTCGATTTTTTTTCTTTTAAGCGTGTAACATTTTGGTTTCAATTGTTGGCATTCACATTATTTTACGGTTCCAGTTCGGGGAAATTTCAAGCAGCGATGGAATTTAAAGGACTGCATCATAGTCGTGCAGTTATTTGCAATTATGACATGAGGTTTAGGCGAGACACACGTTTAAAATGGACAACGTAGGAGAGATTGGTGTATTGGGTAAGCTGAGACATAATTACTCTGTAACGAAATGGTTGGACGGATAAGAAGTTATCATAAATACACATGATGCGCCATGAAAAAACAATACTTTAGTTGGATTGCGGTTTTATGGTGATAGTGTTTGAATGATAGGCAATCAAACATACAACCACTTTCGGAGAGGAAGCTTATATATATAACGTTTCTAGATGTGCGTGGAACCTAAATTAGATTGCATCAAGTTTGGGAGATACAATATCAAGTGCTATTTGGAGCTTAAATTACTTATAACTTTTGGTAAGGCGTTTTTGTAACTTAAGCAAGAGCTGTTTGCGAGAAGTAACGTATTGTTTGGTATTTATAATGATTTTGATGCGTTTAGTATACTGCGGTCCATGCGTAGAGCATAGTATAAATCTATCTACTTGCTACAAAAAAAGTATTGATAATGTAATGTTAGATTTTAAAAGGCACATTGGAGAGTGTGTCAAAAGATCTATGGTATCCATGTCCTGATGACATACGGAGTATGCTTGTATATTTATTGCCAACAACAATTATGTCATTGATATCTCGCATGAAAAGTGAACATTGAATATTTTGTCCAAAACATGCCATTCTACTTCCCGAAGCATTTTGAAGAAAATCACGAATCAAATGCTTCTGCAAAGCTCTAGGAGGTTATTATTTTTTTATTTTACTTAGATTCAGTCCTCGAAATGGCTTTTTAAAATGCTTCTAAATTTGCCCTTTGTAGGTCGTTTATCTAACGTATCCTGTTATCATGTATTTCTTAGCAATGTTTGTAGAATTCCCCTAATAATATCTCTTAAGTCTATGCATTGTAATTATACCATTTTAGGCAGGAATGCTTTTAAAGTGAAAACTTCAGCTATTTGTGTTGTTTCGTAATTAGATATGTTATTCCTGACTGTCTTCCAGATTATTTTAGTTGATACTCTATATCATGCATCTTATATAAATTTTAATGTAGCCTCTTTGTAGAATATTTTATGTCAGAGAGTTTTGCTATTGATGTAACTCGATGTTGAAATTCCTTTGTTAATTTGCTATAGCAACGTCTAAACCACATTGGTGCATAATAGCGTGCTTGTGTTTAAATAGTAGTAGTTGTTCTGTGGAATTATTTTAGCCTATTTCAGGCAAGTTGGATCATGTCAGAAAATACATTCTGCCTCTTCACAAATATCGCCAACTTCTAGTTTAGTCTCTTCTGAATATGGTGAGATGATACTTTCACTGCAGATTGTTTGCTATAATGGAAATATAACCTTTCACCTATATTATTTCATATAATGTTCTAAATATTCTTGCTAAGAGGTTTAGTAAAATTAACAATACTATTAGTTTAAACAGCTATGAACCACATTTAATGCACCTTTACCTATGTACGTACTTTCTACATTTTGTAAATAAATTGCTATACAGCTTGTAACCTCGATCTCCCTCTCGTCAGTTATCATCCTATATTTAGTGTATTTCATTCACTAAGGTACATATAACTTTTCTCAGTTCAGACCTCCTTAATTGTTACAAGGGCGATGCGCTTATAGGCCTTTACCTTATCAATGCATTAATAGTCTGTTTAGTGTGATATCATATATAACTCCTTTGTAAGAGATCCTTTCGAAATTTCAACAAATTACATTTATCTATCATAACGCTTTGTATTTTCTTAAAATTCTCTTTTACACTTGTCTACCTTGAATGTACATCGGAAAATTGTAAAAGGTGATAGGCGCCAATCAGCCGTTGGATCCTTCAAATAAAGTATTTTTGCCGATATTCTTTTAGCAATTTCGAGGGGAAAAAGTGAAACTAAGTGAATAATATTGTTCTTTAAGAATACAGTGTTAAGTGAAGTAATGGAATCGACGATCTGGAGACAAACACGCTGTTCGAATATCTTTTACATGCAAAACAAGTAGGTTGTGTGCCTCGAAATAGGGCTCCTGATGGGAGGTAGAGAAATATGAAACACATTCCAGAGGCCCAATTGACAAAGACACGACGTGAAGGGAAAACAAATATGTGGTCTATTAAGGACGAGCACCACTTAAATGATTCAAGATAGACACGTGTATTTTAGTGAGACATTGCGTATGGAAGTCGTATACATCAGACAATAAACTATAATGCCTATACGGCAGCAAAATGATTATCAAAGTAGGTGACTGAGCAAAGAGGAGATTCAATAGTCTTGAATTGCCAAACTACACGCAATTTCCCTTTATCTGACAAAACTGTTCTCTATCATACTGGGTTGCACTCTCAGATACCAACTTGAGGAGGATACCGAAAATCGATAATTTTAGAACCTTGATTCCGTAAAGTAAAATATGTTTGCTAAATTGATTGCAAATATGATGTCGCTTGTCTAATGTGTCGAATATAAGAGAGCAAACTCCGTTAGATCTAAACAGCTTCCAAATGTATATTTCATAATGCGATGCTTTATGAAATATAACTGTCACATGTTGTCGTTTTATGCATTTATCAGATTAACGCTTTCGACATATAAGCACATATAAGCTCTACTCACGCAGCCTTTTTTTATTCCGAATTCTTTTACTCCTCCAATGAAGGGATTCTTTTAATCATTGTTCCGACATAAGTGGTTATTGTTTCGAACCGCTCTTTATCCTTAGGGTATGTTCCAAGTCAAAGCGTTGTTGCAGGCAATGGCTTTTTAGCAATTGCCTCAAAAATAACATATATTCAGTCGCAACGTTCACGAAATATGATAGAAAAGAGAAATGTCTATGAACGTGAACGACATCGCTACCATGCTGTCAAAAATCTTAACTATTGAGGTATCACTACCGTACTACAGTTATATGACTTAGTAAATACAGTACATTTCAAACAGCGGGTATTAGTAAGCTTGCATTTCGTATAGTTTGTGGTAAAAGCTGTCATCTATCATATCTGTCCTGTTACGTTATTTGGACTATAGTTAGCTCAAGGCGGCGAGCTGGCAGAGACATTAGCAAGCCGGGCGAAATGCTTCGCGGTATTTCGCCCGTCGCTACGTTCTGAGTTCAAATTCCGCCGAGGTCGACTTTGCCTTTCATCCTTTCGGGGTCGATAAATTAAGTACCAGTTACGCACTGGGGCCGATGTAATCGACTTAATCCGTTTGTCTGTCCTTGTTTGTCCCCTCTATGTTTAGCCCCTTGTGGGTAGTAAAGAAACATATAGTTAGCTCCAAACCTCAATGTCTAAAGTATCAAGGACTAAGTTATGAGCAGTATCGTCTGCATTGCATGTAAATGGGCTGAGTATTAGAGTATTAAAAATACTTATATTGCCACCTAGTATATGACCATTTGTCCATCCAATTTTGTCAGGTATTATGACACTTTTTCTTGTATTTTTCAGCTTCAAGACAAAATATCTTCTTTGTTTTGCTTACGTTTTGTGGCTACCTGTAACCGTTTTCTTTGATTCTGAGTTAAAGATTGCTGTAGACCTATGTTGGGTATTTTCTAGTAGTTTTCTCACTGCATTGTCTTTCAATTTGTTCTATTATAACATTTCTATGTCAGATTATAGGTGGTGTATTCTTAATTCTGAAATTATTTTTTTTGTTTTTCTCTCTAGTTTAGTTTGTTCATTTAGTGTCCAGTTACAAATATAATAACTGTATCTTATAACTGGGACAGCTAGACTATTGATACCTATTATCTTGTTTTTGTCATTGATCTCTGTTTTAGGTATTAATCTAATTCATCAACAATAATTCTTCTTTATCATCTTTCATTTTTGTGTGTGTTGTACTCTATCTAGGTTATTGATTCCTAAGTATTTATATGTCTGATCTTTGTCTAGTTCTCTTATTTGATATTCTTTATCTACTGTGATATTGTTATTCTTAATTAGCTTTCCTCTTTTCAAAGAGTTGCCTTGGCATTATTTTTCTTGGCCGAATTTCATATTTATTTCTTTGGTAAATTCATGCACTGTATGTAGTATTCAGCTAGAGATCATTCGCATTCAAGAGATAGTAGATGGTTTTAGTAGATAGTAGTTATATTTACATCTAGTACTGTTTAGCATGCCAGTTAAAGATGTCGGTGTCAGAACGAAAAGGAGTGGAGAGAGTCAGGCTCCTTTTTAATGGGGATGACTACATTTTATAATTACCTCTTTTGTCTGTAGCTGCAGAACTGTTTGATGGCTATTCATAAAATGTTTTATAAATATTCTTATTGTTGGTGCTAACATGATCAGGACTATTGTTTCAATGATCCATGTGTAAGCGATACTGTCCAAAGCCTTCCAGTAAATGATAGAAGCCAAGCCTCGACCCTTCTTTTTGTTTTGGCAATTTTCAATTTTGGCTTTGTTAATGAATAACTGATATTTAAAATCATATGAGCCATTGCAAGGACCCATCTGCCCTTCTGGAAACAGGTTGTTCTCTTCTATATGTTTGCCCATACTCTACGATATTATTGAAAGTAAGGCCTGGTAAGTTGTAAAGAGACATTGTATAGGTCTGTACTTTCAGGAGAATTAGGAATTAGGATCGCTTTCCTTTCTATTAGCCACTCGAGAGCGATTATTTTGTCGAGTTACTCTGTCACGCAATGTTATTATTATTATTATTATTATTATTATTATATTATTATTATATTATTATTATTATTATTATTATTATTATTATTATTATTATTATTATCATTATTATTAAAGCTTCTCGGATAGTTCTTAATTATCGTTTATTCTTTACTTGAAAGCAGGCAACAACAAATCAACAAAGGATTTAAAAGTGCCTTCTCCTGTGACTTAAAGAGACAATAATCTCCTTAGAATGCGAGTTGTACATGGCAGAATCCATGAGAGCCGCTGTCTGGTACTGCATCAGGGCATTTATTATTATTATTATTATTATTATTATTATTATTATTATTATTATTATTATTAGCATTATTATCATCATCATCATAATCATTTATATCGCTTCAAATTCTGTCGAGGTCAACTTACCTTTCATCATTTCTAGGTCGATAAAATAAGGTACCATTCATGCACATGGGTCAACGTAATTGACTAATCACCTTCCTTTATAATTGCTGGCTTGCGCCAAAATTTGCAACATCATAATTGCTGTCATGTTAAGATGTCTTTTGTTGCTTTTGATATATAAGACAGTTTTGTTGATTCACTGTCTTGAAACAGATCAATTTACTCGTTCTTCCTGATTGAGGAGAAAGATTGGTTTTTGTTTCAGACATTTAGTTTTCGAGAACATCTAAATGATTACAATTGCAGCGTGGCTATGCGAGTACATCTCCTAAATGATTACGTCCAAAAGAAATGCTGGGTGATATGCCCCAAATTAAAAATTCGAATATTTAAAAAGAAAAACATCATTTACTTTTGAATCGAAATAAGTGGAAAATATCTTTCTTCGTTACCAAAACAATCATAGGAATATATTAACATAATGAATTTTTTAAATGGATATGTTATTTGCTTTAATGTAGCATAGACGAACTTCACCGATTGAATGTGACCTGCATTTAGTAACATCTTAGAAGCTTTCGCCTTTAATCAAATCTACTCACACAAATATTGAATGAGTGTGATTTCTCGCTAATAAGGCCAGCTATAAAAACGCTAAGCGCTATTAAGCATGGAAAATGCTGTATTTCCTGATCAACATATCAAGTAGCGAGAATAAGAAAATCTTTTCGACTATTGCAATCTTATTAAATCTTTCTTTGTGCCAAGGCAGTTACTGTTAATAGTAGCGTTTTCGCTGCGTAAAACTAAATTGTTATAATATAATGGAGCAAGCCGTACTGCCTTCGATATATCTTTCTCTGGTTTCAAGATGGAGCAATGAAACAGTATAGCTTCATGGCTAAACTCTTGCGGTAGGAATTCATCTTTTCGCAATAGCTGCATAAGTATTGTAATACATAAATTTGGTGTCCTCCATTTCTTCTACACTGGCTTGTAAAATCAGAATCGGAAAACACCAGGAAATATTTAATGATATTCTGAACGTACAGAGGATAGTAGATACAAGGGTAAATGAATGGTCAAATTGTTTTCCCATATTTAGTTATAAAAGCCTTATTTCTGAGATCAAATCCCATAAGGGTGGTTATTGATTTTCATCATTCGAGGTCGATAAAACCGATTTAATCGTCTGTGCCCTCAGTTAAACATTTGTTTTAGAAATCATTAATGTTCTTAGTATTGACTTTTAGTCTACTTACTGTTTTGATCTCTTACCGAAATTACCTTTTGCTATGATCGATCATGGCGTTGTTTTCGGATACAAACAAAAATGGCTGCTTCTATAGCAGGAGTGAATATATTTACATCTACATTTACATCTTTTTCACGTACTTACATGGTAACTACACTTACGAGAACACGCACACGAAAGCATATAATATATACTAGTGTATGTGTGGATGTCGATGTGTGCGTATATACGTATATATATATATAGTCACTCACAAACACTCACTCATACACACATGTATGTATTTATGTATTTGTGTATTACACGTTTGCTTTCATCTTCCAACACCAAAGTGATATAAAGTTACAAATAACGTCAACGTAGTTTGCATTTTTATTTCGTATTCAGTAATTGTTACTCGCTACGAAGACGTGTGAAATAGCTTGCAAGCAAGCTTGACAACAAACGAAGCGATATTTTTCCATTGCATTGTGATACTGGTTAGTTCCTTTTATCTACACACACACACACACACACACACACAGAGTCTCTCTTTCCCAATCTCAAATACTTTTCCATACACTTTCTCCTTTTTCCAATTCACAAAATTAGCTGCTGTCATTTCTAACAGAATCTTGTCTACGTATATGTCAAATGTAATGTTATATAACTTTTTGTAATTTGAAGACAAAGTCTACCTGTGCTTGTAACTAAGAAAAGAATGCATGTATTTTTAATTTCGTTCGGTATTGAAGACGAGATGCCGTACGATAATTTCAGCCAGCATTGCACGAAACAAAGAATACCTCAAGAAATAATCACTATTGTTCTGTAAAACTTTGCTTTTGATCTGCTGTAATATGCACTTTCTAACCATAGTTGAAATTCTAATTAAAATGTTATTGACCATTTCGTATGGTCAAAAACAAATTTTCAAAATTATTTCGTATATTTAAAAAAAGTTGACGTTATCCAGCACACACTAATAAAACCTTTTTGTTTTTAAAATTATTTTAGTGGCAGTATGTATTATTGATATTAGATGTTTTTCTTCGGAAAGTCATCCAGTGTCTCTGATGAGAGACATGTACTTCCTCAATCTTCCTCAAATCTTGCAAGATGGTGTTCGCGGGTTAAAAGTGCCAGTGCATGCTCAACCAGTTGATGACGGTGATTGTTGATATTACTATTAGTAGTATAATTACTACTTCATAATTTTATTTTATTAATATATTTATAAGATTACATAGTGCTTACAATTATTATTACATTTTCTAGTATGATGGAAGGAGGAAGGATCGGGCTCCGGTACGTGTATATGTGTGTATATTCAGGTACAGCCACGTTTCTATGGGATAGCTGTGGTCATAATAGCCTTCCTCTTTCCATCTCACCCCGCTCCTCTCGCAATCACACGCATTCGTTATCCTACGTAAACCCATGCTCTACATTCGTAAATGCACGTTTTACATTCTGCAGCAAGAATCAGATTGTATGTAACTAGAAAACCGGTGAACATAATGACATGAAATTTTCTGCATCTCGTATTTTTGCTGTTAATGCTGAGGACGTGAGTCGAATCTATTGCGTTGCGTAATTAAGCCAACCAGCTAACGTATGAACGGCCGTCGGCTTCTTTCAGATAATTTAAAGTATAAACCACGGTTACATTTTCTGTATTCATTTGTTTGTATATGGTGGTTCGGAGTTTTGCGCACTAAAGTGGGAACCAGTAATATTTAGTGTGCTGTTAATTAAAATACATAGGAACCAACGTTACATAAAATAGTGTGTTTTTTCTGACGAAGTGGATAATTTGTTCTAATCAAACAGTATGAAGTGCAGAACTTCTGTATCAGCTTCCGCGTTAAATTATATAGAATGTTTATAATTTTTTATTATATCTTTGTTTAAAACATAAACTTAGGGATGGTATATGATGTATATGTGGATTATATGATAGCATTTTGTGAAGATTTCATGAATTTTTTTACAATAAACGGATACTTTCCTTAATTTCCTTGCTTCTGTTATATTGACTATTTCTTCATTTTCCTAGTTTATTCCAAACTAAATTTGTGGTTGCAATTAATAATGCTGCTGAAAAAGTATGTTATCATATTCTGAAATTTGTGATATTGGTTACCAATGTTAAAAAAACATAAATGAAACGATATGTACATGTTTTCTGCAGCATTGCTTGGTTTTAATAATTAGGATGCATATTTTTAATAACACAGGAAATTAAAAACGACACCAGACTCTTTATAATTTAAAATTTAGCTACTTAATTGTTACTAAATGAAGGATATGCTGCTAGTATTCAGTATGAAAAATATTTCTTCACACGTTTGCGTTGTTTATGGACATGAAAATGAAAATAAACAGTAGTGTATGCGTATAAAGTAGTACTTTATATACATATACACACACTCATAAATATATGTATATATATATATATATATATATATATATATATATACGTAAACACACATACTCATACACAACCTTATATATATAGTACTATTCTGCTATCTCTTCATCTTAGCTATGAGCTTTAAATTCTGCAATGCTTAGATATTTAATTATTCATAGCTTTCTCTTACAGTGCTCAAAGTTCGTCTCCTATTCATCGGATACTGAAAATGGTTGAATTTTTATGCATGTTCATCATTTACACATTTTTCTTTGTTCATAGTTTTCTAATCCCACACGTTACAAAGCATAGCATGATGTTACATAGTATAGCAATCTACGGTTGCTGAGTTAAAAAATGTCGCATGGGCAACTAAAAGGACCAACCAGAGAATATCAAGTTATCTGAGATCATCTACTGTCTGCAATCCCCATTGAAACGAATTAAGATATAATTTCCAAACAGTGGCGAAATGCGACTGGCCAATAACTAGTTCACCTCAAATGCTTCAAAAGAGAGAAGCGACGCTGTTGCTTGCGAATTAGAATAAATCTTATCAGTTGACATTCGTATCTGATTTCAACCACGGTATATAAAATTCAAACAAAAATGCAGGTTGTATGAGGTGATGAAAGATATACACAGCTCTTGAGAAGCATGTATGAAGTTCACTTGAACTATCTTTAATTTGGATGAATTGAAGTGAGATTACATGTCTAAAGGAAGTAGCTTGATACCGGTCGCAACTGAAATAAATCCAACCGTTCTAATTATAAAAAAAAGCCTTCTTGCCGTGTATACGGATTTGTCACCACAATGGCCTACGTGCGGAGGACGTTGTATTTTATAAAATTATAAAAATAACTTACACTAAATTCTTCCTCTTCCAAAATGTTTCTTTTAGTTTCATTAGGAACATCTAAATTTGAAAACAAACGTCATTATTTAAAGTTTCAAATATCAAATAGGTTGAGCATGCAGCACATCGTATTGGGATATTGTATCAATTTTAATCTCACTCAGTCCTGCTGCACTCTGCATGTTTCCTCAGACTATATCATATTTTCACTGCCATTATTCTGTTCCGATTGTACTACTTTGAATGGTGTTTATTTTTTAAAAGAAACTCCTTACAGAAACACATTTGTTAATTGCTACATGGCTGATACAACGTAACGCAATTCTAATTACATCAATATCTGACACTTCGTAAACATCTTATTGCATAAGAAGTTTCTTTTGTAGCTATCCTCGTCGTGTATTTGGAGCATGAGTGTTCTTACATCAGCACAATGAGAATAAAGTATAACACCACAAAACGGTTACAAAAAGCAATAGAGTAGGTGGATAATTATGTATCTGTCAAGTACAAGAGGTGACGTATGAATGTCATATAATACACAATGAATTTAATTTCCATGGGTTTAAAACAAGTAAACAATGATTTATATCGGCTCCGAATTATCTTTTAATTGCATGCAGTGTTTAGTTTTATTTTGCTCCTCTTAAAATATTTAGCAAAAGTAACGCATTAATATTACGAATTTCAAGAAAATAAATAAGTATGTATGTTTGTATGTATGTATGTATGTATGTGCAGATTTGTATGTTTTATATAAGTATTATCATGCACGTAGTTGCATATCTAGACATGCTCATATATATTTAAATGGTAAACTTCTGGAAAGTTTTATTAATTTTACTGTTCCAGTAATGGATTGAATCTGTAGTCATCGAATTAGCTTTCTCCTTCCTGGTTTTGAAAAGCCTAGTTTCTCAAGATTGGTATTTAGGCAGTGTGTTACATATCCCAGGGCCACAATTATTACAGGTACAAACCTGAACTTGTAATCTGGATAGAGTAACTGCAGATTTCTCAATAGTTCAGCATAGATGTTCTCTTTTCCCACTGATCTTCAGCTTAATGTTAACATCCGTCGGGCAGCTAATTTCCACAACTGTACACGGTTTCTCTTCTCTATCCGAAATCATTATATCAGGTCTGTTGTGCTTACATTTTATTGAGGTCTTCACTGGGACATTCCACCAGTATTCCTTTTTATTATGAATGGCTATGGCTTCTACTGTATTGTGGGTTCTTATTTCTTTGCCCTCAGCATTATCTTTCTGACGATTTTATTATAGAGTGTCCTCGCCGCAACGTCATGTCTCATCGCTAGACAATACCGTCATGACATTTTCGGACAATTGCTTGTGATGTCGGTGATATCTTCAGTGCGAACTCCACAAAGTTTGCATACGTTGCTCTATTTTACTGCTTTTCCTGCATCCTTATCCCTTTTGTGCATCAGGCACGTGGTTGATATTTCCTGTTCCTGGATTTCAAACGCATACCCTTCAAAGTGAGAGGTAGCAATCCGGCTATTGGTCCATATTAAACTGCTTTGATAATCGATGTTACTATCATCACGGAGCTTTCTACTAACATATCCATACATAGTCTGCTGCTCATATAGGCTCATCCTTTCATCTGATGATACGTCGTGTGACTTCTTTGAGCACGTATTCGAGGTAATCAGAAAAAGAGTGTTGTTCAAGGAGCTGCGTTCCGAGCCCGATGATGTTATAAGCCTCATGCCTGCAAAATTGGTCAAGGGGTGTAAGTATGTTTGTATGCATGTATGTATGTATGTATGTATGTATGTATGTATGTATGTATGTATGTATGTATGTATGTATGTATGCATGCATGTGTTTATATGAAAATATAAATATATCTGAACATACATGTATATGCGTTTATACGTATAAGCTTACATGTGCATAATACAAACACACACACACGCACACACACACTGATATGCACATGCATATACATGAGTACACACACACACTTATGTATAAATACATACATATATTCAGACGCACGCCGCGAATATAGCACCATTGTTTCCGCATGTTGTGTCAAAAGCTTGTCGTAAATTTTCAGTAGTATATCTCTCTCAGTATGTAATTATTGACGCTGTTATCTGTAAAAAGCCAACGCACTATTTCTCTACATTCGATAATATAATCTTCTGATAAATGTTCACATGTGTTCCTCAGTTACTTCCACACGCAGTCCTAGAAACATATTGTCATTCATCACCTCAACCATTCGCCACCACAGACCAGCCCAACCACCTACAGCCCGCGAGAAGCTCATAGATCAAATATAAATATTAATATGTTTTACTATATCTGTTAGTGTGATAAATCTACTGCACTTTCCTATGGTTAGCTAAATCGTCAAAAATTGAATTTGTTAGAAACTTCATATTTTATACATAACATTTCACAAATATTCGGTTTCATTATTTATAGAAAAAGCGTCATGTACAAGTTTTGAGCACTCAAATCGAAATGCACACACTGTCGCATCTCAAAGTTAAACCACCACCAGTTTTTTGCACGTATATGTATATACGTATATATTCGTTTATATAGGTATATATATTATTCACATACACACACACATATCTGTGCGTGCGAGCTTTTGCGTATTAAACAATAGTCAGAACGTTTGGAGGCATACATCACACTCTTGTATACGCTTCGTAAACTCCTAGCTCTATTTCTGCATGTGCTCCGTACATATTACGTGCGGATATATATGTGTGTGTATATATATATGTGTGTGTATGTATATATATATATATATATATATAAAGAGAGAAAGAGGGAGAGAAAGAGAGAGATATGATCATGTATAGATATAAATTTATAAATATATTTACATATTTCTATACCTAAAGTCATATACACCTGTGTATACACACATCTATATGTTTGCATTATCCACATATTTCTAACAGAATATTTTGCTGCGATATGCACCACAAATCTTTCGTTTCACTTATAGTAGATGTTGGCTTATTTTCTCATTTTATTCTTTGCTCTTCCCTGAACCCATTTCGTTCGCATGCTGAAGCGGAAAACCTGCTGGTTCTATACGAGCTCTCTGCCCTCTCAGTCTCCCTCTCTCATATCATAGAGCGCTCTTCATCGCAGAAGCAGAAAGTCATTTAGCTTTGCAGCAGTTAGAGACTGCATACATATCCGCATATCAGCGGAGAAGTTTGTTTCTTTATCCTTCGATTCAGTTAACCCAGAAGTTATGATTTATATGTTTATGGACGCTAAGCATTCCAAGCTGTGTTTTATATAGTTCCATTTAAGCGCATTTTCTGCTGTTTTCATTGACTCACATAAAGTAATATAACTTGCCATTTTGTAATTCATAATAATATTATCATTTGATATTTGCTCGCATTTATGTTCTTTTACAAATTTTTAAGGCGTTCCTCATATCAAGTAAAATCAAACCTATTTTTAGAGTTCTTAAATTTAGCGAAGTTGTTGCTTTCAGTGAAATGTGAACATAATATTTACAGAATTTTAGTTTGGTAACTATGGCATTAGGAAATTTCTATGGCACAGCATATTGTTTTGCTTTTTTGGAAAGCTATATGAGAGTTAAAATGTAGTGGCACATACGTCTTAAAAGATTTTTCCAGTTTCTCCGAATCATTCTAAGGCATGGAATATTACGTGTGAATAAGGTTTTCTGAATGCTCAATGTGATATAGGCCTATGCTGATAATGTATTTGCAACATCCTTAGTGTTCCTATCCCCTGACAGGCTCTACATATATGCGCACACACACAGAGACACGTACATATATATATATATACATAAGCATGTGTGCATGTGTGTGTTGTGTGTGTGTATACAAACACACACACACACGCACACACACACACACACACACACACACACATACACACACACACGTATATAAGAGATGGAGTTGGAAATAGCATAGAAGTAAGTGTAAAGCATTTCAATTTAAGAAGGAATTTAATAAAAATGATTTTAAAATTATATAAAGAAAATATTACCGGTTTCGATGATGAGTCTCATCTTATCAAACATCAGTAAAAATTTATAAAACTTTTAAGTAAATGTAGTTTATCTTCTGTCTGTGTTCAAGAACATGTCTGGAGATTTTTTGCTGAAGTCCTCTTAAAGAAGTTATTGTTATACTTTGGTATAGAGTTCAAAGTGACAGAGAGTAAGAGAAGGGTTGTCTATTGTCTAAAAGAAATATGTGTCCACCTTTGTGTGTGTGTGTGTGTCCTTTCAATATGTTTGGAATATAACAAGCTGTGTGTTGATAGGTGTGTATATTGTGATGAATGCCTTGTTGAAGAAAGAATTCGGAATTTTCTTTGGGTTAGATGTATTCTTTTGAGTGTCTCCACCTGTGTGTATGTGTGTTCGTGTGCGTGTGTTAGTGTGTGTGTGTATGTGTGTGTGTGAGAGAGAGAGAGAGAGAGAGAGAGACAGAGAGAGACAGAGTGCGTGTATGTGTGATGTGTTTGTGCATGTGTGAGTGATTTTTCTTGCGATGTTTTCTTTTGTGTATGCGTGTGTGTATTAAGCGCTTGTGTGTGTTTGAGTGTATGTTTTTGTGATGTTTTCTTCTGTATGTGTGTGTGAATGTGTTTCCGTGTACGTGTGTGTGTTTGTGTGTGCTTTTATGTGATGTTTTCTTTTTTGTGTATATGTGTACGTTTGTAAGCGAGTGTATGTGTGTAGTCATATAGATATTGGAGAAAAGATTTAGGAAATGATGAGTAGTTTTCAAAACGGTAATATGTATCAAATTGTTTTTAAGTGTCTGTTCTTATTTATTGGTTGGAAGTGGTTGGGTCTACACTTGTTTTTCGGTGTATTGTTCAATAGGTCATTTTCTTCTAGGAGCATTATCAACTTCTTTCCATGACTTTACTGATATGAAAAGTCAGTGAGATTGGACTGTAGCTTTTGGCTTCGGCTCTGCTTCCGCCTTTGTGGATAGGGCATATAATGCCTTCTTACAGCTTTTTAGGGATCATACCACTTGCAAGGAAATTTTGGAAAAGTATCTGAAGAGATTTCGCTAAAGCATGGTTACATGACTTTAGAAAAATAGCTGGGAAGCCATCAGGGCCAGTGGCGGAGTTTGAGTTCATTTCATTTATGGCCGCTGTTACATCTGTTTCCTCACTGTTGATGTAATCGATGGCTGGCGCCTTCTTTTTTAGAGCGGCAATTTCAAAGAATTCGGCCGGATTTTTTATCTGCGTTTGTCCAAGGGAGGAAAGTGAAGACACTTTTAAATTGTTCACTGAGTATTTCACTTATTCTTATTGGGTTCGCCATCATTGAGCCATTCCCTTGGCACAATGGTCACATTTGATATTGTATTGTGGCTGTTTCTTTTGTGAATTCATAGAAAGATTTGGGATTTGATTTTATACTTCCCACCGCCTTTGTCTCTCTCTCTCTCTCTCTCCTCTCTCTCTCTCTCTCTCTCTCTCTCTATATATATATATATATATATATATATATATATAAGTGTGTGTTTGTGTGTGTGTGTGTGTGAGCGTGTGTGTGCGTGTGTGTGTGCGTGTCAGTGTTTGTCCACCCATCACATCACTTCAGATGTTGGTGGTTTATATCCCTGTAACTTGACAGTTTGGCAAAATATACCGACAGAATAAGTACTAGGCTTCCAAAAAATATAAGTGCTGAGGTCGTTTTCTTCGATTAAAAAGCCAGCAAGGTCGCTGTCAAATGACTGTGATAAAAGTAAAAGAATAAAGAAATTACGTACACGTATGCTTGTATAGTTATAATGTAGATATAAATATTCAGTAAAGATTTCCTATTTCGAAAATCGATCTGTAAGCCTTTTACATACTACGATTTTCTGACCTTCAAAAGAATTAACAAATCTACAAAGGTATAATAAACGTGGTTTACCAACATAGCAATACACACAGAATAATATCGACATTGCATGCTCTCTTTCTTTTCTCTCCTAAATAAATATTTCTTAACTAATATTATTTTGACTCTGTGTAGCGTTTTATTATTTGTACGGATGTATTTTTCAGAGCATATATGTACACAACGAATAGTAACAATTGCAAGTACAATTTATTCATTCAGAACAATATTAGCTTTGGAAGATTTGGTATTGAATGCAATTCATCACCGCTTGTTCAAGTTTTCGCCGGTATATAATTGTAGATATGAATGCTAAAAGCTTAGGTGAAACTAAGCTATGTAACAGACAACTGGAAATTTGATATACGTCTGCATACAATACGTTATCTTCGGGCTAATAAATTTAGTCTGAAATTGCAAAATGTGCATACATACATACATATATACGTATATACATACATACATATATACGTATATACATACATACATATATATATATATATATATTATATATATATATATATATATATATATATAATATATATATATATACTACTATAACCACATTGTACGGAACGCGAGTAAATGCAACTCTCGAAGCGAGCCCCCTAAAAACAAACTCCGCTTGCATATCATATGATTTCGTAATTAGAGCACAAAATGCACTTTTTACTCGTCAGTGCAAGCATAGTCGAGACATATAAAAATTAAAAAAAGTAGCATACCAGACGAACACCACATGTATCCAGCATAGTACATAGAAATTGTTTGCATTTATATATCTATGTAAGAGGCGGCCGTTTCGAATTGCATTTCGGTACGCATTTCAGTACGCAGAGAAACAGTATATATCTTTTTTTAAATCAAACAGAAGCCAAATTCTTCTATTACTATGCACATAAGCATAGGGCCGCTGTCTCACCCGTTAGTCTACTGGTTGGTGATAGCTGCATTCTCCAACTTAATTAATCACTTTTTTCTGTATTTAAGGTGGTAAATTAGCCAAATTCTGCTTAAATAAGTATAGTGTTATTTGTAAACTATAATAAAATAAGTTTTGATATTCAAATTTTAATTTTAGCTGCAATATTTGGAGTTAAAAGTTTTTTTCATTCTTTACTTTACTAGAAGTAATAGCTTGTCCCATACTTTTACAGGTGGTGTTATTACTTTGGTCCAAACTTATTTAAGATATCTAAATTATATATAATTGCAGTGTGGAAGGTGTTTATAAGCCATTTAAGAAATACACAAAAAAACGTTAGATTCACTTCAGCATTTAAATATTTAATTTTCCAAAATATTTTCGTCGCTTTGAGAACGCGACTTCTTCACTGACAAAATTTCGTGCTGCACTGAAGTAAATCTAACGGTTTTTGTGTGTTTCTTAAATGGCTTATAAACACCTTCCACGCTTCAATTGTTTTCGGTGAAGCACACGATCTTAGAGAAGGTCACTTGCCATGCAAGTATATCACCGTCAGATTATATATATGTATATGTAGGAGTGGCTGTGTGGTAAGTAGTTTGCTAACCAGCCACATGCTTCCGGGTTCAGTCCCACTGCGTGGCATCTTGGGCAAGTGTCTTCTGCTATAGCCCCGGGCCGACCAATGCTTTGTGAGTGGATTTGGTGGACGGAAACAGAAAGAAGCCTGTCGTATATATGTATATATATATATATGAGTGTGTGTATGTGTTTGTCCCTCTAGTATTGCTTGACAACCAATGCTGGTGTGTTTACGTCCCCGTCACTTAGCGGTTCGGCAAAAGAAACCGATAGAATAATTACTGGACTTACAAAGAATAAGTCCTGGGGTCGATTTGCTCGACTAAAAGGCAGTGCTCCAGCATGACCGCAGTCAAATAACTGAAACAAGTAAAAGAGTAAGAATAAAAGAATATATATATATATATATATGTGTGTGTGTGTGTGTGTGTGTGTGTGTGTGTGTGTATATATGTATATATATGTATCTATATATATATATTTATATATATATATATATATTAATATACATAAATATATATATGTATATATATATATATATATATATATATATGGTTTAAGTAATTGAGATTCAAGTGAATTCTAATGAATTCACATGAATATGGTCCTTAACTAGGATGCACCGGAAATCTATATGGTGTTAACCACACGACAAGTGGGGTGATTACAAATAGGAAAAAAGCAACAAGAATAGATTAAAATATCGGTACAACTGTTTCGTACGAGGACATCTTTAATAAGCTACAAAAAATGCAGTAAATATAGATGGCTCGTACTCGTCAGCCGAAAAAACGTCAGAGATTCCCAAACATCAAAAGGGGTAGATACAAATGAGGGTGTGAGTTTAACTGCATTGAAGAAAGTTCGTTCCTGGAGATCCGATGAAAGGTCTTGAACTTACAGAATATGTGCATGTCCATATATAGTTCATAGTGAATTGTTAATCAAGTTACGTGAAGAAATTTTGGATACAGTCGTGCGAAATTTCTGAGAATCCGAGTAAGAAGCAAAGTAACAAACTCACACCCTCATTTGTATCTACCCCTTTTGATGTTTGGGAATCTCTGATGTTTTTTCGGCTGACGAGTACGAGCCATCTATATTTACTGCATTTTTTGTAGCTTATTAAAGATGTCCTCGTACGAAACAATTGTACCGATATTTTAATCCATTCTTGTTGCTTTTTTCCTATATATATATATATATATATATATATATATATATAAATATATACATACATACATCTATAAATATATATATATATATATATATATATATATATGTGTGTGTGTGTGTGTGTGCGTGTATATGTGTGTGTATGTGTGCGTGTGTGTAAATAACGCACATCCACAGCACACAACAGATACACACACAGATATACACACAAACACACGCACAAATACAACACATACCACCACACACACCTGCATACATACACAATACGTACATACACGAACACAATAAGTTCATTCCATAGTTAAAACGCACACACAACGAAAAAACAAACATATACACACGCTATAAAATTCTAACAATCACAACAAACACAGACAAACACAGATACACACACACCACACAATAACTCACACACCTTTGATACATACAAGATACACTACCACAAACACACCCACACATACACACTGCACAAACAGTAAACATAAAGTATTCACAAAAATACACCCAAACATACGCACACCATACAAAAACATAACATACACATATACATGCATGCAGACGTACACACAAACAAATTGCCACAAAACATTAAGCACACACGCACATGCATGCACATCCGAAAAATCACATAAACCACGCCCACGCACAGTACGTACATGCACGCGCACACGCACACATATACCACCGTGATAAACGTAACACACACAGACATACACACAGTCCTTGATATATATACAACACACCCATACACACACATGCACACTCATACAGATATATACATATGCAGGCACACACACACACACACACCACACCACCACCACCACCACCACCACCCGGGCAATTATAACATTACAAACATACACACACATACACGCCGGACCAACACAACACATAAAAACATACACAAGCATATATACACGTACATAGAACCGTACGCATACACTCACACCCTCATACCATCTTGAACTAGTCGAAAAACCACCGAACGATGACAGACAAGCCCAGAAACGAAAAAGTCCTTTTGATTCCACAAACTATTCGAAGACAGTTCATGTGACTGCTCTCAACCAACCTCACATACTATTTCTAAAAATAGTAACCATCCTTGGAAAACACATATACAAGCCTGGAGAGGAAGAAAAAAGGTTGGTCATTCCTCGTTCAGTTAGTTTGACAAAGCGTCCTAACTAGTTTACGCACCACTTCAGTTCGCCATAGCTTGTAGTTTTCCTTTTCTCAAAACAAACCCTGTTACAATTATTTCCAGAACATTATTTCTTCATTTATTGCCTTATTTGCCAGGAGATATTTAGTAGTTATTTATTAAGACTAATGCACGAGCATGTACACTTCCTTTAGTTTACCATTAGGGGCAATATTGTATTATTCACATGTTTATAATTCAAATGTTAAGGGAGCTGTTGTTAAAAAAAAGAAACTTTTCTTTAATGCTTAACTCTGATAAAATAAATATCAATGTTATCGCGTAATACATTTGAGGACTGCTCCTGGGTTAGAATTTGTAACCCAGGTTGATTTTCACGTTGTTATATTATATTCACTCACTCGCATGAATACCCAAAAATTGCTTTAAATAATGGTTTCAAATTTTTCTACAAGACCGACAATTTCAGGAAAGGGTCGTAATTCATTACATTAAGCCTAGTATTCAACTGGTACACATTTTATCGATGAAATGCATAGACAACCTTGGCGGGATTTGAACCCAGAACATAAAGGCAAACGAAATGACGCTAACCATTTTAGCAGGTGTGCTAACAATTCTGCTAACTCGCTGCCTTAAAACTACATTATGTAAAATACAATTCTATGAAATATGCATGGTTGTACATGTGTGTGTGTGCGTGTGCATGTATGTATGTATATATATGTGTATATATATATATATATATATGTGTGTGTGTGTGTGTGTGTGTGTGTGTGTGTAGAAGGTTGAAATGGAACACACAAGTTGATATATATGGAATAAATGTCAAGTATAAAATGCTAAAATAATTTTATAAAGAACATTTCATTACTGGTTTCAGTCATTTAGAATTTTTCAACTGTAAGTATGGAAAACAATTAAATTTTGGAAAAATTAAAAGAAAATACGCAGTATTCAAATACAACGGACATTTTACTTGTTTCCGTCTGTCTCTGTCTCTCTTGTTTACTCTTGGCTCTTTTTCAGCAGGGGAAATGTTTTGAAGGATGGTGTCGAAGGCTTAATTGTTGAGAGGTTTGGTAGGGCTTTTGGTTGTAAATCCTTCTTTAATTTCGGATGTCTGAGTTCGTGGATGTTGTAGGCCACGTTGAAAGCATATTAGTGAAGGTGGGTAGTTCCTGGTGATGAATGTATCCTTTAGTTCATGTAGTCGAGTCTCTGGTGTTTGCATTAGAAACTATAGTACATATACTTTTTGCTAGGCTGAAGGTGATATTCATTCTGGTGTGTCTGGGGTGGCATGAGTTGAACGGTAGTAATTGCTTCGAGTCCGTGGGCTTATAATTTATATCTGTTTCTATTACGTTGTTAGATTTTTTAATGAGGATGACGAGGAAGGAAAATTGTTGATGGCAATATTCCATCGTGAACTGAATGTTTACGTCACATCCATTTATATGTGCGTGGAATTCTAGACACACACACATATATGTGTGTGTGTGCGTGTGTGTATGTGTGCGTGTGTGTGTGTATGTGTGCGAGTGTGTGTGCGTATACACAAACACACACACACACATATATACATACATGTAGACAGAGACATATTTAAATTTGTATGCGGCTGTGAGAATAGATATGTATGTGTGCTTGTATTAATGTCTGTATATGTGTATATACATCCATATATAAGATATTAAGTATAATAGATAAGTTTGTCTGGATATTCGTATTGCAATAATTATTCACAAGCATGTGTAGACGTACTTTCAGGCTCAGCTATGTGCACATAATAATGTAGATTTCCAGTTTTATATATATGCTACTTCTAAAACTATTTCGATTTGGATACTTTTTTTTTATTATTTCAAAGAAAATAATGAGGAATAGATCTAAAGAAAATATGGAGAAATTAGAAGTACACACGCACTTAAAACATAAAAACCGGATGAAAGTATATTGAAAATGGTAATATTAAATTACAATTAATTTGCAAACTGAAACATAAAGGAACTGAACAATTCACAGACACGCGCACGCACACACACAAACACACACACATGCACACACACACACACACACGTGTGTTTGTGTGTATATGTGTGCGCTAGTGTATGTGCCTATGCGAGTGTATATATATATATATGTATATATATATATATATATACACGCACACACATATATATATAGTTTACATATATATATTTATATATTTTATATACATAGTTATACATAAATAGGCATGTATTTTAGTGGTGCAAGATGCAATTGCAATAGTTCACTAGTTTTCCGGTCAAATGTCAGCATTAGCTTTCTTAGTAATAGTACGAATTTGGAGGAGCTTTGCTTGATATACATAAAAACACATACACCGTATTGATTGTTTTTTTGTTTTTTTGTATAGTTGCATATAACATATCACTGAAATGATACTCGAATGAGCAATAACTAATTTAATTTGAATATCAAATATACGTTATTTTTAGTAGAGAGACGCTCCTGTGACTTTGAAGATTTAGCTTAGTTTTCATCGTTAGACTTTAAAGTACTTTAGGTTAATTAATAGTTATATATAGTTTATGGTCATCTTCTTGGAGAAGGTCCCTTTGTTGCAAATTTGCCATGATATAATTAACTTGGTAACATACACAGAAATACATTTTTAGTTGCTTTAAACAAGGAAGAAGAAATAATGAGAATTTCCGAAGAAAGATGTGGTAGACTAATAGGAAGGAGTAGGAAGAAAAAAAAAGGAAGAAGAAACCAATTAAATGAAATATATGTTGAAAAAGGTATATATGAAAAGTTTATATAAAAGGTAATCAATATTCAGTAATTAAAGGAAATATATTTTAAGGGCAGAGCGATAAATACAGGTCAAATATTGTGATTCGAACTGATATTTTGTGTCCGTGCATATCTTCAGATATTTAGCTTATTACTTTTCTGGCCTCTGGAAACTCATTATTTCTCGCTACCCATTTAAACTAATCCTGAGCAGAATTTTATAGGCCTCAAAAAACACCTTTGTTGCAGCTAAAATTTGACATTACGAAAATAGACTTTTACATATATATATATTCATACATGTGTGTGTGTGTGTAAAGGTATATGTATATATATAGAGGGCGACGAAAAACCAAATATTTTAAGGTGAAATTACTGATGTACAATCATTATTTTTCTATATAAAATGATAAGTGCCTATGTGTGTATATATATGTGTGTGTGTATGTGTGTGTTGTGGGGAGTGTGTGTATCCGTATGCTTGCGCCTGTGCATCAATATATCCGTGTGCTAATATAGAGATGTATATTATATGATATTGTTTTATGTAATTATGAAATTTCACTGTAGATTCGAAATTTACAAGTTTTTAAAGTGTATAGATTTAAACAACTTACGAATTGCCATTATTCACATTTAACGTATTTTGTAATAAATGCTAAAATCTACAGATGTAATAACCCAGCAAAGGTTGTTAGTTTCCCTTATGATTTTGAAGTACTGACCCGGCCGAGCAGCATAATGTCATTATGGTATTATCTTCCTAGAGCGAAGGGTGGGATACGTTCGATTAATACTGTCTAATTTTTATACATTATATTATTGAATGCAGATAATAAGCTAACTGTATCTATAAGCCATTTTGATACAAATCCGTCCCTAAAAACGGAAAGTATTCAGCTTTACAGAAATGCAAGTAATCTATAACTGATTCCCCTACGAAATTTTATTAGTGCTATTTCGGCGATATCAAGACATGCTGAAGACAGTATTTATAAAAGTAGTAACATGCCCCAAACGAACAGATATAACTCTGTCTTACTAACATATCACGAAAGTGTTCGAGTGAGCCACATGCGATATACTAATCAAAGGCATTCCACAAGAAGAAAACATCTGGCACAGGATTTACAAATATAAAACTAAATTATTAGTTATCTGGATAAAAAGTTGACTGTATGTAATTTAATGCCGGTACTATATAAAGTGTAATCTTGTTTCTAATGCTGTGATAAGGTTGACATCACAGTGAAGTAAGACATTTTTTATCTTTGCTTTCTTGAACGACCGATGCCAGACGTTAACAGTCATAGAAAGCTGTCTGACATATCCCTGTTGATAATTCGCGTGATACAATTCATCTTTATCCTCCTTCGCTCTTCATAATCCTCTTAACAATGCAGATAATATAAAAATTAAACATAAGAATCAACTATGCAGACGACTCCTATATGATGCGAGGCATTAAGATTCGCGACTCTATTAATGTTCATCGCAGCAAAATTTCATGTCCACCTGATGAAGAGAAGGTCCCCGGCGAAATATTCTAAGTCATCTTAAAGATAACAACAATAGAACACTGCGAATCAAGTTGACTTGGTTATAGCTTTGTTTGCAGTTGCATAATTTTCTAAACTCAAGCTGACAACGGCATATAAAAGTTTTAGTAGCTGTAGGGAGATATTTACTATGACATGAACGGCATATAAATTCTCTCTGGGCAATGGGAATTACTTCCAAGACAGTATTCTTTGATTTATCCAATATATTACAATCCAACGGGAAGAGTAAAAACATTCACCAAATACCTAACTTACTGAAAACTTTCTATAATTTATATGTAGAATATTTGGAAAGGCAGATATATCAATATGTACACAATATCAAAATGTTGATAACATAATATATGTGTTCCTGTTATATACTGACACTTCCTTCACCAAAACTTCGAATCGAGACAAGTGACCGCCCGCAACAATTTCTCATTTAAATCTCATCAGATAGTAAGATTTTTGTAGCATAATTACAAATGGTGACTCATGATTTGTCCAGAGTATTACAATTTTGATCCTATTATCTCTCACTACAACAGCAGCATTCACTAAATGACTGCAAACAACCACGTTGGCTTCCATCAATTTGTTCAGCTATCAAATAGTTATCTCCACAAAATCTGGAATAATGCATCTACGCAGAGACTATATAAAAGACAAAAGTCTTAAACCCTTAAGGTGGTGATTCAGCACGGCTTTCACAGTGATGGGTAAGAGAAACTAAATGCAAAATACAAACTAGACTTACGAAGAAATAGAAAGAGGTGAATGTATATTGCGGAGTAAAATATTTCTGCATATGTCTATATGGAATTATGCGTGTCACAACTTCAGTTTCATTGCGATATTGTGTTGCCTGAAATATCACCGTTTTATAAAAATCCATTCTTGAAATGGAATTTTGTATAAATAAATAAACTATATACATACATACACACACACACACACACATATATATATATATATATATGCACGTATATACACATACGCTATATGCACGGATATGTATATGCATATGCGTATATACATATATATATGTATATATATATATATATTATATATATATATATATATATGTGTGTGTGTGTGTGTGTATATATATGCTATATGCACGGATATGTATATGCATATGTATAATATATATATATATATATATATATATATAATATATATATATATGCAACTAAACATACATACATGCGCTCATGCATACATACATACATACATACAAATATAGCTGCTTGTTTTATGTGTCTGCGTATGTATACAGAAGAGAGGGAGAGGGAAAGGGAGAGAGATACAGTGGGAGAGGATAGGCAAAAAAATAACGTCCGTGGGAGAAATGTTAAGATGATGTACTTAGACAATATTCATCTGAAACATTCTTGAAGATAGTCACAAAGGGAAAAGAAAAAGAGAAAAAAGAAAGAATACAGATTCGTGAGAAAAGGTGGAAATGCGAGATAACCATTCAACACAAGAATAAAATGGAAAGGATGAGCGACAGGATACAAAATGAAATACACAAGAAGAAAAGAAGATTAAGTATTTTAAGGAGAAATATTCGAGACATTTATTTGATAAAGAAGTATGTAGTCGAGTGAGCGAGCGTGAGGGTACCGTCAACTGTAGAGATCAAACTGTGTTGTTGAAGAATGACAACAAAGATAATGTATGTGAAAGAGAGAAAGAGAGAGAACCAGAGATATCAAGATATAAAGGAATACTTCTAGAAGGAGGGGAAATAATGAGAGAAGGAGAGAGAGAGCGCGCGGCAGAGAGTAAAACAACAGATAAACACGAGATAAATAAGAGATAAATAAAATAAGTTATATATTTAGTGATACAATGTTATAGTGATAGAAGGAGTATGAGAGCTGGATATCGCATAACTGTGAGAAAGAAAGCTGATATCGCATGAATGAAAGATATGCTGGTGTAATATACTTGAGCATAAAAACAAACATTAAGATGGTTGGTTGCAATGAAAAAATATCTTGACAGTTTGATGAATGATATAAAACTTTGTGTAAGAGGTATTTGCATATTTCTATGCATTGCAGAATATCTTTTGAAAATAATCTTCATAATGATTAGACAATAAAATAAAATAAAACGTGGTATAAAAAATTGCAGGACCCGTATGAAATCGATAATTGCACCAAAATTAATGGCAGCATTGACAGATCGAATAACTACTTATAATTTATCTGATTTGGTTTCCTGATTTGGTTTGTCTTTGTGAGTATAGTGTTAGTAGTATTGATAATATTCTTTGCATTATTTTTCTCTTGATGTTTATAGTAGTTTTTTAATTGTTTGTGTTAATATTAATATTGCTATGGTTGCCTGGTTGAAGCTAGTGGTGATATAGTGTTAGATATATAGATGTCATATATGAAGAAGTTTTAAAAACTGTTGATTTTTTATTCTCCTCATTGCTACCTTGTTATTTCTTATTTTTATCCATTGATCAACTTTGTTGTGCAAACAATGCTATCCCTTCATTATTTCAGACATTCCTTATCTAAGACTACATTTACACATTAACAAATGTTTGCTATATTTTTTTAATGTTTTATAAATTTATTCTATTTGGATTTCTCTAATTTTCAAGCAGGGCCCAATGACTCAGCGAAAGAGTGTTGTGTTAATGCCCCCAAAATCAAATCACGCATGGCTGGGTTATTTTTTGTCATCTAAAAAACACACACACACAAATATACATACATACATACATACACACACACACACACACACACACACACACACACACACACACACACACACACACACACACACACATATATATATATATAATATGTATGTATGTATATATGTATGTATTTGATGGTCATTTACTCTCCTGAGTTTTTCCATCTTCCTTCATATTGTATTCCTATAAGAAATTGAACTCAGCAAACCAACTTTTATTGCATTTATTACACATGAGTTCATCACTGCCGAAGCTGACTTATGACAAAGACATTATGTTCATGATTACTCCATTCTTCTATTGAGCATTTCATATCTCGCATTGAATTTTCTTTTGAAAGATCGTCAAGTGTATTTACTGCGAGATGCGTCTGTACTTCTTACTAGATACATCCATCGCCCAATTTCTCTCTCCTAAACACATACATGGTATGTCTTTATTTGTGTCTTTTGCTTGCTACCCACAACGATCAACTCATCATTGTGCAAGCCGCTTGGCGTTCTGTTTTGATTATAGGTCTGCTCAACCAGAAATGATCTGAGGCTAAACAACAACGGGAGCAATAAAATCTGAAACACTGCGGATTAGGTTTATTTTATTCTAATTCTAAAAACATATATTCGCTATTTATTGGGGTGACACTTATTCAGGTGACTCTGGATTCTACTAGTCATAATAATTTCCTACCTAATCGCAGTCTCAGTAATAATTTCACTCTTTGGAATCGAGTTTGAGACATTTTGTTGCGACATCGGCTAATACTTTCTAGCTACTATTATAAAATGAAATTGCTTTTGCCAAAGCAATGTAATGTTTTAAACAGGCAATTTGCTCTGGAGCGTTATATATCTGCATTATTTTTAAAGCAGTTTGTAATTTTGGTGTGTTTGATTGCAAGTTTTAGCTGTTCAATTTACCGCATTTAGATTCACTTTTTGTCTAGTGTTGCTGTTAAAGGTTTATGGTTTTCTGTTTATGAAGTGTCATTATTGCCGAAAGTGTTACCGCATGTTATATTATCGTTGGTGATCTGATATCATAATGAATAACGATTTTGTTGGTGAATATATTGCTATATTTTTTACGCATATTTCAAGATCCTGTCATCATAAAATTTTATTCTATATAAGTTTGGAATGAATCATATGATTACTTTATGTAAAAATCTGCATCTAGTTTAGAATGCAGATGTGGCTATTATAAATAGACGACTTGACTCATATCTTTAAAGTTAAGCTATTATGGGTTATATAATTTCAACATTCTAATTACTGTTTTGTTAGAATTATTTAACCTATGGTGAAATATGATTCAGCAGAATATTATAAAAAAAAGGACTCTTTCGTAAAAATGCAATATTTCATTTATGTATTTACTAGGATTCCACTTCAGATCTTTATGAAAAAAATATTGGATATGCGTTCTGAAAGATCTATTTGAACGATGTTTCCGGCATGTTGATCAAACGTGTGTATGCGTATCGTAATCTATATGTAAAAGATACTGCTGGGATAAGCTATCTTTGGGGGTGGGGGTGGGGGAAATTGGAAGTTCTTTAAGTAATCACTTCCAGCTACACACAACCTTTGTGTTATAAACCTGAGATACATGTGGAGAACGCCGCATTTAGTTTTTATAAAATGCATAATAGATTCTTTTATAACATACTTGCTACGGTTTAGTATTTCAATAGGATTTAAAGAAAAATCTAATGAAGTGAACGTGGCTGCATTTGGTAAATTCATAAAAAATATTCTTATATATATATGTGTGTGTGTGTGTGTGTGTGAGTGTGTATGAACGCTTGTGTGTATATATGTATGTATATTATATTGTATAAACACACCCAAAATTGTGCAGCTGGGAGAAATTCACTTGATCTGTTCTGGGAACTATATGAGCATGTAAGATTCTTTTAGTTATTTTTTGCTATTCACTTTTCTCTTCAATCATTCACTGTAGCTATATATCTTCACAATGTTTCTCCTATTATTCTTATATGATGTTTTTCCTAACTTCACCAACGCAAAGTATTCTAGTATTTCCTCGCGCCTCTATATCTTGTTTGCACCTTGAGCAAATTATGCTAAAACATCCTTCAGTCAACCTTTATCCACATCATAGAATTTTCATCTATTACCAAATCTGATTGTATTGCCTTGAATACTTATATCCATTTATCCTTGCCAAAACTGAGATCGGCGTTATTTGAAAGCTAGAAATTAATTAAAATTTAATAACAAATAATAGATTTCCTTAATTTGATCTATAATGTCGAACTATTTTACTCTATACATTTTACATGAGGTACGAAAACAATACTCTATATCATGAAGTTGTACGCCAGAATAAAAAGTTGCATTACAACTGATGTTTTAAATTATGGTTAAAACATCAAGATATGTACAAAGCTTTCCTATAGCAAAACATATTACTTGTCCTTGTTTCATTTGGTTTCTTAGGCAAACTATTTTAGTAAAGCCTCCAATCCACTAATATACAGAAACTGTGCTGTACCTTGGCTCGTCGGATATTCTGTACATTGTTTCGTTGTTGGACTTAATTTCAACCTAATTTAAAGCAACTAACTTGTCCTTGTTTAGTTTTACAGGAGTTCGTTGTGCTGGTGGTTTTCGGTCGTGTGTCTGACAATAATTCACTAGTCTTATGATCTGTCTGCATCGAAGAAACTCTTGATTTGTGATTGCTTCCATACCTTTCTCCAAGCTACTTCCAAAATCTTAAGAATGCTCACATTGTACTTCAAACAAAACGATAATTTTGTGTTAAAATCGTCTTCATTATATGTTTTGATTAGAAAATTTGACAGTAAAATTAGTAAAGGTCTTTCGCATAGATACCAGAAACTGAAACCTATTGTCTATTCCTCGGCATATGTATTAGAAAGTGAAAACTACTATCCAGTCCTTGGGTTCTCGGCTCCTTCATAATACCTTCACGAAGACAACGAAAAGTGCTATTGCAAATGATTTCACTCATTGGACTAAACAATATAAAAATAAAAATAAAAAAATAAAATGATAAGTAATGATAATAATTTCGTCAATTATTGCAATGTTCTGGCATTTATACGTAATGCGCAATTAGATATTTTGATACTCAGTATTTATGAATCAATTAATGAATTAAATTAGTAAAATATTTCAGTCAATGTCGGAAGCGGTTTCCGTTTTCACAACGCTGAAAATTCTAATCCACTTAATCATTTTAAGGGGATGCTTTCTTTATTTTAATCTACGTAATTAGCATAAGGCAAACTTGGATAATATTTATGATTTCTCCAAATTAGAGGCAAATATATTCAACCGGTAATTAAGTCTTGTTTGCCCCTTGTTTTACCAGGAATTTCCATATTCTTTACGGTGGTTCTCGATTATAATGCCCCCTCAAATAATCACGGGACACAAACATAAACATGCAGGTCCAGTCGACTTAATTTATACATGTGTACTTGGTATAAATATTTGAATTTAAAAAGCAGGGAAATAAAAATATCAGAAAGCAGGGGAATAGCAAAAATATATATTTATTATAAAACGTGGAAGTTGATTTCTGTGATGTCGCCATTTAAAAACATGGTATTAGGCCAAAATAGGAAGTCTTGTCCTCGGAAAATAACGATTATTAACGTTACCAGCTGCGATACATTCAAAATTTAATTTCGTCATTGATAACAATAGTACTTCACACAAGAAAACTAAACAATTGTGCGGAGTGACACGATAACTGATAAGAGTCGATGACAAAGCAAATTCTGGCGAGGTTTATAAAGGCACACGTTTTCATGGTTGTCAGAATATATCTTGCAATTGTATCCGCCATGTATGACTGCGAGCAGTCTTTTTCTAATAACAATGCACCTGCGCAGATACATTCTAGAAATGAAAGACTATCGTTTTATTGGAAAACAAAATGTGACCTTTAGCTTCATTTCATTTCATATATGCAATGAAGGTTGTTGATTTAGCAAAAACCTTTTAATGCTTTTTCTTATTTATTTATTTGATTCAATACTGCCTGTTCCAAAAAGAAATAGAAAATTCTAGATGAAAACAAATAAAGTTTAAGAAGAATTAAAAGTTAGTCAGCTCAGATTTACAGCAGTTTTTATGTTTGGAATCTTATACATATTAAGCTATGTAATTCTGTAATATGTTAAAAACTAAGAGTAAATTTGCGTATAATGAAGGTTTAGACGCGTTGATTGTGAAAAGTATAGAATATTTAATTGATTGGTCATGTAACAAAGACGTTGAAGGCGCTTAAGCAGATATATATGGCAAATGAAATGAAGGGAAAGTTTGTAATAGAAAGGATATAATACGTCTCTTATTTTCGAAGTTCAGAATTCAAATTAACAGTTTCATGCCACCACAATTAAAGGAGAACTTAATCCGAACCTAATGCCTGCTTAAATGGAAATTACCATTTGATTTATGGAATAAATGTATCTGATTATATATGCTGTCAAGACTTCATCATCGGGGGCTTACAATGCTAACAATTTAGAAACTACAAAGTTATTTCTATGTGATTAAGACACTATAAATTCAGTTCTCGCGCTGCGTAATGACTGGTATACATATCTCTGTCGCTTTCTCTTTTTCTCTCTCTCTCTCTCTCTATCTATCTATCTATCTATACAAATCCCTGCTTGTCTTTCTATGTATTTATCTATCCAAATCAAACTTATACATTAAATTTACGTGGATATTCGCCTGCATTTTACTTTCACTTTCCATCGCTTCAAGTTCTCATTGTACTTTTCTCAAGTCAATCCTACTCCTGTTACACTTTTAGTCTTATTCCATAGAATACAGTACACGAAATATTATATCAAGTAACATTTGCTACGCCTTTGAGCACCAAACTAATAAATTTCATCCTGAAATACCCACCAACGTTTTTCTTTGTAACTTATTGCTATGTATGACTATCATACACACTAGTATGAGTACGTGTGAGAGCCCATGTATCTATGCAAATCTATTTATGTAGAAGTTGTGTCAGCAACTGATAGTGGTGCGAAACTCCTACGGTTGTAGAGGGCCACACGGGAGTGGCAGTCACGACTGCATTTAAAGGAGTTCTCTACCGGCGCTACTGGTTTTCCTTTCGTTGTGTGGGCTTATCCTTGATTGTAAGTTCCTGCTTCTTTTCCATCGCCTCATCCCCCTTGGCAGCATTTGTCTCCAGTGTGAGTGATCATTTGCAACCTCTTCTTATTTCAGAACATCCTGATCCTTGAAACGACGATGAGGTCACCCTCGTGATCTTGGACCGGTGGTCAATTCCTCATACAAGAGGTCTCTTGGGATCCCCACCTCCGGCATGCGATGTACATGACCGAGCCAGTGCAGACGACACTGCTGGGTAAAGGTAAATATATTTGGTACCTTGGTACAGTTAAGGACTTTGCTGCTGATGATGCAGTCGGTTCACTTGATATACAAGATGCGAAATTACAATAGTGAAAGACGTTGAGACGTCACTCTTATCGGGAGGAGAGGTTCCGTGTCTCACTGCCGTAAAATAGTGTACTGTAGATGCACGCTTTATAGATAGCAATCTTGATGCTATCGTGACTCCCTCTCACTGACGGCTGCTATCATCATCCTCATCATAGAAAACATTCTTGTTAGTTATCGCCACTCAACAGTAAGCCTGCTCTTTTCCTCCGTTAGATTCAGTCTGTTTCTTATATAGCAATGTATTTATACAATATATATACTGAACTTTACAGAAGTCCCTTTTTCTTATATACAATATATATATATATTATATATATATATATATATTATATATATATATATATATATATATATATATATATATATATATATATGTCCCTTTTTAGTAGAAGAAATAGCTATAACCCTTTGACTGCTATTTCTAAATTCGGTATGTGGTAAGGCAATTCGTTGCTGAACCCTTATTGCTTAGTATTACTTAAATTTTCCTCAAATGAGGCTTTTACATGCCGAAGACTACTTGGTGTAATTGATAATTATTCCAAATTAATTAATTTCACCCTTCATTATTACGGATATATATATATATAATATATATATATATATATATATGTATATATATAACTAAAGTTGGTTCAAGCTGACCCAGCGTGATCCTGTTCGAAGAAAACTTGCTGGCTTTTTCTTTTATTTATTGCCTTGATCTCTATATGTCCCAAATTGCTTCCATTCTTCCCCCTAACCCCCACCACACTAACCAAACACCTTTTGAGACTAGTGATTCGCTGCAAAGTTTTCTCATTGGGCAACAGCACGAAAATAAAAATAAGATGGCAACAATTATAGTATTAAGCAACTGTAACTCCCACGCTGACCTTCGATGTATGTAAGACTTTCGTCGTTTTTAACTGAACTTCTACTAAAGTTCTTTGCCTTCCAAATCTGTACCCCTCTCTGACAGACCCTCTCTCTCTCTCTTTCTCTCTCTTTACTTATTAAACCACAGTATCACTGGTGTGGGGCCGTCGGCGACCAAACCAGAAAATCCACTGATCTTGTTTTGTGAGGATGTGTTTCTTGCTATTTGATCACCCTGCAGGATTAATTAGGTGCTCGGGCTGACTCCTTCAAGTACTTGATATACATACATGCATAAATAGTAATTATTTAAGCATTGGGTACATATCTAATAGTTAGATAGTGAACCACGTTCACTGCCTATGACAATATAACGTCATGCATGGCATATTTACAGCTGTTGCTGGATCTAACTTAGCAATTCTACAGTCTTCGTCAAATATATATAACAAATGATAGAGACGGAAAATGGAATATTCGAGAAACTTTATTGCTCACCGAGACCGTTTCGACCCATTATACACCGATCCATCACGGGCGGGATACTGTACAACTGGTTGTGGAACATCCCTCTATACAAAAGTGTCTCGTCATGTGATTTTACAAGGGGTGTCTCGTTAAGTAAACCATCTTTCGCTCGGTTCTAATACGGTATGTTGTATTAAGCAAATCTGGTATTTATCTACGATACGCTTAAGATACAGTCTACTCACAGTTTGGATGTATACACATATATACACACACACACATGTGCACGTGCACGCATATGCACGTACAGACACAAACACACACATATATACATGGAATCGCATTCGCAAACTGTATCTACTTTTACATGCACACGCAGACACAGAAAGACTCGCTCGCACACACACACACACACACACACACACACCATACACACACACACACATACACACACACACATACACACACACACACACACACAGACACACACACACACACACACATATATATATATATATATATATGCACATATATATATATATATATAGATGCGAATGTATAAATATATGTGCAAGCATGTTTGTTTGCGTGTCAGAATGGAAGTATCGTACTTTATAGGTTCACGTACGTACATACAAATATATTCTGTTTGTAAATAGTTGGAAATATTACAAATACTTAAGATTAATATACGCACATACTTTTGCAAAAATGTATGCAACATACTTAATTCCGTTCCTTTTTTCACGTATCTAATATATTTAAGTAAAAACAAACTACATACGTACATACATATATACACACATACATACATACATGAATACATACATACGTATATACATACATGCATATATGCTTACTTACGTACATATGCACGTATATTTAAGTAAACATGTACATACATGTGTATAGATATGTATACATATATACATATATCATATATATATATACGTATATATGTATACATATCTATGTTATATATATATATATATATATATATGTATATATATATATGTGTGTATATATATATATATGTATGTATGTATATTACTTTCTCTTTGTAAATATATATATATATATATATATATATATATCTATATATAATATATATATATATATATATATATCACTTCGATAATATGTAGCAAATATATAAAACAGAGACTCAGACGTGAACAACACACAACAGACCTAACACATAGAATTCAAACAGTCGTATATATTTGCAATTTTATATTCATGATACAACAATACGTTTCATTTAATTCCATTTATGCCAGGCTGCAAAACAAAAACACAAACATTGCCATATTTTATTGATTCAAGAAACTTCAGCGATTCTTTTATTCATCTATTTTTTGTTGTTGTTATCTTCATCTTTTAAATAAAATATATGAAAAAAAGTAACGTATAATAACTGAATACAATCATATGTTATTCAATGAACTATATACGTTCAATTTTCAAATGTTTGTTTTCCTCCTGAAAAACAATATACACACATATATATGTATATCCGTATATATGTATGTACATACACGTATATTCATATATATATATATATATATATATATATAATATATATATATAATATATATATATATATATATATGTATATGTATATGTATGTACATATGTATATACATACATGCATAAGTATATATTTACGTATATTTATATATATACATACACGTATATATATGCATATATATTTATATGTATATATATGTATGTATAATATAGGTACACATATATGAATACATATACACGTATATATAAATATATAAACATATATAAATTCGTATACATATATGTATATATACATACCTATATATCTATATATATCTATATATATATATATATGAACACACATGCGCAAACACACGCACATACACACACACACACGCATATATGTATATGTATGCATGTATCTATGTTTACGCCTGATACATACATTTTAGTAGCCTATATCTTTTTACTGTAAACATTTTTAAAATTGATGAAAATACATAGAAACAGTTTTTTCCTTCTATTTCTGTGAACTAATGAGATATTGTTTTATTTATCAAACAGATATTTATATGTAACCCTCTTATTATTTTTTTTATATATTGAAAAAATCTGCTATTATATCTGCTGTATAAACCCACTACCAGTCGCAAAATAGGAATTACAATATATTGTCAGTTTTTCCGTTTACCTAGTTCAGAGAAGAGGAGGAGAGATTTGCAACTGACTGAATGCATTAGGTGTCTGATTACCCGCTGGGGCGTCGACGCCATATAACACCTCTACTCCATCTGTTCTATTACGCTTTATTCATGGCCAAACAATAGATATGAAAAAATTTCATTATAGATATGTAAATATGTACCTTAGATGAGATTTTCATATACATTCGATTGCCTGTTTCAAACAACAAAGAAAGCATTTCTTCCTCTCTCTCTCTCTCTCTCTCTCTCTCTCTCTCCCTCCCTTTATATACATGCCCTCCATATATACATTCCCTCTCACACACACACACATACACATCTCTAACATTCAGGTGTTCACCACTGAAGATGGGCACAAATAGCTAGAAACCGTTCCGACTGGTGATCCCATCATCTACTAAAAGATGGTAGGGGTTCGATCACCTGCGTGAAATATATACTGGGTGAAGATTGCACTGATAACTCTGCCTGGAGTTAAAAACCATATTGCTGTGGAAATACACATTACTTCTCGGTATAGTTTACTATTTTCTTATTGCGATTTTATAACGAGCTACTTTGCAATGTAACTACACACGTGCTGTTGGCAATTGTAGTTTCTTTTTTTCCTTTTAGGAATTTTTTTCCTTTCTCCTTTTCGTCGAAGAGTTATGCTCGAAACGACAAACTCTCTCTTTTTCCACCGAGTGTCATGCTAATACAATCCTTGTATTCTGTTAATTTTATAATTCGCTTATAGGAATTCAGTGATTATTTAATTTGACAATATATAAAGGTCCATGTTTTTTCTTGTGCATGTACGTATATAGACATGTGTATGACCTTTTTTTGTGCTCGTAGGTGTGTGTTCGAGCGTGTATGCGGGTATGTATATATATTTGGCGAATGTGTGGATGAGCATGTGTGTGTTTCAAGTGAGGGTGAATGAGTATATACATATAGGCGCATGTACGTGGGTGAGTGGGCGTGTATGTGTATGTATGGACATGCGCGCTTACGCGATTACTGTGAACATTTTAAGTCCCTTACCTTTACTCCCACCCCTTACCGGTCATTCTAATTGCTCTTTTGTCTCAATCACACAGTAATTTCCCCTTGTTTTAACGTTCATTTTCATAGCATTTATTTCGCTGGCCCGATTACTGAAGAGACGCCGGCGTGGGTTCCGTCCCGTCATCCGAAACTCTGAGTTTTTTCATGGCCACCGAATAATTGTCACACACACACACACACACACATATATATATATATATATATATATATACATATATGTAAGTTCAACAGAAATGCCATATTTAACTAATCGAAATTTAGTAATGGAAATAAGTTAACATCTCTACCATGCAATACGAAAGTCCCTACAGGGAGCGGAATCTCCAATTAATCAATTTTGCAGTAATATTACGATTACGCAAGGTAGGGACATTCATCCTTTTTTCCATGAGATTGTTACGGTCTACCTCCTGTTTAATGACCTCATCATCAAACAAAAAGTGTTCGTGAAATAGGGAAGCTTGTATCTTGCAGATACTGATCAAGTAATGATCATGCCTATACAACTTCATACTAATTAAGGCTGTTGAAGTCAAAGTTGTTATGCTTCGAAATGCAAAGAAAACTGGATACATAACAGTGAATAAAATGAATAAAATGCGACCTACCTTCCGATTGGTTCCAACGGTGACACATAACTTAGCAAGATCGTCGAGTCATCTATACCTGACAATGAAAAAGATATCCTTGCACATATAGACCTACTGTGCAATTCTGTATGCAAACTCTAAAGCATGTGGTGATGATATATTTCAGAATAAAAATACAAGAAATGTGTAGCAAGCAAACTTTTCTATTGAACGGAAAACTGATCTTAACAGTAGCTTCAAGTAAGCATACGCCTGGTTTCTCACGAATACTCAAAACATTTCATGGCATGAGTACAAAACCAACTCATTGCATTCTCTGCAATGTCTGACGTTATTGTCCAACGCAAAGTAGGTTTTGCTTGCTACCGTTATTGGATAGAGAACCAAGTCATTTAGTAGTTAAAATCTGAAGACTCCACTCTATGCCAAATAGCATATAACTTACTGATTTTTCGGCAATTAATACTTACCGATATGGTACGAGGTAAGTGACAACGATGTTAGGATTGACGTCAAAGCAGTTGTCTTCATGGTGTCAATAGTGTTTCTTTTCCCAACATGTTGAGAAACAAACTTAAACATAGGTTTGCACGACTTTATTGCGTATATGTGTCAGTGCGTATGATAATATAAATTTTCTTTATTTAGTCAACGATTTCATTTCAGGTATTTGTGGGAGTTGTTTGCATTTCTTACTTGTGGCCTTGAAAAAAAAAAGCATGTACATTTTCCCTCTCACGTACATTGTGGCAGGAAGGAATCAAACTTGTGCACAATGTCAGTTCATGCGATTACCCATCCCATGAAATCGTATGGTTTATGAAATTATAATATTTAGAAAGGCAGATCTAGATTGGTGACTTAATAAATCGAATATTTGATCACAACGAGCGCTGGAGGGATTCATAGCACACAGAGATTTGGTTGCATTTGCATTTGCCACAAAATCACACAAACTCGGTTTCTGCTTTACTTTAACAATACAGGAATATTTACGTATATGAGAAAAACTATGATAGAATATACTTCCGTTTACTCGATATAAAGTAAACGAGAAGAATTGCGGCCAGGGGTGCCTTTCCATTGTAGATCTGTTTACGAAAAGAGTTAAACTTGCATGTTATTTACACATTAATCAGTTATGCAATCTATATAATGTTGGAAGATTACTTTCTATGCTACATATTAAAAGTAAGTTACATCGAAATATTTCGACTTAAATGGTTTCTAGAAACGCTATATGTGAGCTTCTTCTCAATGACTGTTGAAGATATTTTATGGTAATTTATGGAATATGAAGTTTACAATAGAAATTAACATTACTAGTAATATAGCAGAATTTCATTTAGAATTAGTTATATTGCCAAAACAGAATTCTAGTATAGAAAATTTCAACTTTTATTGACGACTTGGGATTAACAGAAATATAATCAAACTAATGAAAGAGGTGAGAAGCAGTTTCTTTCACGATAGCGTTTATAAAGGTATTAGCAGTATAAGTCTTCTGATAGAATTTACTCTTCTTCTTATTAAACATAGAAGGTTAATGGAATGAGATTTTGGTAAATCAGAGTGAGAAATTTAATGTATAGTGTCGAATAAATTCAAACAAAGCATATCTATTTAAAATAGGTGTCATGCAAATTTCAGGATAATTACATTTAATGAGGTAATAATAATATTAATTACAATAATAATGAGAATAATAACAAAAACAATATTAGTTATGTTGATGATGATTATAAGAATAACAACAGCAATAATGATAGCATTAATACTTCCTACTAGAGACTCAAGGCGTGAAAATTTGAGAATGTGGCTAGTTGGTTACATTGATCCCAGTACTCAACTGGTATTTATTTTATCGACTCTAAATGGATGAAACGCAAAGTCGATATCGGCGGAATTTGAACTCAGAACGTAATGATGGACCAAATGCCGTCAAAAATGTTTATCCGGCATATTAACAATTCTGACAGTTCGCCACCTAATGATAATTATGACGAAATAGAAGACAATAACAATTATGGTGAGAGTGCTTTGAAAAATATTTACATGGACCAGCGAAAAAGTTTATGAAAAATCTGTTCTAGTTCTGCGCAATTCGCACAACTTCGAATTTGTGAACGTCATTCCTTAATTTTGCTCAATCTAGTATTTCTGTACAATATCCGTAGTCCAAGAAACGAAATACATGTGAAACGTTCCTGATTATTCTCTTCGATGTCAGAGTTTTCCTGAAAATTCTTCATCGCAGTTTGTTATCTATTTAATGATACAGAAAACGTAACGTTGACTGATTAGAATGACTGGTAGAAGGCTGTGAACCACTGCCATCATTCTACAGTTGACACCACACTTTGGTAAGTGCTACTCTAAAAACTGTACCCCCGTCAATGAGATTAAGTGTAGGACATCACGTCTTACAAAAGGTAACTACACTCTAATCGCCCAGGAATCTCTGTAGAAGCTGCAGCCATTAGAAACTGAAAGTAAAATGAAAATGCGAAATATAATTAACATGGTTATACGGAAGTGTTGGTGTTTGATATCCATACTATTCTTGTGACACAAAAACACTTCACTACTTTTCTGTTCATGCACACATGCTACTATACCCGCAGATAATTCAGAGATACATTCTCATCTTATGTTGAATAAACACACTCATATATCCTTAAGGACATATATAACACGAATATATATTTCTATATTTATATGTGGTGGTTGTCTACTCCTTATACAGAGTCTGACCACCTCTTGCACTTACACCTAAGATCCTTCATCGCGCCCGATGTGGTTTTTTAAACCAGATAATATATTGAAAAGACACCCACAAAGATTGTATATCTGATCCGGACCACCAAGAGCCGCAGATAAGTTCTGATCATTGCAAATCTTAAAATGCCCTTTGAGGCCTCAGATTTGCAAAGATTATGGCATACATAGCACTGAAATGTCTGCATACATATATAGGTAGAGTAGTTAGTGTTAGGTTTGCTTTTCATGAGTCCGCAAGGAGATATGAGACCAGCAAAAGAAAGGCATGGTCTATAACAAACTGTGCACGCAAAAATGAGATTCACCTTCCTGATCGTAACAATCTTCTTTATATCATCCTGGCCTCCTCAAAAGCTTTCACTCCACTGCACACTTTCCTTCGTAAACCAACTCGATCCGAAACCACGTTTTCTATAGCCTTTGAATCCATTCAAAGTGACTGCTTAGTAGTCCTTATGGCGACCTTAAACCATTTTTTAGGTTTACACCGATTGCATTTCGCCTCTGCAAGCCCGCCATAAACAGCCGTTTGGGTGTGCGCTTAACCGCCATTCGAACAATGTGGCCATATCATTTCATCTTTTTTTTTTCAGAATCATTGATGCCTGCAGATGCAAAGACATTTAATGTTTAAAATGCAGCGAAGGCATTTTTGGTACAATTGTTCTAACAATTTGAAATGTCTTTTATAATACGTCCACGATTCAGAAGAATACAACATTTGGTGACAAATGATTTGTAAAGAGACAATTTTGTGTTGTTATTTATATGTCGTTGGCGCCAAACGCATGACTCTGAAGCACCAAATGTTTTTGCTACCCTCTGAATTCGCAGTTGTATTTCTATGTTCAAGTTTCCATCATTTTGTACAGAGCTTCCGAGGTAGATGAAAGAGTCAACAACCTGAAGTAACTTATACTTAACAAAAAGTTTTAGAGGGTTTGCTAACAACATCACGTGCAGGTTGATACATTACAACTGTTCTTTTTTTTTCAAGTTGATCTGTCAAGCTAAAATCATCACAAGGGGAGTCAAATGCAGATGCAAGAAATTGCAAACCCGTTTCAGAGTGACTGAGAAGATCGCAATCGTTAGCACAGAAGAGTTCCCTAATGAGTTAAGTAAAAAACATTTGTTTTAAATTTCAGTCTGGTCAGATTAAAAACATTCCCTGTTATTCTATATTTTATGTAAATACCCTCCTCGGAGTTTTGAAAAGCTTGTGACAGCTCAACAGCAATGTATATTGTTAAGAGGATGGGCGCATGAAGATCTTGCTTTACTCCTTTTTTCGCGGCAAAGTTTTCAGGTAACCTACCAGCAAAATTACATCTAGCCTTCATATATTGATACAAAGTCCTCACAGAACATTTCGATTAACAGTATCGAAAGCCTTGCTTAAATCAGCAAAGCAATGCTATAGGACAAGATTCTGTTCAATGCACTTTCCCTGAAATTGTCTGATAGTAAAGATACAATCAACTGTGCCCTTGGAGGAGCGAAAACCACATTGGGACTCAGATACTATATTTGGAACATTGAAGGTGTTTAAACGTTTTAACAGGATGCGGGCAAGTACCTTTCTAGCTAACGACAAAAGCGAAATCCCACGAAAATTACAACACACATCCTTTTGCTCTGAGGAGACTAAAATGCCATCAATCCAGTCTTGAGGCACTTCCTTATTTCTCCAAAAATGACAAATTGCTATATCTAAGAGTTCAAAAATTTTATCACACACATATTTCAAGACCTCTACACAGGTCCAATCGGACTCTGAAGACATACTGTTATTATGTTTATTCAGAGCTAAATAAATCTCATTTAGGGTTGGTTCAAAAGCCATCCCCTCTAAAATGTAGGCGTCTGATTTTTTTCTATCATTCTAATGTCAACAGACGATAGTCTATTAAAAAATGCAGAAAAATCTTCTACCCAGGACTTATGAATATATATATATATACACACACATATATATGTAGTTCTATATTTAAGAGATGGGGAATTATGTACATTACTTACATTATTTACGTTTGACGGGTAATTGTCCTCATCTTGTTTGTTGTTACCACAACGTTTCGGCTGCTATACCCTCCAGTCTTCATCAGGTGTCACGGGGAAATTTCGAAACTGGGTTCTCATTCGTAAGGTATTTTTCGATGTTGTTGTTGTTGTTATTATTATTATTATTATTATTATTCCTTTTTTTTCTTCTTTCAAATTTGCTTCCATTTCTTGCCGAGTGTCTTCCCGACTCCTAGGGCAAAGAAACTCATAGCATACATTGGTAGGCCATTAAACCAAACTCAGCAGTTCGTTCATTTTTTTTTTTTTTAAGTTAAATTGAAATACATGAGCAGCAACAGTTCTCACATCGACAAAGCTCTTCTCAATACGTGTGATGTACCAGTTAAGACAATCTTTTGCACTTCTTGCAGGGATGGTAAGCCAGGGATCATTCTCATATAATTTTCGGTTCCCTTCTTGATCATTCCTAGTGCTCCTACGATCACTGGTATTGTAACCGCCTTGAGATGCCACATTTTCTCAATTTCAATGAGTAGGTCTTTATATTTTCTGAGCTTGTCAAACTCTTTCGCTGAGATATTATGATCACAGGCGATGCTCATGTCGATCAATAAGCAAACTTTATTGTTTTGGTCTTTCACAACAATATCTGGTTTATTGGCCTTGATGGTTCGGTCTGTATGTACTGGAAAGTCCCACACAATGGTTACATTTTCTCCTTCAGTTACAGCCTCAGGGTGGTGATTATACCACTTGTCGGCAGTTTTGATATTGTAATGCCGACTTATTAGCCAGTGGAGATATTGGCCAACTCTGTCATGTCTTAATTTATACTCCACTGGTGCTAAGACTTTACATCCAGAGATTAGGTGGTCCACTGTTTCAATCATGTCGTTGCAGAATCGGCATTTTGGGTCTGCTCCATTTTTCATCACATTGGCCTGGTAGTTCCGGGTAATAGGCTTTGATCTTGAGCAGCCAGGATGAAACCTTCGCTCTCTGCTTTTAGCCCTGAGCTCCGTAGCCACTGATGGGTTTGCTTCTGGTCAACATCAGCTTGTTTGCTGCGGGTTACATATTTGCCGTGCAGAGGTTTCTCCTCCCACCTATCAGCCAATTGCTCGTGCGCTTTCTTCATTGCCATCATTTTCACCTTCTTTGCAACAATAGTTGCCGTACTTCCCTCGGGTTGTTCAGTTTGGGTATCCTGCACGAGATCAATAGCAAATTTTTTGCTTTCCTTTATGATAGAATGAAGCTTCTTTCGTCTCTCGTGATTTTCCACGAGCTTTATTATTATTATTATTATTATTATTATTATTATTATTATTATTATTATAATAATAATAATCTTGGGGTTAGTAACCCGCGATTTTTACCACTATGCTATATGCTTTTGTGCAAGTATGGAGTGAATTTTAGTGCTCATAAACTAATATCTTCCTATCTATCCTCAATACCAGCTCCCATATGGTAGTCATATCTTCACTCGGTCTGCTTAGAAGGTTGTTGTGTCCTAGCATATGTGCTGCTTCTTTTAGTTTTCGCATTTTCCAGTGTTGTTCTCTAATATTTTAACGCTGTGTTAACAACAAATAAGATGAGGACAAATATCCGCAAAATGTAAATAACTTAAATTATATATATATATATATATATATATATATATATATATTATATATAATATATATATATATATATATATATATAATATATATATATATACATATATATATATATATATATATATATATATATATATATATATACATATATATATACATATATATATACACACACATATACTTTTTTGTGATTCTTGGCTTACAATTAATATAGAGATAGCATGTTTATCTTTCCTGTGTTCCATAAGTAAATGCCCTGAGGAGTCTTTACAGAAACCACCTAATAAGTGGATAATTAAGTACATGAATGAATATGAAACTGATTCTATGTAAACTTTCCTTTTTAATGTTGAAAATCGGCATATACACACATTTTACGTATTTTGGTTATGATAGTAATTTTGATAATCTTAAATTTTATTTTTATATAACATACCATTATTGTTTATAAATAATCACCCATAGTACCCATGATAGAATTTCCTCTATATTAACATCATGGGCTTTATTGCTCCTTTAAATTTGTAATTAACATCATTTAGTGTCTTCTCCTACCCAGCCTACTTTTATAGACAGTTACTCTATACTCAATTTACTACTCCCAGTGTCTTGACAGTATTTATGACCATACCTAGCCATGAGCTGTCAACTCACTCTTGCCTTTCATTCTAAGCAGACATAGTCCTCTAGACTTAGATTTAGTAGTTGATACAAAAGACAAATAAAATAGAAAGGAACCACAATCCTTCACAAGCTATGACCTCATACCCTTCTGTAATTGTGTGAATCTGTGCATTATCGTCCTAAATGCTTTGCAGCCTTAGTTTTTTAAAGTAGTCGTTTTCTAATTCTTAGTTACAATAGCGACAACATGGATTTCTTTCACCTTTTTGCTCTGTTAAAGTATTTGAGAAAAATTGTATTATTGTGTCCAATTAATTAAAATTCTATTTATTTGTGCAGTTGCTGAAGGCTCTACACGGTCTTACTGCATCACTTCTTGATATCCTGTTGCTTATTTTGATATATAGATATCACGGTCACGTGATATCTATATATCTAAATAAGCAACGGTATATCATACCAAAAACATCGAAGCATACACCAAAATCATACAAAACATCCCCTTACTGTCCATGGACCCGAGAATGAATAATATTATCAATATATATAAAATCCTTAAATGCAAAAAGCAACAGAAATCATTGAAAAATCTCCTAAAAAGTTCACACACCACATCCACCCCCACCAGTTAAAATATATGCATGCCCTAACCGTGGTACCTGCCCCTTCCTACTTGAAGGCTCTGAATTTACTTTCAAACAAGGAACAAAGTTTAAAATCAAGACCAACTTGTTCCTCCGAGAACCTCATTTATCTCCTCACACGCGCAGGTTGCCAACACAATTATATCGGACAGAAGAGCCTTCCTTTACGCAGAAAGAGTAGCAGTCCATAAAAAACAGATAAATCTCCCACAATACCGTCAAATTCCATTCACTAGCCACATAGACTCTTGCGCTAGAAAAATAATCCCAAATGTTGTATATAACCTTCCTATCAATGTAAAGACACAATCTCTACACAAGAAATAATCAACAAGGAAAATCTTTTATTGAACAATTCCAAACGGTCCTGAATATGCTAACTCCACGGTGACTGTATTCCTTTTTTTAGCATCGTCTTTGACAAAAAATAGATATAAGCATCCTGTTTGACAAAAAATCCAGTATTCCAAGTAAAGAGTATAAAGTTCACAGAATTGTCTCCCTTTATTCACAGGAACTGGATAGCTCCTACTCCATTTCCTGTTTTGACACATAAACATCCAACCTCCTCAAACAAAACACTACACTAAAACACATGCATCCTAATCCTCCAAAGAAGTTTTTCCATGGAATAATACTGAATTTTAAAAGCTTAAAGACAGTATAATGTATTTGAATACTTATTTATTAATTTTTGTATATATTTATTATTTTTTGAATAAACATTATAAATTTTTTCTCCTTCCTCACCTTAACAATTTTTTTTCCCCTTCTCCATCTTGAAAATTTGCCTTGCAATGAAAGCTGGTTTTGATTTTCTTTTTTAATCTTTCTTGCACCCATATGAATTAAAATTTGCTTTCAGTTTAGCATTCCGCCTTATTATTATTATTTCTTTCTTTCCCATACAGATATATATATATATATATAGTGAGAATTTACAAAAAAAAAAAAAGAGAAAAAGACGAAGATGTATTCGTTTATCGCTCGGGAAGTGAGAAAGTTTTTTACGTTCCAAGCCTACGCTCTTCGTCAGAAAGGAACAGAGAAATAAACAGGGAGAAAAAATAGAAAAATGTTTAGTGGATAGCAATCTATCATGCCGAATGCTGGACAGAGGAGTCACACAGGAGAGCTGGGTAGAAGGGGACATAATAAGTAGTGGTCATCCCAAAATGAAGGTGCGAGTGCGTGTGTATGTGAGAACGTGGCATTTTCATTATATATATATATATATTATATACATACATCATTTTCATTTCTTTGAAATTAGATCTGAGGTGATGAATAAATATTTATTCTTATTACATTTTAGATAAGTATGGGTCAATAAAGTTTGTAAATGTATCTCTAATGGTTTGTTACAAATAAATGATGCTATTTTAAAGTTAATGTCGGATTCTTGATTAGTGACACCCACACTCATGGAAATTGCTGTTGTGGAGATCTAACCGTTTTAAGTGAATACTGGCAACAATGATTAATGTTATTTTAGGTAAAGATTAGTTTTGGCCTGGATAAATAAAACAGCTATAAAATATCCCGGTTTGCAATTTACTGTGGAACGAATGATGACCGAGCATCATAACACAAGCATACTTTCACACGGAAAAGAACATCCATACACATGCTTTCATTAAAATGCATATCGGTATACTTGCAGTCATACATACGTACACTTACACTGGTGTATAATTGACATATGCATTGATACCACGCAGTAGCTGCACGTTTATCGTTAATAATGGTGATAACTAAATATTTTATCTTAAGAAACCTAGTAGTGGATGTTAATACACATTAATAAATCTGTGAGAAAATAAAGCACTTATATCGTTTTATCTCTATAGCATTACAATAGTTTGTTATAAAGGTCATAGTTTGTAATTAATTCCCCGTGGAATTAATTATGACCGAATTTCTTTAAAATAAACGCACATGCGCGAAGATACACATAATCATTAAGAAGGAAACTCATGCACACAAATATGCGCGTTCTTCGTTTTTCTCTTTCGCTCAAACCCAAACGTTATTCATACTAATCCTTAAAATCTAAAGCAAAATCTGATTAAAGACATGCTCCTTGCTTGGAAATTCGAAAATAACTTTATATAAACAAGCATATCTTCAGCATAGGGACAACTGCATCACAAGGACTGGCTGTATCACACCACTGCGAGAAAATATTTCAACGCTCAGGACGATGCTGCTGCTTTGAATTCAGATAGCCTAGACCATATGCAAACAAAGGCTACTCACCATGGATGAATAAAGGCAATAAAATTTTCACTCTTTCAAGAAGTACCGTGACAGAATATCATATCGTTCTCCCTTTATACCGCTACTGCAGCCGATCTACTTATCAAGGATGGACTGCCTTGTACCACTTACACATTTGATTTTCCAACTCATTAGACTTAACTTCTCTTATCCTCCGTAATTTGGAAGTCAACAATGTTATGCACTAAACACTACATCCAATTTTCCCTCCCTTCTCTTTTCTCTATTGTGCATGTCTCGAATTGCTGCACTTCAATATATACGCTAACCAAAACTGTGCATGAAAAGAGAACTATAATGTAAGCGACGAATGGATGGAGAGGAACAGCAGCGCCGACGCCAACTTACTGGAAGATCTTTGATTGTAGGGATAAGGGTAGAATTAAAATCGACTGCACACGTTGTAAAAATGCATGCAACAAAATGAAAGCCACTAAAATCAACAAAAGAGAAAGCAGTTGTTTTAAAACTTGTACTAGTAACTTTTACAGAGAGTGGCCTCGATAATCCAAATAAAGAGTTTCTGCACAATTTAGTCACAGTATCCAATTGTCGAATTGCATTCAAATGGATTTTGTAGGGTTGAGGTAATATAAGAGAAACTCACTATATAGCATGCGCTAATATTGAACCTATGACCGCTGGATTAAGAAACGACATTCTTAATTAAAGGCTTTATCTGAGCTAATAAAGGCTTTATAACTTAGAAGTAATTCAAAATAGAGCAGCAGTATAACCGAATACCAATGACAGAAATCAATAAAAGACAAAAGACAAGGAAGGAATATGAAAAGCAATCTGTGTTCTTAGAAGCAAATAATATGAAGCAAGTATTCATTGGAAAACGATTCAGATTTTGTTTTTTGAATAAGTAATTGGAAAAACAGACGATAAATCAATGTAGCCATTCCAATGAGACGAAAAAAAATCTCATCCTGAACAATATTCTGTAAGCCTAAAGAGAAACTAAGTTAACAGAAATAATAACAAACTATATACTTCAGTAAAATCATTCGGCTGAAGGCACGAAGCTACATTTGATATGTACCAGACATATCTACAAAAGGATAAAAATAAAATAAGGATTTGCATTTGCATTGTTCATTTCCCGCTAAATATTATTTTGTGTAGTGGGTAGAAATATATATCTAATCAGGTATTTAGCTTGGGGTAATGGAAAAGTTGTTTTGTGTGTGTGTGTGTGTGTGTGTGTGTGTGTGTGTGTGTGTGTGTGTGTATGTGTGCGTGTGTGTGCATGCGCGTTCGTATGCATGTGTGAAGAAAAGGAAGATAATTTAAGAGAACAACATACAACATCTAATGAGGTTAGTGACAAAGACATGCTACCATAATCCCAGAAACACTGGTGCAAGCTGACAACCAAGCAAATTAAATGTAAAACACAGTCTCTCTCAAACATTAGAAACAAACTTCTACAAAAGAACAACGATTTTATATAGCTTCTTAAGAAATATGTTTTAAGCGAAAAGCGATTAAGTGTGCGACTCTGAGAATCCTATTTCAATTATGTTTATAATGGTATACGTATTATTTGCCTTGTCTAAATGAACGTTTTTATCTTTTTTCTTAATGTACTGCTTTTGGTAAGCATATACAGATAACCCCGCAAGTCGAATGCATTTACTTGTTCTCATTTAAACAAAAACAAAATACGATGATCCGTTGACATCTATGATTCATTTCACATAGCTAATAAATATTTTGCGGTACGTATTCTATTCTGAACAGTGTCATAAATGTTAGTTTCAAGGCAGAGAATGTATTCCAAAACACTAACATCGACAATAATAAATTTAGGAAATGAAATAAAAAATCCAATTACGCTTAATCCTAAAGTTTAGAAATATTATTTATGAAATTAAAACCAGTGTTTCACAATTAGTCGAAAGTTGCCGGTATCATAAATACCATATTAATTTCATTCAAAATACCACAAATAAGAAAGAAGGGACAAAGCGCACATTAGTAGAAACTTCTGAACTAATAGAGACGTTACATATGCAAATCTCGTACTTTTGCAATTAATGACTGCAAAATAAAAATGATTCGAAAGCATCCAACAGACGATAACGTTGAAGAATCTGGGGTGAAAAACACTGCAGTATTTCATTAATAATCATATAACTTCTTGAAATGTATGTGTATGTGTCTGCGTGTGTCTGCGATACATACTTCTTTACTGCCCACAAGGGGTTAAACACAGAGAGGACAAACACGGACAGACAAACGGATTAAGTCGATTATATCGACCCCAGTGCGTAACTGGTACTTAATTTATCGACCCCGAAAGGATGAAAGGCAAAGTCGACCTCGGCAGAATTTGAACTCAGAACGTAGCGGCAGACGAAATACCTCTTTCTTTACTACCCACAAGGGGCTAAACACAGAGAGGACAAACAAGGGCAGACAAACGGATTAAGTCGATTATCGACCCCGAAAGGATGAAAGGCAAAATCGACCTCGGCGGAATTTGAACTCAGAACGTAACGACAGACGAAATACGGCTACGCATTTCGCCCGGCGTGCTAACGTTTCTGTCAGCCTGTCGCTTTTGTGTGTGATACCTGCTGGATCTACTTATCTATTACAATGATTTCCACTTAATGATTTGGCCGAATATATAGATCCGTGATTATTAAGCAAAAGAGATCAATGCTTGGTGATAATTTCAAATACAATATTATCTATTTAGTATTTTGAATGTAACGTTAAATATTAAATAATAGAATTTCAATGATTGTTTAAGCTATACTCAGAAAAGTTTGAGATGAGCAATTTTATACACGAATGCGTTAGTAGTTTACAGTCATTGATTAAAGATTAAGCACTATTGTTAGAACGTCAAATATTTAGACAGTAAGAGATAATATGGCCATAAGAAAAGGTATAAGAAAATAAATAGTTTCTACACGATATTTGTCACGCGACGATAGAGGAGTGTTTTAATTGAAAATACACTTTTTACGTTACATGTATTATACTTAATCAGAATTGGTTACATTAGCGTAACAAAGCGTGTGATAGGGAGAGAGGGAGAGAGAGAAAGAACGAAAAGTTGTGAGAAAGAGAGAGAGAGAGAGAAGAGGGAAAATAAAAAAGAAATATAATGTAAGCTAAAGCAGAAAAAACAATGTAGTTTAATGACGAATAAAAATAGAATGAGATGAAGTCAAATCTAGCCGATTACAGAGGAAATTAGATATACAAGTATATTGGTGTGTACACACAGAAGCTAAATTGTATTAAGAAATGGGAAGAGTTATGGCGACAGATGGAATAAAGGATACAAACAGACTGGGTACACAAGCGTAATAGTGAGAAGCTATTTCCATCTGTGAGTGAGTAACGCTGGAAATTGAAAATCGACAGAAGTCGTTAATGTTGCGTTTTGGTGCAAAAGTTGAATATACATATATACATGCACACGTATTTTGATGCTCGTAACGATATATATAGGAACTCTATACGCATGTAACAGTCACAGAGGAAACAGAGACACAGACAGACTGACAGACAGACACACACTCACAATCATGAGTGTATGCGTATGCAATAATGCAAGTATGTATATATTTATGTATGCGCACATACTTGTATCATAATACGCTTGTGATCCACGAGTTTTTTTTTATCTCGCCATAATTTTCGTTTTATATATCTATCAATCTATCGGTGTATCATCCTGTCTGTCTTTCTAACTATCGAAATTTTCGTATATATGCACACACATTTATATGTAATATAATATGATATAGTATAATATAATATCACACAATATAATGTATATGATTAATATATATGCGTGTATATATATATCTATATCTATATATATATATATATGTAACTGTATACACACCAACCTATGTATGCATGCATATGCATACATATACATACACACATACATACTCGCACGCACACAAACAGAAATATCTACATGTATGTGTGGGTGTGTATTTGCGTGTGTATACGGGTGTCTTTAGACGCTTATGGTGTTCGGAAAAGCATTAGAATTCATTAAAACCAGTGTCGGCACCATTAATCCGTTAAGAAAACGCTAAGGATGATTTGCAAATCTAGATCAACAAATGCTCACAGTAGACAGTCAGAAAAAATTAGCAAAGAGAGAGAGAGAGGGGGAGAAATTAAACTGGTCCAAAACACTAATAAAATTGAAAAGTAAACAAAAAACAAAAGTAAACGACATTAATAAATAAATAAATAAATCAACTGTGGCCAAATTAACAATAATGGCTGTGGAAATAACCATAAAGACTAGCATTTCGTTAGATGTAAGTTGTATTTAAACACGAAAGAAGAAACGAAGAATGTCGACTTCTTTATGTCAATAGCGTTACGGAGTCTCACTCTTGACATTAATGCTGTTTAAAAGACTCGAGGCAGTTGTAACCTAAAGTAAATCACCTTTTTCTCTCTCTCTCTCTCTGTCTCTCTCTCCCTCTTTCTCTTTCAATTTAAATCTTTCATGCCATCACGATCTATCTATGTATCTATGTATGTATGTATGTATGTATGTATGTATGTATGTATCCATCTATCTATCTATCTATCTATCTATCTATCTATCTATCTATCTATCTATCTATCTATCTATCTATCTATCTATCTATCTACAGCTTATGCACACGCACAATATATATATTTATATATAGATAGATAGATAGAGAGAGAGAGAGAGATAAATAGATAGATAGTTACATAGATTAGATAGATACATACAAACAAACATACATACACACCACACACACACATACACACACATATATATATATACACACACAGAGGCACTAACGTGCATGTGACATAAATATGTGCTCACGCACGAGAATATATTCATTCATACGTGTGTGTATTATATATATATATATATATATATATATATATATATACATATACACATATAAATATATACATATATGTACATATATGGATTTATATCACACACTCATACATATATATGAAACTGTGTATCTTTACATATACACAGGTATACATATACATATATATAATACACAAACACAAACAAACACACACACACATGTGCCTGTATCTTGTCGTCAGACATTTTCGTGTGTTTCTGTTTTATATCCTTATCAACCTTCTTGTGTTCAGTCATTCACTGTGACACATACAGATGTAAATACACGTATACACAGCATACAATCACATGAATTTCTACTCAGCCATTTCTCTCTTAGTTTTCCATATTATATTTTTGTTTTTCCTTCCATTTCTTCACTCAACTTTCTATCATCCCTCGCTCTAATATAGAACATGAAGCTTGAAACCATAACGATTCCGAGTCATTTTCAATTTCAAGGAAATAGTTATAACATATTTATTTTTTTTATTTTCTATATTTTCTTTTTATTATAAGTTATTTTCTTTTTGCTTCTTCCATTAAGAAGTCGATATTGTTCCATTATCTTGGAAGCGTTACTTTTAAGAGTTGCCTGCCTTGAATTTTTGGACTACCATTAGCATTACTCTCCGTGCTTTTACGTCACTCCATCTGGTCTGATTTACCGAAGAAGTCTTCTCTCATCATCTTCACATTTTAAAGGTTTTCTTATATGAAGCGTAAATTTCCTGTTCTTGACGAAGTAGCATTAGTTAAGAGTAAATTTTAAAATGAATTGCAGAATTACATGGTGGGAAAGAGAGAATAGTAAAGAAAGATAGTCAGGTAATGAGACAGAAGTAGTAGAAAAGGAAGAAAAATTAAAAATAAGAACGAAAATCAATAAAGGAAAAGAAAATTGAGCGCAAACAAAATGAATTAGAATAAAGAATAAAAAAATAACCATATATATATATATATATATATATATATATATATATATATATATATACTATTAATCATTAAAGAATATTCTAAATACATCATTTGCATAAGGGCTCTCTTTCTTTCCGTCTCTCTCTCTCTATCTCTGTTTCTCTCACAAACAACAAATACATGCGTGCGCACATCCACTCATACATACAAACACACATGCATAGTTGCACTAATATATATATAAATATATATATGTATGTGTGTGTGTGTGTATGTGTATGTATGTGTGTGTAGTAAGTGTATATTATTGAACAACATTAGTCGCTATTGTTATTTATCTAAAGGCCGTAAAGGACAGCATTACTTTAGGTATCCGATGGCTTATAAGAGCTCAAGCTGTGAGAATCCGTCAACCTTTTATTTCAGCAGAGTATCATACATTACTTCATCCAATGTACTTTGTATATTTTCAACAGTTTTAGTTTGGTATATGTCTGACATTGGGATCTGTCTGACATTCCTTGCAGGGCATGCAAACTCCTAATAATACTCTCATCAGCTTATGATTAATAGTGATCAGTTGCGTCTCTCTGCCCCTTCCATACTGGCATGAAAGTCAGCATGATTATAATTATAAAGTATCATTCAAATTTGCATTAATAGATTTCACTTCTGAGGTACAGAATTTTAAATAGACTCATAAATGTCTATGCATTTTCCTGAATGAAGAAAGAAACAAATTTAACTTTTACTCGATTGCGTGATTGACAAAATTCTTTAAAGTAGCAAATATGTTCCTAAGCTAAACCCAACGCAATTTTAATGAACTGATATGCTCATAAGTGGTTCGTTCATTTAGGAAGTCTGTAAATAAATAAAACAATCATTGTCAGCATACCATTTGCAATATCAACGAATTTTAGCAAGGTAGTTCACGATAAGGCACATTGAAAGGCTTATAGCTTTTTAAAGAATTCAAGGCCATAGCAGGGAATCTGAAAATCTTCCTCAGCGAGTGAAGTCATGATTATGAAAACCTGTTGCTGCTGTTGCTGTTACTGCTGCTGCTGATTCTGCTACTACTACTACTACTACTACTACTACTACTACTACTACTACTACTACTACTACTACGTTTCCATTTTAGCAGACGGGAAACATGACTACGCTTGCATTTATCCAGGCTCTCCCGACATATATGCGACCATGCATCCACATTCCACCCAAAAAGGTAATTGCGCATTCGTAAATTATGATAGCAGAAACAGCGTATAGCAAAATATCTTATCGCGCTGCAAAAACAACGGACAATTCTAATAATAAAAATAAGCAAACCTAAACACCCTCACGCAATTTTCTATCAGCAAATATGGAGAAAACATATCTTCTATTGAAACTCAAAAGGAAAAAAAAAAGAGATAAAAGTCAGAGTGTTTCGGGTAATTATGTTTATTCCCAAGCCTACAAACAGAAGACTGTTAAAAAATGTAAATACAAGATGCAAAATCATAAATATTTACCAAACACAGGCAATAAATATTTTCCGTAAATAGCTGTCATTTAAGAAATAGTATAACATCACCAGGTATATGTGCTGTAAGACACCACAGTATGATACACTATAGACAAACATTACTGATACCGTTAAATAATGTAACCGTCAGTCCCCTTGGAGGAGACGGTAAAACATAATATTTTCTAACATCTTGAAAATCACTCCCTCCTTAGATGAACGTACGTCTCTAATAAAGCCAGATCAGTTATGGATTCAGTCTCCAATATGATCGCAAGTGCTCCCCATCTCTCTCTCTCTCTCTCTCTCTACCTCTCTTTCTCTCTCTCTCTGTACCTCTCTTTCTCGCTCTCTCTCTTTGAAATCACCATGGAAACATAAAACATCTGGCGAAATTTATTATTTATATACATTTCTTGTTTGTTATATCACTGACCGCTTGTTAGATTTGCGCGGTCACAGACTACATGATAGAGCTCCCTCAGTTCCACACTCTATGAACAATAGTATAACCAAAGGTTCCATGTCTTATGCCGCACACTTTTAATTGCCTTAGGCACCAACAAATTTCATTGTCACCCAGATGATACCACGATTAATTCCGCTATAAAATTCTGCCCACCAGCATAATCTAAATACATGTTACTCACCAAACGCTAAAAATATTCTACGTCATTAAACAAATATTCGGGTATATTCTTCAATGTCGTCATACCAACAACAAAATCAGTGGTTCATATTATAACAGTATCATTGCATACATCTGGAACTATGAATAATAGGAAAGCAAAGCTCACAAGTTTGCTACAACACTATACTTTCTACCATCGCGTGTCCTCATTGGCAAATGCAGATCCCACAGCTAATGAATACAACAGTACGAAATCTAATCCACACTTTGAGGGATTCTATATTATCTTAAAACTGAATACGCTACAAAACTCAAAGTTACACAGGTTTTGCGCTGATGTCACTAAGTGTATGGATATCGTAAATATAAAGCAGAGAAAAAAAAGCAATCGAATACTTAAAATTTGTTGGTGCCTAAGGCAATTAAAAGTGTGCGGCATAAGACATGGAACCTTTCTCCCACAAATTTGCATCCTCCAACCATAGACTTTTCTCAGAATATATTCGTCTCTCTTTCTCTGAGCAGAGTATGCTATTCTTCCAGTGTTATTACCGATACCATACATATTCCTTCAGGTCTCATTTCAACATCACTAGTGCTTCACTTACACGAATCGACACATTGAAATATATTGTTTTTCAGCATTCAACGAATTGCAACTGTATACTGCGTCGAACCTAGCCGCATCAAACATTTTGCAAAAGCCAATGAAAGAAATATGGTGATCTAAAACGTGTATAGTGACAAAACAGTGAATATTTAAAATAAATCACATTCTAAGTATCTCGTAGCAGATTCACATAGATTTGAAACTAGTACAAAACTACTGCGATATATCATTCAAATTTATAGCAATATATATTTAAACAGATACCAACTAAGATATATATATATTATATATATATATATATATATATATATATATATATATATAAATATTTAAAAATTGAGGGAGATAAATTAATATTAATTTTAATATCAATTTAAAACCAGTAGTCCAGCATTCAAAAAATCTGAGGAGTCAGAGAAAATTCAAATATATGTGTATATGGCAGGGCTGGCCTGCTAGGTAGCCGGCCAGAATGCTAGAAAAAGATCATCAACGATCAAACTACAAGGAAATTCTCTAGAGGAAGAATTCAGCGAACACCAGAACCAAAACCAATTCTGGCCGGCTACCTAGCAGGCCAGCCCTGCCAATATACATATATATATAAATATATATATATATATATATATATATATATATATATATATATATGTGTGTATATATATATATATGTGTGTGTGTGTGTGTGTGTATGTATGTATTATGTATATATATGTATATGTATTATCGGATATTTTCGCTTTCACCGGTAGATTTTTAAAATAATTTCTTTGTAACTAAAAAATTTTAAACATCGTATAATGGTAGAATGTGTTTATAAAACATCTTTTTCTCTTGGCTTTCTTGAGAAAATTCTGTAGTTCGTAAGATATTTGTTGTTTATTTTCTTGCGTTTCGGCAATTTTAACCAATCAATGACGTCTATTGAGGTGAAAATGATTTCTGCCGTAGTGTGTCAACAACATTTTCTGGCGGTGTCATATGAAAATGTCCCTGTTATTTATGACATATTTCATATCAGTTACGTTCGTATAAATAAAAGATTATCGTTATTAAAACTTTTATTAATAAACACATATTCTAAGTTCACAACAACCCTAACCTAACTCAAACCCTAACCCAACCCTAACCCAACCCTAACCCTAATCCTAAAAGAGATTGAAATGCAAAAGATCGATACTAGTGTCATAATTATGGGTGGACGCTAAAGAGGAAACGGTTTTGTTATCCAGCTCGGTTTACGAGTGACCCCTCATTTTATGGCCACAAGGTATCTTTTTTTCTCGTGAATAACAGGGACATTTTCATATGACACCGCCAGAAAATGTTTACGGCAGAAATCGTTTTCACCTCAATAGACGTCATTGATTGGTTGAAATTGTCGAAATACAAGAAAATAAAAAACAAATATCTTACAAACTAAAGAGTTTTCTCAAGAAAGCCAAGAGAAAAAGATGTTTTATAAACACATTCTACCAGTATACGAAGTTTAAAAGTGTTTAGTTACAAAGAAATTATTTTAAAGATCTGCCGGTCAAAGCGAAAAGATCTGTATTATGTCGATATATATACAGGTGTTGGACAAAATAATCAAAGCATCTTAAAATTTCAAACAAATTTATTTTAATATGGGGTAGGACCACCTTTGTTAGTAATTACAGCTTGTATTCTACGAGGTATGGACTCGTACAAAGTTGTAATTGTTTCCAAAGGAATTTTTGTCCATTCTTCATCTAAAACAGTCTCCAGTTCTTGTAGTGATGAGGGTGGAGGATATCGATTCCTTACGTGTTTTTCTAAACATATGAGCACCAACAATTTGACTTCTTTGAAAGTCCGATAGATCTGTCATTTTAATGAATTTTAATTACCTTTTCCAGATGAGATCTGAAGAGAAACAGCAATTTTAGAAAAGACATATTAAGCAATACTAATAATGAACAAAAAGCATAAAAATAAAGAAGCTTTTGACAGTTTTATAAGTATTTCAAAATTATGTTGCTATGATGCAATGTGTTTCCATTATTGTGTCCAATAATATATATATATATATATATATATATATATATATATATATATAAGCAATAATAAATCTCTGAACGAGGTATAGACAGTAACTGCGGCAAATATACTTTATATATATAAGTATATATATGCATTTCTGTTTCTGTGTTTGTCAGCCCAACCCCGCACAATCGCTTGACAACCGATCTCGTTGTGCTTACGTCACCGTGACTTAGCGGTTCGGCAAAAGATAGAGATAGAATAAATCCTGGCGTCGATTTGTTCAACTAAAGGCTGTGCTCCGGCATAGCTGCAGTCAAATGACTGAAACAAGGAAAATAATAAATTATTCGTAAAATAAAATCAGCGAACGTGGTTTCCAGTTAGCAATGATATATCTGAAGCAACTTTTCACACAACTGATATAGAATATTTTCTCTTGCTCACATACTGGCTTTATATAAATACATTAAACCAAAGTTTATTACTAGTGTCACTGAAATTTATTTATTGTGTCGCATTCACGGAATTTTAGGCACACAGATAGAGGCAATTAAATATGAGTTTAAGTGGATGTTTACTTCGTGTTTAATGAGTTACTGTTGATGTGCAACTTACATGTAACAATTGGCACAGTGTAACTCCTTCATTTTATGCTAATAATTAACAGAAATATTTGTTCATGGGACAAGCTATTTCACAGCATTTGCTCCGGATCACTACAGTTACAGTTCAAATCCTGCCGAGCTTAACTTTACATTTTATCTATTCGGAACCAATGCATAAGCCAACAATTAACTGTAACAGCAGTATTACAATAATGTCGGAAAGTATGCTTTGTATAATACGATTTACCTCTTTTCTCTCTAAGACCAAATCCTACTATGACCGCCCACAGTCGAAGACAAGTTTCTACGTGCGATTTAACAACATCAGATGATATCTTGTGTACTTGCAGCGGATTTTAATATCCTTTCCCTTTTCTATGTTCCTGACGAAGGGCTCCGCCCGAAACGTTGAAGTCTCCTTCTTTCCCTCCTTTCCTGAGCGTCCAATAACACTATACTTGTTCCACGTCCTCGCGTTGTTGTGTTTTCTCTTTGTGTTTTCATGTTTGGATTAACTACATACACACACACACACACACATACACACACACACACACACACACATATATATATATATGTATATATATATATACATATATATATATTTATACACATATTTATATATACACACACGCATATATATTATGCATATATATAGATGTATATATCTATGTGTCTGTGCGTACGTCTGTGTGCGAGTGTGTGCGTGTGTATATGTATGTATACGTGGCCTCAGTCTACTTGTCTATTTCTCTCTATATTTATCATTATAATTATATATTTTGAGATTTCATTAGATTTTTAAAAAATGTTGTAAACTAATTTTTTTAAGAAAGGCATTTTATTTTTATTTTCTTTAATTTTTGGTTTTATGATTTTCAAATTTTAGATTTTAATTGTTAGTCTATAATTTTTCTTAATGATTTAGTTTTGATTTACATTCTGTTAATCTAATTGAATTTAAGATTATATTTGGTCTTCAATGTTATTTGTTTACAAAATATCTATTTTCGTTTACCTTATTTTTAACGTCACATTTTTCAATCTATCCTTATTTATTAGCCACTCTTACCAAACCTTTCTCTACCGTATCATCATGATATAGTTGACAGCCAATTTACAAATACAATTCACTACTAATGTAAGTAGTACGAATGACCAAATATTAAAGATGTAAGTTGACTATGAGAGAAAGTGACCCATATCAAATGTCAACACAATATCTGAATATTTTTTGACTTGAAGAAAATGCAAATGTTTTGTGTGCGTTGACCCAATTACAAACACTAATATATTTTTTATGATAGTCCCTTCCTCAATATCTGCCTTCTGTCCCTTCAGCTATGGAATGCCTTCCGTCCAAACTTTTTTCAATAATTTCCTCTCTTCCAGTCTTTCTTCCTTTTCCCGTCAGTCTTTCTTTTCTAAACAATCACATCTCTCCCCCTTTTCTCTTAGCCTCTCTTCCACTTACATTATACTTAAACTCACAGCCTCTCTCAGTTCCTCTCTCCATGTCTGTACCATTCGTTTAATGTTCTGTTTGGTTATAACCAGAAATAACTCTTAATTTTGTACGTCGTTCAACTTTTTCTCAACCGATCAATGAGCCGATTGAGCAAACCTATTCATTATGAATCTGCAATGACTACTGGAAACAGCTGCAAGTCAAATTTACTACATTAAAATAATATATATTTCTTTATTACCCACAAGGGGCTAAACATAGAGAGGACAAACAAGGACAGACATAGGTATTAAGTCGATTATATCGACCCCAGAGCGTAACTGGTACTTAATTTATCGATCCCGAAAGGATGAAAGGCAAAGTCGACCTTGGCGGAATTTGAACTCACAACGTTGCGGCAGATGAAATACCGCCAAGCATTTCGCCCGGCGTGCTAACGTTTCTGCCATCATTTATAATGTGTCTTCTCTATCGCTCTACGTAACACCAGTATAACTGGAGCACTACTGTGGATTCACTATATAGAGTGCGATAAATTATAACCTCAGTCCCTGCTACAAAAGTACGCGGAGATTTTTTTTACTAATCTAAACAATAATGTGTGTCTATTTTACTAAGAGAAAGCTTATATAGTACTTTTGCACGAATTGATAACCCCTCACTAATAACTTTCTCTCTCTCTCTCTCTATATATATATATGTGTATATATATATATGTACATATATATATATATACATAATTATTATTATTATTATTATTATTATTATTATTATTATTATTATTCAGGTCACTCCCTGGAATCGAACTCGGAATATTGGGGTTAGTAGCACGCGCTCTTAACCACTAACACATATGCCCTTGGGCATATAGAACTGTAAAACATTGGTTGATCGCCTCTCTACCAAGAAGCTATCATTTTGTGGCAGTTTCCAATATAATATATGCGCCAAATATTATAGATATACCTATATTCTGGTTATAGGAGTTTCATATTGCGAAAAAGATTAATGTTAATATTTTTTCATTATACTAATTTAGAATAAAATATTGCTATCTGCTTGGCAAGGAGTACAGAGTTTTGGAATTGTTTTCAATAAGAAATATCTTGATAGTAATAAATATATTATGAAGTTGAAATAGTGCTCTTCGTGATTTACAGCAAATATTTTTGTTACTTTGCTTTCTTACAGAATTGAAGTACATGCGCGGCAAGATATTATGCTATGCCGATTCACAATTAATGAATTCCTACCTGTTTTGTTGTTTTCTGGCAAATCGTTTCGTTTAAGTTTATACAGTTGTTTTCCTTTAGTCGGCAAAGCGTTGCATGTATTTCATTACCTCTGAGAAATGCTTGCTTGGTAAATAATCTCGATGACACAAATCCGACTACAAAACAAACCAATTGGCTAAGAATAAAGTACCTATTGGGGCATAAACGTCTATGTGGCTACAGTATACACCATTCTATTAAGTAAACAGAAAGAAGTAGCAACTACACAGTTGTAATTGTAACGGTAAAAATTAATTTAAAAATATAAACAAGAATCTTTGATATGGTTTGAATCGTGATAAATAATTAATTTGGCGGATAGGATTGATTCAATGCCAAGTCTTATTTAATTTCAGTAATAAATTGCCAAAGAGTAATAACATTTTCGTCAATGCGATATCAGTCTGGGAATAGACCAAATGTTGATTGGAAGAAAAGTTTTCAAACTAACACATTCTATATTCGGCAAGCAATAAATCCGCATTACAATGATAAGAAATATTTCAACGTTGTCTGTTTTTATTTGGTGAGTATAGCTAAAATACTACTATCCATTTTTAGTCCTTTACTGATTATTATAAACGTGATCAGTGGCCACGTCTATGTAAAGGATGATAAATGATTTAGTACAACATATATTTCCGGTACAAACGTTCAATCTGATAACACTGTCTCTCAATATACACATCTTCATCTTCGGACCAGTCTCTTTACAAACACAATCACAATCATTCTACGCGGGACTCGACCCGCATAGCTATAGCAGCTATCGTCATCAAACAAAAAACGTATTGTCGTATAAACAAAAAAGAAGGAAGAATGAGAAATGTGTTGCACACATATCTCTGAATAGAGTTAAAGATAGAAAGTTTTGTCTGGTGCTAAGCAATTCCAGAAGTAAATAAAAAGTCATAAATTTAACGCATAACTCGTACGTATATGACCTCAGTGTGTACAGAAACGCAAAAGCGGCAAGAAATCAAAGCAAACTCTCACACGAATCATATTCTACTGTCTTGAAAATTTGAAAATCACATCCACTAACAACGCTTTGGTCGGCCTGAGGCTATAGCATAAGATTTGTTTCCAAGGTGTCACGCAGTGGGACTGAACCCAGGATCATGTGGTTGGGAAGCTACTCTATATATATATATATGTGTGTGTGTGTGTGTGTGTGTGTGTGTGTGTGTGTGTGTGTGTAAAGAAAGAGAGAGAGAGAGAAAGAAAGAGAGGGGCAAATAAGACTAGAGAGACATATGTATATGCATACACATACATATATAAATGTATATTTGAAATTTATAGAAAAGCAAAAGACGAAGACACGTGTATGAAAAATGAAACAGTCTTTTTCGTTTCGAGCTCTTCAACAGAAAGGAATAAGAGAAAATAAAGAGAGAGACAATGAAAAAGAACTTGTAGATTACAGCGGCCCACCATTATGTGCGTGTGTAAGTGTGTGAGTGCGTGTGCGTGTGTGTGTGTGTGCGTGTGTGTGTGTGTGTGCGTGTGTGTGTGTGTGTGTTTGTACGTAAATATCGAACGACGAAAATTTCTTTATTTATGAATTGAGCCTACCATCGATTTCATGTTTAAAAAAGTAGGAAAATATCTTAGTCTTAATTTTTCAAGCCAATTACATAGAGTAAGCTGTTTGGCTCCAGTTCAGTTTTTCGCTTCGATCTCTGGTTTAGTTCGTGGAGATTCTGAGGAATTCACGTGAAAGCAATGAATGAATTAATCGAGGGACGTTACTCTTCATGGGCAGCTTTTGGATGTTTGTCTCCCTTGGTTTTGTCTTCTGGGCAAATTGTTGTGTGGTCAGTATGTTTGCGTTGACTTTTTAAATTTTGTTTTGAGCATTGTTTGTTTTGAGCTGAGGCAGTTCGTTATTGGATGCATGCATATACATACGAAGTCTGGTCAATAAATATCAGAACTGTTACCATAGTGACGACGCTATAGAACGCAGAGTAAAGCCGCTTGCCACAGATTGACCTTGAACTCTGCTGTGCTATTGCACTAACTTTTAGCATTCTGCTCCTTTTCGCTTTTTACAGCAGGGCTTAGAAGAAATGAGTGTAGAGTGTGATCGTCGCATTGTCCACAACAGAGAAAGTTCTCGTGGTGATACCTGCTCAGGGGACTGTGCAAAGTTGCAGAAGGCGTATGGAGAGAAGTGTATGAGCCGCACACAAGTATACGTGTGTTTCAGACCTTTCCAAGATGGCCGAGAAATGTCAGTAGAGACTAACATTCTGGGAGACTCACAACCAGCAGAACTAAGGGAAACATCGCAGATGTGCATGCAGCTGTGAGGGGTAATCATGCAGCTGTGAAGGGATAAACGTGAGTTATCAGAGGATGTACAGATTAGTTACGGTTCGGTTCAGTCCATTATCATTGAAAGTTTAGGTTTGAGATGTGTTTGCAAAATTTGTGCCAAAACTGCTTTCAGCTGACAAAAACGACGCTCGAGTTTCAGTTGCACAAGGTCTCCTTGATTGTGTTGGGAACAATGAAAACATTTTGAAAAATTTGCATAAACCTCTGAGCATATATCGCCCAGCCTGTGGCAATATTTGATGCAGATTATCTGCTCAATAATAATAATAATAATAATAATAATAATAATAATAATAATAATAATAATAATAATAATAATAATAATAATAATAATAATAATAATAACAACAACAATAACAATAATAATAATAATAATAATAATAATAATAATAATAATAATAATAATAATAATCAGGCAGTGGCTCTCATGGCTTCTGATCTTAACTGATTGGAAGTGTTATCATGTACATTGTTTTGTCTTGGTATAAAAGATGGGCTACAGCAAATATTCTGCTCAATACCACAGATTTGCTTGTCAGTTGTTTGACCTTAACCAGTTGAGCATGTCCCTTAGTGGCTGACGATATGTGCATCTCTGATCACGAGCAGAAGTAGTGGGGGAGCATCATGGCCATGTGTTGAGAGGGGTTCTTTGGAGTTTGAATGGTTCACCTCTGGAAACATAGGTGTTTCGTTCAACATCCTAAAGCAACCCTTATTCAGGGACCGTTTGAGCAGGATGGGCTACTCAACCTGAAGAAAATTCTAACTGGCCCCACCTGCAAGGTCATGTGCTGTTTATCTTGATATGAGATCACCATGTCGCGCACATATGGTTGTGATGCATGTGCCTGGTGTACCTTTATCAGACGGGTAGTCATGATGGGTATATTGGGCTTCGTATATTTTACCCCAGTGTCACTTTGATGGCATGAACTGCTCTCTCACTCAATAATAATAATAATAATAATAATAATAATAATAACAACAACAATAACAATAATAATAATAATAATAATAATAATAATAATAATAATAATAATAATAGCAACATCATCAAAAAATACCCTAGGAATGAGATCCCAGTTCCGAAATTTCGGCAAGATACCTGATGAAGGTTGGAGGGTATATCAACCGAGACGTAGTGTTAACAACAAGCAAGATGAGGAAAAACATTGTTAAAAACAAGCAAGATGAGGAAAAACATATGTCAAATGTAAATAATTTAAATAATGAAACAACGTTTTGTTAATTAAATATGGAAAACTGAATCATGGAAATTTAAAAATGTATCTTAAATTTTCTATGAAGGATATGTCACTTTCTCAGGAAACGAATTACCATCACCAGATTCAAATTAAATATTCTATACAAAACTTCTATACGAAACTTCAAAAATTAAGATGACATTCTCAATAATCTATAGCAACATATATTTCTCATGAGGTAGTGGATGAAGCCAGTGATGATAAATACTTTCCACTTTGAAGAATGAAAACCCCTATAAAGTGGTTCACTTTAGAGTTTTTACAGCATCATGGCAGTTGTTGCTTGGTTTCTTGTGTCACTATTTGATTCTATACTTTTGCCTATAGATTTGTAATTCCGTGACACTGAATGACTACGTTGTAATAACTGCAACTTGTAAAAAAGCAGAGCTATTTTCTTTTGTTGAGAGATCTAGTTGTATTAAGTACTTGTAACTCATTTATATGTAAATAAAATAATTTTTTTTAATGTGAAATATTAACAAAGAGTAAAATATTCCCTAACATTTTCGAAAGTGTAAATCATTTAGAAATATGGCATCGAAATTTTATTGCACTATAATCTGATTGAAAACTGGAGAAAATAGAAACCATTCAGAAATGATGCTATTGTTAATATAAAATATAGGGTGTAGAACGTAGAAGAAAAATATGTGTAATAGCTATATCAACATATCTAAATAAAACACAACTTCAAAAATAAGGAAAGTAATTTAAAACCTGAGAAAGTAATGTTTTACATAGCTAACAGATGTAATGAAACAATGCCGTTCTTAGAATTTGAGGAACAGAAAACACTCAAGCAAAATATTTTCATATAAGATAAAAAGTTTCTTTGAAATATAATTTACAGAAAAGTAGCTCAGTCGCTGACAAAGCATCAGACGTAAACTCAAATTACGAACACAAATAACAATGCATTCATGAGCCATGATCAAAAGAAACGTAGTAAGGAAGATTGAAATACCAATCGAAATACAAGCAAAATTGAGATACGGGCTGTTTCGCAAACTTCAACAACGATGGCCGTTACGAAAAGAAACGACAAATAGACTCAACAACAGCAAAAAGGATGTAGATATCACGCACCGACTTGTGTATCATTAATAGAACTTGTGTGCGCATTCTCTTTTTTTAGTGGAATTTTTCAGTCGGATGAAACAGTAAATTATATTAAGATAATATCTATAGTCCTTGTCTTTAGTCATACTTATGATAAAGCCTAACGCATTTGCCATTAGTGTGAAACATTTTTTCAGCGATGATGTTTCAAAAAATATATATTTCGAAGGAAAATATGTTATTTACTTCTGCATCATTTGTGCAACCTATTCTCCTGTAGAGTCTCGAAAAGTCGCACAAACCTTTATGTATTTATTTGTTTATTTATTTTTGTCGAAATAGTATATGCCATGTTACAAATAATGATATTAGTACGAATAATGTGAGTCGGTTATCCATCTAGTCGGAAGAGAATTAAGAAAACTTACTTTCATTTTGTCATAAAGTCATCTTCACTGTTTTAATTTCATTGATAAATTTATACTTAGGTAACATGAATCTTTTGATTCATCGGTTTACCTATACACATTTTTATTTGTTTTCAGTTTATTATCTGTTACACTCTAGGCTGCATAGTTAATGTTAAATATCATCGATGGAGCTTTCATGCTGATAGATGGCTTGGACGTGAAATCCAAAGTATGATAATATATATTTCTATAATTTCGTGGCGGCACTTTGACAGTTTTAATTCCTCTATATTCTGCATCTTATACTGAAATCCAGCTACTTACTGGTTTTAAACAATATCAACGCTCATCATACATACAACCTGACACTTGGCAAATAGGAAACTATCACGTTACTAGAAACATCGGCAATATGTTGGTCAACCACATGGCCAGACACACGATAGATTGAAAGAAGTCCAGGATAATCAGAAAACTTAAACAACCGCTCAATCTCATTTTTTCAGACTTGTCCACCAGTATATTAAAAAAATGTCTACAGCTCAGTCCATCCATGTACTAGGAGGCTTACTGATACTAATTATATATTTATTTATACATATAATCCTGAATAAACTTACATGCCCTCAATAACACGTACTCCTTGCCAAGCAGATAGCAATATTTTATTCTAAATTAGTATGATGAAAAATATTAACATTAATCTTTTTCGCAATATGAAACTCCTATAACCAGAATATAGGTATATCTATAATATTTGGCGCATATATTATATTGGAAACTGCATATATATGCACACGCGCACATGCAAACATACACACACGCACACAGTCACACACACACACACACACACGCACACAGTCACACACACACACACACACACACAAAACACACACACACGCACACACATATATAGATATGCTTATATTTTTGTAAATAGAGAGATAGAAGAGTAGAAAAACGATGAAATGTCTAATCCATAAGTAATGTATATGAATGCCGTGATAAGCTCATCGTTCTCTTTCCCATATATTTAATCTAACAAGGACACTTGAACAACCTTAACCCTATTATGCCTGAAGGGGCGGTCTCTAAGAACAACGTTCTCGTTTTTTGTTAGTATAACTCTTGAAAGTAAGCAGATTTTTTTCTGATATTTTGTGACTTCTCCTGAAATTTATACTGTTAAATGTTCACATGACTAACATTCAAAAAATTCCAACTGCCATGGAAACGGCAGGAATTGAACAGGTGGTAAAAAAAATGATGATATATCTTTCATTATTCTTGTAACATTTGATTATACAACACTTTTAACCAAAACAATAGCGAACTTTTTATTATGGAAAGATATTTTTCTATCAATGTAATACATGTCTGTTAAATTTCCTTATCAGAACATAAGCTGTTCTTGAAATATTTCAGTAAATAAAAAATCAAATGAAAAAAAAAAACATTGGGCAAATTTAATGACAGCATAAAAAGAATGATGACTACAGTTGATATTTTAAAAATTATTAATTTTTTCTTATGCATAATACGTATATATCTGCAAGATTTCGGGGTCTTAGACTTTATGGTCATAGAAAAATGTTCAAAAGTAGTAAAATCTAGCACATCTCTGTATATCTGATGATGTCATCAGAAAATGCTGATGTCAGAACAAAGAAATGTTCATCTATTGATTGTCTATACATGTGCCAAGTTTCATTGACGTAGCATCTGTGATTCGGGAAAAAAAGAAGTGAGGTCTACAACCAGAAACCAGGCTTCAGGATCACCTAAAAGCCCCAGTTTATATAGGATTAACGTTGGAAAGCTCTCAGGAATCTATTATCATCAGCTGGTGAGAGTAATTTATGCTTCATTTGTCGAGTATAGGTTTGAAACTTCTTATTTTACGATAGCGAATCTCGCCACTAATTTTCTTACTTAATACACCTACGCACAGCATACACATCAGTGTGTATACATGCGTGCATTTTATGCTATGCATGCACGCATGTATGTATGTATGTATGTATGTATGTATGTATGTATGTATGTATGTATGTATGTGTGTATGTATGTGTGTGTATATGTATATATGTGTGTATGTATGTATTATCTATCCATCTTTATATATGTATATATACATACATATATATATATATATATATATATATATATATTATATATATATATAAATATATATATATATATATATATATATATATATATAGTGAGAAATGGACGTTGTGAGAGGTAATGGTGTCAGTAAGACTGAAAGGTGTCAGGCAAAGCTGAGTAAGTGCTATGGATAGACTATAGTTAAGCTCCAGGTTCGGTGATTATGCAAATAAGGAGTCCAAATTATGTCATATATCAGTGTGTGTATATGTAAAAATGTGTGTGCATATATATATAAAATACTATTTGATTTTATTCACAAGGTAATGGAATCTTATATGTATACCATTCTGCCTAAATGATGGATCTACAAATGCAATATCTCTGCATATCTCACATCTGTTTTCATTCCTCCACTTCACTCTTCTTTTCGTATCTTATCTAAATTAACTATTGCTTAACCATTTTCTCACACAGTCTCCGATGAAGGGATATAATAAATATCTTTAAAACAGCTGTAAGAGCTTCTATTTATAAATGTTCTAAAATCTTCACAGTCTTGTTTTTTTTAAATCTCATTCCGAACACACACACACCACACACACACACACACACACACACACACACACACACCACACACATATATATATATATATATATTTATATCGATATACTCTGTTGCGTCAGGGGAGAGTCATTTTTCTTTTTGTGCCTTATAAAAGTCTTGACTATTGAAAGCGTTGCAAGACGCAACGAAAATTTTAGGAAATTAAAAAGAAGAAATAAGTGGAAATTTTACCGGTGTGTGTATTAAATTCTAAGTCACAAAAAGAAAATGACTCTCCCCAGATACAACAGAATATGTTTCAACACACGAACTCATATAAAGAATCTTGCAAACCAAATCCCAAAACGAAATATATCGATATATATTTATTTATACATATACAATATGATATATATACATATATATATATATATATATATACAGAGAGAGGGAGAGAGGGAAAACGATAGATAGATAGATAGATAGATAGATAGATAGATAGATAGATAGATAGATACGGAGAACTTGAGCAAATGCATTTAATGGAATCCTCCGTGTATTCTCATGAATTTCGTAACGGTAATGTAAGGTTCATATAATGAAGATACCTTCGGCCTGAAGAGTAGCCTGCGGTATACGCCTCGGTTGGATAATTGCTACTTCTGGATTTCCGCTCGTTATGAAATATATGTAGACCGGATTTTATCAACTCCTTTCCTAAAATTGCTGTATATATATATATATATATATATATATATATGTGTAAGTTTTGGTAAGATTTTTACGGCTAAATAATAGTTACCTTAAGGAATATAAATCTTTCTCGGATGAGGATAAATTGAACCCACATAATCGTCAAGTGTTGGTTCACATAGAGGTCGGTTTAAGCTAATCTAATATGTTTTCGGGAACATGGTAACAAGTATATGAAGTGTTTTATTTATTTCTACTGCTTAGTAAAGCGTTCCAGCTTGCGTCACTTGATTGATAGAAATGCTTGAGAAAGCGAAGGTAATTAGCATACAATGTTAGGAATATTTTGCTTCCTATCATGTCATGTGATTTCATTTCATTTAAACCCAGTTGCAGCATATTTGCATATGTATGAATGTCTATTAATTGCCAATACTTTTGTCTCGGCTTATAGAAACCTTCAGTTTTTAAAGAATTTATGTCTATACATAATATACCATGTTTTGTGCTCTATCTTTAATGGCAATTAATGAAGCATCAATGAGGAATGTAACTCGTTACCATATTTTCAATCAAGATTCTTCCTATGTCCTTTTTTATGCAATGTTCAATAAAATTATAGTAGGGCGTACAAAATTCTCATTCAGATGAAATTCATTTTATGTCCAATGCGAAGGACGAAGCCGGCGTATTTTTATTTATTATTATTTCATTGATATGTTCAGTATTCGACTGATCTACGTTAATATATTTGCTTATGTATTTTTAATGTGTTCTCTTCTCGTTGCCACGAGTACCACAAATACAGCAATGCTGTAGTGTATAAATTCTATAAGACATAACTTTGTTACGTTACTTTATATGAATTACATTCTCTTATAATATATGTATGATATAGTTTTTCTTAAAATTTTCTTGAAGCATGAAAAAAAAAGAAAGTTTATGAATCAACGGTTGATAAATTTTGAAGCATTCTCAGATATTTAGCATACGTTGCTTAATTCATATACAGCTACTGTTATCTCTAGGCCATTGCTGAACAAGTGGATCTATGTTCAACATTGGTTCGCAGTTTTATATTTTGTACCAGCCAATGACGGATATTCTAAAATCAATGGCAACGGTTTCATAGATAATTGAATGCTATTACAGGTGATTTCAGCGTCTATGTGGGAACTGTTACTTTATTTTCGTGTTACTGATGTTGCTTTTCTCATTGTTGTTTCTTGTTACAAGCTACTGAGGAGTAACTTAGTGCGGATAAATCTTTGAATGGGCTCCGAAATTGATTGGAATGAAGAAGTTAGCTTGTACACATGAACGTAGAGTAAATGCGTCCCAAAGAGGTGTCTTTTACAGTGAAGATCAAGTGACATGAACTAGAATGGGTCATGGATTTTCTTTGCCTGCTATTTCCTTAATTTCATCAAAATTCACTCACAAAATTAGATAGTAAGTACTGTAGGAGACCGTTATGCAAGCTGTCGCACAGTTGTACTTAACCCGAAACCACATAGTTCGGAAGTCGCTCCAAATCATGTAAGCAATTCCCTTGTAGATCTATAGATTGCGTGAAATAGGAAAGATTAAGCAAGTTTTTTCATGTTTCTCCATTTCAGAAGTAGAGTATCTTTCCGTATATATAGTCAACTGTCCTCTTCCTCTTTATGATAAAGTTAATGCAACATTCAAGAGGTTCGACATGATTCTATCAGGGCAGCGATAACATCCTAACTTCATTGCGATACGTTTGTATATATGCAAAGCAAAAAGAAGAATCATGAAAACAGTGTGGAAAAGAAATAATAAAATACTAGTATTGTATGCGACCTAATAGTTGGATTTCTTTCGAAGCCTCTCAGATCAATGCTGAGATCTTTGTACATTTTTAATGGACATAAGTACGGCTTATTGCTAGAAGTTTCCTTATGAAAATTTGATTCAATATCACTCTGTCACCTCACGGTGTAGAAGAATTATGCTCGTGGTGCATTTAACATAAACTCGAGCCAACTTGAGACTTTGCGTGAAACTGAGTATATGGAAACCAGCTTAGTTGTCCCCCGGTCGTACTGGCTTCTTGCCTCACATTTGTCTTACAATGATTCTTCTATCTCAGAATTATGTTAAAAATACATGTTTATAAAATGCTCAGAATGTCCACGCACTAATTCTACATCACTGAAGTGTTTCACCCCTCAACCGCTTTCATGATTACTGTTTGCCCTTCAGCAGACACGTTTTAGCCACTTGGGTACCTGCGACGTATTTACAATTTGATAACATTGAAAGTTCTTAGTAGTCCTGCTAAATTTCAGAAGATTGCATATACCAGATGTGAGAAAATTAGACTCATATATACGGAAACAATGTTAACATTTTTGTAGACTGAATACACCACAGATGTTCAATATTATAATGAATTATTAAAAATGAAGTTACAATATTTCTGAATATATCGATATATAGCTGAAAAGTGGAAAAAATATTACTGCTCGAATAGCGGCATAAAATAATGTATGTATGTTTGAATGCTTGTATGCATATGTACACTCATACATATGAGCGTATACATGCATGTATGTAAACATGTATGCATCCATTTATATATGTATATATGAATATATGTATGTATATATATATAATATATATATATATATATATATATATATATATTATATATATATATATATATAATATATATATATATATATGTATATATAAGATATATATATATATATATATATATATGTATATATATATTATATATATATATATATATATATATATATATATATATATGTATAGTTAATACGTACACACATGAATATGAATGCGTGCATGTTTACCTTTAGTCAGAGAGAGTGCATCAGTTTGAAAGAGGGAAATACGTATCAAAACTCTTCGCTAAATTAATAAAGATAATTTCAACATAAAGCTTTGAGACAAAACTAGAAAGCTATTGGCGTCATTCCAAATACTTCATCACAAAACTGGTCTTTGATCGATTTAATCTGCAACACGTACATATATACATGGAGTAGAAGCTCGTATGAAAAGGAGAGCTATTGAAAAGTATATCGAAAGAAATATATATATATATATATAGGTTGATTAGCGCGAGGGAAGATTATATTGAAAAAAAAGCTACTTTTCTACTTAAAAATTGAAAACAGATAACAGGACAATCAGAGCAACAAGGAAACAAAATAAGAATTGAAACGGAAATGTTAGGTCTATTCAATGAGAAGAGAAAGACTATATTTTACTTGTCAGTAACCAATGCGCATAAATGGTGGAAAATTACACCCTTTACAAAATTTGACAATGATTCAAAAGAATCTGGATAATAGCGGAAGCTGTAGTCTTGATTAAGTCTGTATATGATCGATATATAACTACAAAACAATCCTTACGTAAACTATCAGCATTTCACTAGTGGTAATTGCTGAAGTGTTGTTGAATATCAATAGAAAATATTATGTCAATATTCGTCACTACATCGTTCTAAATATTGAATGCATGAAGGAGTATTAAAAATATTGGCCAATAGGTTACTGTTTGTCAGTTGAAATAGACGGTAAAGTGATACTACAAAATCTTTAGCTGGTGAGAAAATGTGTTACATTATTCTGAGTTACGGCTGTGTGTAATGTCAAAGAAATGATGTATTATCATGATTATTGAGATAATTTGTGGTAAAATGGCAGAATCAATAATGCACTGGAGAAATGTATTGCGATATTTATTTCTATTCTTTACTTTCAAAATCGCCGAAATCAGCTATGACTTGTATCATTTTCGGACAGGTGCCATTCAAATACTGTAGTGTGTGTAATTGACTCTCCCTTCCCGGTAAGATTTGCTGGCTTTGTGCGTAAATTAAAAAAGATTATTAGCGAAAGGGAGAGGCTAGAAAGTGTCAGAGAGCGTATATATCAACCTCACCATCAATCATTGCTGTGAACTGGAAAGCGAAAAGGGAAAGAAAAAGGCTAAACATTAGATTATAGAAATTAGGTAACAAAGGTGGAGTTGGATGGAAACTTCCCCAAGTAATTAGTTCGGTAGCGTGGTAAAAAAAACCACAACGAAAAATGTCCATATAACTGCACAATTGAAAATCCCCGAAGATATGTTAGTTTGCATTTTAGCGTACAAAGTTATACGCGCTGGGAACACTTGTATCAAAGATACAGAAAGTCTAAGAGCATATAAACATACATAAAATCCCACACTAAAGAAACAACTTCATTGAACTTACGCCAAAATTGTAGATCGTGAAAATCTAGATAATAATACTTTCTATTATAGGTACAAGGCCTGAAATTTGGTGGGAGGAGATTAGTCGATGACATCGATCCCAGAATATCACTGGTACTTAATTTATCGACTCAGAAAGGATAAAAGGCAAAGTCTACCTCGGCGGAATTTGAACTCAGAATGTAGCAACGGGTGAAATACCACTAAGCATTGCGTTCATCGTACTAACGACTCTGCCAGCTCGCCACGTTTAATAATGATGATGATGATGATAATAATAATAATAATAATAATAACAACAACAATAACAACAATAATAATCCGGTTATAAATACGTTGGAATACTTGAGACAGATGGAATGGAATTAAACACAAAGATATGAAAGAAAAGACAAAGTGTACCTGTGGTGAGTGAGAAAAGTATTGGCTCCAAAGCCGAATGCCATAAACAAGTTCGGCAGTAAACTCTCGCGCAGCTGCAGTAGTTCGGTATGGCGCTGGAATCCTGAAGTGGGCAGAGGATGAGCTAAAGGAGTTGAAGAAGAAGACAAGAAAGCTCCTAACGATGCATGGTGTCCATCTTCCACGTGCAGACACTGATCGCCTGTACATGAAGAAAGCAAATGGAGGAAGGGGACAGATAAGAGTGGAAGACTGCGTACGTATCGAACTCGCGAGTTTAATGGCATACCTATTCCAAAGTAAGGAAAACTTGTTAGTGTCAGTTAGAAACGAGGGAGTATTGAGAGCAGAGAAAAAAGAGAAAACAAAAGATGAAATACAAAAAGGGTATGAAGACGAATTACGCTAGAAGGGACTACACACAATCAATTCTATGTAAACACAACTGAAGTTTCTAGAAAACACAGGTGGGATTGGCAGAAGAATGATCCAATGAAGAAAGTGACTGAGAGCACTGGCAAAGCAAGACCAAGATTTGGCCTCGAACTAGTGTGCCAACCTTAGAAATGAGTAAGTGTCTACTCTGTGCCACGTCTTTAATAGAATGGACGAAACCCATTTCTATGTTGCGAATGAAAACCGTAGACTTGCCCAAAGCCATTACAAGTTGTAGCGACACGATGGGTTAGCGAAAATGCTAAATTGTGCGATAAGTGGTGGAAAAAAAGAGGTGCGGTATGAGCACAAACCGCAGAGAGCGGTGGAATCGGGGACTTGCAAAATCCTCTATAATTTCCCAGTCCAAACCGATGAGGTGCTGGAGCATAACAGACCGGACCTAGTGGTGGTCAACAAGATAACCACATGTGATATATAGTTGATGTGGCGTGCCCCTTTGACCCACGAATAATCCAGAAAGAAGGCGAACAAATACATATATATAATCTTCTGAAGTAGGAAATAGCCCGGCTATATCAATTGAAGAAGGTTAAGATAGTGTTAGCTATTGTTGTGTCAGAAAGCAACATCAAGAGTAATATAAAGGAAATCAGAATATGGTGCCCAGTAAAACTGTCACAAAAGGCTTGCCTCCTTGACACGGTCGGAATAATCGGGAAAATATCTAATAGTAGAAAAGAACAGATTGCATGGCACCGTAAGCTACAGGCAGCAATCCCACTACGCATTTAAGACTCCAGGAGTTACAATAAAATCTGTGATAATCTGTATTTTCATATAATAAAAGTAATAATAACAATAATAATGATAATAATAATAATAAGAAGAAGAAGAAGAACAACAACAACTATAATAATGATGATGATGATGATGATGATGATGATGATGATGATGATGATGATGATGATGATGATGATGATGATGATGATGGTAACCGTGACAAGAGACGCCACGACAATATAACCAGACTTGTCAGTTGGACACTTTGCAACAATTATGAACTTGACAGAGCAAAACAATTGGTACGACCACACACCTGAAGGCATCGTCGAAAATGGAAATGCAAAGATCCTATGGGATTTTATGATTCAGTGCGACCATAAGACAGAGAATAGGAAGCCGGACATAGAAAACAAACTATGCTGGGTCATAGATATAGCATGCCCAACTGGCAACAAGGTATGCGATAAGGAAGAAAGAAAAGTCGAGAGATGTGACAGGTTAGTTTGGGAAGTTAAGAAGTTGTGGTCGGTGAAAAAGGTAGCAGTAGTACCTGTGTTACCTTTGTTTACTGATAGTTAACAGCTGACACCGTAGTATATCTCCAGCGTTAGCAGCTGTACAAAGGCAATGATAATAATAATAGTAATAATAATAGGTAAGTTATGGGGCAACAGGAAAGTAATGGTGATACCGGTGGCAGCTGGAGCCTTAGGAGCAGTGTCTAAGGGCTTTGAAAAACATATTAAGAATATTGGAGCTGCTGTCGGGCTCGAGGTGATCCATAAGACAGCGTTGTTGCGTAAAGCTCGCATTCTAAGGAGAGTATTGCCTCGTTGAGTCATAAGAGAAGGCACTACTTGAAACCTTTGATGATTTGTTATTGCCTGCTTTCAAGTAAAGAATGACCAGTAATTAAGAACTAGCCGAGAGCCTTTCAGAATAAGAACATCGACAACAATAATAAGAACCCTTTTAACTGTAGGCACATGTTCAGAGATTTTCAAGGAGGGGAAGTCAATTACATGAACCCCAGTGTTCGATTGGTACAGTTTTAATCGAGCCAGAAACAATGAAAGTTTACCGTGGCGCCACGTGAAATCAGAACGTAAAAGCCGAAGAAATGATGCTAAGCGTTTTTGCCCGTCATTCTATGATTCTCTCAACTTGTCTTCCAATTAGATACATATTTTTGTGTAAAAACGATTACCACACTTTCATCTGAAAACATTTTTGTATTTCTTCGTCCTTGTTTATTCCCTATCCTCTCTCCCGCTTCTTATCGTTTCTCCCTTTACTTTCATCGCCCATTACTTTTTGTATGACCAGAGCAGAAGCATTCTTGTCTTCCTTGTAATTAATAGGAGAATGATAATTAATGAATTCTATCATAGAATAAGAGCAATTCTGAAAGCTATATTGAATGCCAAGAACAAAATATAAGTTTATGAAAACGTTAGCATTGCTTCTACTCACATATCGCTGGATCCTTTCTGAGATAACAAAGTTGTTTCAATGTCAAAAAGCTGTTGGAAATGCATTGTATGCTACACGCAAAACGAGGTATATCTCACATATAACTTCCAAGAAAAGAAAGCGGTTGGTAAATTCCGCAATATTATCTCTCAAAACAAATTGCAGCCATGTGACTATCTGCCAAACTATAGCAAGCAAACGGAATGGATGATAAAGCTGCTTCTAAAGTATAAAGGCGCCAAAAGAAATTGGTAAGCATATATAATAAATACCGAAAACATACTCGTGTATGTGTGCGCGTCCGTCTGTATGTTGTGCGAATTTGTGCGTGTGCGTGTATGTGTGTGTGTGCGCGCTTGAGTTTGTGTGTGAAGATAGCTACGTACGTATATGTATGTATCAATAATCTAGCCGTTGCAAGAGTGAATATGTATATTTTCACAAGTGAGAATTATAAAGACCAGACAGGAAGATAAAAAGTAAAATAGAAAACAATGACTACGCAACGAATATCCGACTCTAAACAATGTTACTCACCAGAAATGTAGAACAGAGAGAGCAAAATATTTTTTGCACCTAAATTGTAATTGAGAAATACCTAGCGTGTGACTATGTAAATATATCTAGCAAAGATTAAAGGTAAATTAATAAAAACAACTACAAAATGTGTTCTGATTTCAATGAATCAACAAATAGTAACCACTATCGATAATATATTAGAAGTGAGGAGACGGGGGAAACGACATACTTTGTTTTATAATTAAATTCAAAGTGATCTAATAATTACAATATAGAAGGTTGAGCTAACACGGTACCTGAACAAGCATACGATCAAACGAGAAATAAAAAAAAAACAAGATAATATCGAAATTGATGATTGACTTCAAAGTGTGAGTCCTGCGTCTGAGATTTACCATTCTTTTGTTTGTTCATTCTGTCAGTATTTGGAAGGCTACCAGCAGAGCTCGTTAAAACATAAGCCTGATACGAAGGCCCGTGTCTGGATATTTGTAAGAAGGGGAAAATGATTAAGCCCTGTATTTTTGGCTGGGGAATGTTTAATCATGTTTAATTAAATATAGATCAATTATTGACGAATCCTCTAATGCAAGAGTAGGAAAACTAACTTTGACTATTATACTAAGGATCTAATATTACAATACATTAAATATAATCAATATGAGAGACCACCTCTGCTCTTATTATTTAATCACAATAGTTTCATTTCACTTTTTGTTCAGGTAGCAGATGGACAGCATAAGCTGTCGAGCCGGGCAAAACATCGGGCTTGTCCTTTCTAAGTAATTATAAGCAAAAAGTGAAACAATGTTTCTCGAGACACTCACCACATACAATATTTTTCTTGCACATCGAAAGCTTAAAATGATTGCTTACATATTCATAATTTCTACCACAGTTAAGATATTTCGATCAGTTAAATCTATTTATGTCGTCCATCTGATTCCCTATCAGTTGTGTATAGCAAAAACACGCTAACACATAATATATATATATATATTTATATTAATATATTAGTTAAATATATATATATATATTAATATATTAGTTATATATATATATATATCTTAATATATTAGTTAAATATTTAATATTTAACTAAGTCACTGAGTACTAATTGAAGCAGCTGTAATTGATGATGATTGATTTGTTGGTAATAATAAACAATTATTTATTTTCTAATATTTATTTTCATTTTCTTCTTATATATATAGTCTACAGATTAGATCCACAGAATCTCAGTATAGAAGACACTTAGTAGTATTAAACATAATAGTTTACATAATATGTGTAATATGTATAATATGTATATATGTATACACGCAAAACGAGAGAAAGCAAAAGATCGAAACTTTCAGATTAATATTTAAGTATAAATGTATAGCTTTTTTATATTAATAGGTCCAACTTACACAAAGTACAAACGGCAGAGAAAACTAAAGGCGGGGAAGAGAGGTGTTATAAGAGCACCAGCTGTTTCTGGGGGATCGTAGATCCAATATAAAGTTGATAGATGTGGTTCATCAACATATGTGGCCAAAGCGATAAGACGGGCACATGTCATCGGAGTAGAGCATATCTTGCATTTCTACCAAATCCACTCACAAGGCTTTGGTCGGCCCGAAGCTATAGTAGAAGACACTTGCCCAAGATGTCACACAGTGGAACTGAACCCAGAACCATGTGGTGGGTAAGCAAGCTAGTTACCACAAAGCCACTCCTGCGCCTATATGTTTGAACATATTATTTAATGTAGCGCCCCGAACGTACTTATTTCGTAACCATTCTGTGAATATCTTCATGGCGGTGCTCCAGCATGGCCGCAGTCAAATGTCTGAATCGAGTAAAACAATAAAAGTATATAGGAGTGGCTATGCGGAACTTAAATACTTAACTCTTCATATTGTAGAAGCCTCTTCATGGTGGTTACCTCAGAATACCATCATCAAAATATTATAATTACTCTTCGTAGGTAACATTGCTTCCAGCCATAACGTCCTTCACTCCTACTAACGTCCTGCACTCTGGTGCAATTAGCAGACAATTCTATTCTGTCAGATATACAAATAATATGTGTGGGAATTTTTCTCAAGGTAACGCAGTAGTTTCTCTCCCTTTCTCTCTCTCTCTCTCTATCTCCCTATATATATGTGTGTATGTGCGTGTGTGTGAGTGTGTATATATGTGTATGGTTATATATACATATAAATACATATATACATACATATACCATATCATATTGGAACCTTTAAAATATCGGAAAAAGACGCGAATTCTTAAATGCCGAAAAAAAAAACAAAGACAAAAGGTAGAATGTTAATTAACATGAATTTGCAAAGGATGAAGAACTGCCCTCACAACTGGACATGCCAATTCTTAGAGACAGTAAGATTAGCTCTAATCGCCAGATGTCATTGTCTAAGACAGTCGTGAAATAAATGCCCTTTAAACGACAAAATAATCCTAACTGACAATGATTTATCTCTACGCGAATGAAAGAAATATCATAAAATAAATAAACGCAAATAGGAATAAATAAGAAGAAATAGTCATCTGGCAAAAACATTCATCAATATAATTGACGCTTTGATTTTCCTTTAAGAAAATACAAATCTTGTTTTGAGGAATTATGCATAACAATCAGCATGGTGGCACGTTCAATAATTTCTCTGCTTGTTATATGTAGAATGCAATCATAATGCAGGAAAGAAACTAGTAAGGTAATATCTGAGTTTGTGTGCGAATGTATGTGTGTGTGTGTCTATATTTATACACACACATTTCTATGTATGTAGTTGTAAATATGTGTGTGTATATATATATATATATATATATACTCTTTTACTCTTTTACTTGTTTCAGTCATTTGACTGCGGCCATGCTGGAGCACCGCCTTTAATCGAGCAACTCGACCCCGGGACTTATGCTTTGTAACCCCAGTACTTTTTCTATCGGTCGCTTTTGCCGAACCACTAAGATACAGGGACATAAACACACCAGCATCGGTTGTCAAACAATGCTAGGGGGACAAACACAGACACACAAACGCACACAAGCATATATATATATATATATACATACATAGGACGGGCTTCTTTCAGATTCCGTCTACCAAATCCACTCACAAGGCTTTGGTCGGCCCGAGGCTATAGTAGAAGACACTTGCCCAAGGTGCCATGCAGTGGGACTGAACCAGGAACGATGTGGTTGGTTAGCAAGCTACTTACCACAGAGCCACTCCTGCGCCTATATATGCATATTTATACATGCACACAATTCTATGTATATTGTTGTGTGTGTATATATATATATATATATATATATATATATATATATATATATATATATATATGTATGTATGTGTGTGTTCGTGTGTGCATGTGAGAGAGAGAGAATATGTGACATGTTTTAGTACTTTTATTTTATATACATACACACACAATCTAATCTTATGATATTACTCAAAATTGTATGCAAATGACTGTTATTTGCATAAATTTTTCTGCACAAATTTTCTTTATCAGTGTATGCAAAGTGCGAAACCTATGGAAAAATGACAGTAATTTTACCATTTCTTTCGTATTTCATAATGAAATTGACCTGCATGACCATGCTCGGATATTATATAAAGCGAGACTGTGGCGCCACTAGCGAATTGTCGTTATGTAGTAGCCTCAGAACAATTTAGCTTCTTTATCAATCCAATGATTATATATAAATTAAAATTTGGTGTTTGGACACACTATAGTCTAGCCGGTTAAATTCTTGGCAAATTTTCTCAAAACATTTTTAACATTACGTTTGATTAGTTGAAGCCTTATATTGATTGTATAATGCCGTTAACGAATGAATGTAACCGATTAAGAAAAGTTCTGAATGCAAATGCATAATAACTTTGCGGTCCATGGCAAAGGGAGGGTTTGTGTATGCACAAGGAACTAAAGGATGTATGTAGCAAATTACTTAAAACGAGAGACACTATCTATCGCAATGGATATGAATATATGTGTACACATGCACAAATATTTTCGATCATATGTTTAATAGATATAGAGCAACATCTGTGTGATTAGAGAGACTGTGGTTAAGCAACGTGCCTAATATTTGCCGGGAAATAATTATAAACAAATACAAATACATACAAGCAAACATAATTCATACTTCCATACCTACACCCGCTCCATATATATATATATGTATATATATATATATATATATATATATATATATATATACATATACGACGGCTTCTTTCAGTTTCCGCCTACCAAATCCACATGTCTTTGGTCGGCCTGAGACTATAGTAGAAGACACTTGTCCAAGGTGCCACGCATTAGGACTGAACCCGGAACCAGGTAGTTGGTAAGCAGGCTACTTACTACACAGCCACTCCTGCGTACATATGTGTGTGTGTCTGTGTGTGTGTGTGTGTGTGTGTATGAGTGTGTGTGTGTGTGTTTTCAAAGATAATATGGAAGTATAACAAAAGGATCAAACGGATAATAATAATTTCATATCGTTTGATATTGTTATGATCCTTTGGACGATAACTGATGAAGATTTAGCAAAATTCTATATGTATATTTTCCGTTTTTTCTTTTCTTGTACTCCTATGTAATGCTTGAACAGTCATGTGGCTGAAACTAGTAAAAGAATGAAAGAATATACGAGTGGCTTTGTGGTAAGAAGCTTGTTTCCAACTTCATGATTCCTGGTTCACTTGCACTGCATGGCATCTTGGGCGACTGTTTTTTTTTTTGCTATAGCTTGTGGCCGACCAAATCCTTGTGAGTGTATTTGGTAGATGGAAACTGAAAGATGTCCGTCGTGTATATATATATATATGTATATGTTTGTATGTGTGTGTGTATATGTGTGTGTGTGTGTTTGTCCCCCTACCGTCGCTTGACAACCGATGTTTGGTGTGTTTACGTCTACGTAACTTAGTGGTTCGGCAAAAATCCCCGATAGAATTGGTACTAGGCTTACAAATAATGAGTCCTGGGATGAAATCACTAAATCACTGCAAAAAATCTCACAAAGGCAAAACTATTTTCTAAAATATCGGACGCAAAAGTGAAGAAATGTAGTCGCTCAAATTGCACAACATGCCCAAACTTTCTAGAAGGATAAGAATTCCTTTTTAAAGAGGGACAAAAATTGAAAATCAAATCTGATTTTACTCGTACCTCAGAAAACCTGATTTATGTTATAAGATGCTCGGGCAGCCACCAAAACTACATAGGATCCACAGGATTATCGCCTAGACGCAAACTCACTCTGCATCAACAGTAGATTGCATTCCAGAATACATATACCCTTTAGTGAACACATTGAGAGATGCGCAAAGCAACTTCTACCACAGTTTGTAATCTTTCCATTTTATCAATGTGCCATTGGAACACCAACATAAGTTAGATTAACTAAGAAAACCTATTTCTTTGTAAAATATAAACCAAAACTTAACTATCTCTTGCATTTTTAAATTGGGAAACTTACATCATTGAAAAATATAAAGCAAAACTTAACCATTTCTAACATTTTATTCTATCAAAACAAAATCATGTTAGATTAATAAAACCTAACCATTCCCAACATTTTTTATTATCTCCCTTATACCGAAAAATCCCTGATTACCTCCCTTTGTTTGAAACACTCCTACATCACACCAAAGCGATTTTGACGGTGAGTTTATGTTAAGCCAAGACTAATTTGTTCTTCCCTGTTTCATGATGCACGCGTGGTTGAAGCATAATATCTATTTTCAAAGTGATTTCGGAATGTATTTACTTAAAGCTCACTCACAAAGAAATCACACATGTAAAATCAAATTTGTTTTGTCGGGTTCTCTGTCCCATAATAAAGTGCAGAACTGCATTACTATGTAAAAATCTGCAGCTACTGTATGATCTCGCCTATATTATCACTCGACATGTTCTTTCAAATACATGACCGGTTCTATTCTGGAGTGATTTAAGTGAAACTAAAGCGACAAAATTCTTTATCGTCTCGTTCTCTTCACTTTCCTTGTCGATGCCACGATCTCCGTTTCTTATTATAATAATATAATTTTAGTCAAGGAATTTATATTTACAGAATTCCTAAATTGAAAATTAAAGAAAATCTACTAAAATAAAGAAGAAGATACTAACTCCTATATACAAACGCAGACGCACACATACACATAAATATATATTTACACAAACTCGCACATCTAAGGAAATTAAAATGAAATACATTAACGCCAGTGTCAGAAGAGCTTCCGTGTCAAATATAAAGAAAAATTAACAGTAACATAAATATAATAATTGAGTGAATACTACTAATAAAAAAAAAACATTCAAAAGAGAAGCCAAAATCATTACAAAGGTTGAAATAAAAGAACAGAAGAAATAAAATATAAAGGAAAAAGAGATCAAATAAGATATTACAATGTGTTCCATTAAAATTGCCTCAGGATATAAGCGAACACAATGTACAAAACATCAGCTTTCTTTCTCATAGCTACTGTTACACGATAGTATATTTCAATCATAATTTCGACGACGATCATTTATCATTCTTCCATACATATACTGATAATTATTTATCATACACTGATATAGGCTTACTGGCGTCTACCTCGTGGTTATTCATGTCAAAGCATTTCAGTTGTCGTATCCCCCGGTCTTCTTCCGGTGACTTTTGGTAAGCTGGTAACTTTCAGATACAATCATATATACAATTTTCTTTATTCCACGGAGGAAGATTGTTTATATTTCGTTTTGTATGCATAGACAAAGTTATCATTCTGTTTCTCGCTTCTGCCCAATTTCAGAAGAACAAATATCTAAAGCTGGTTAAATATTTTCACTTCGATATTTTCTAAATGTTATGAAATACGAAACGTAAGTAAACATGACATGAGGTTAAACTGATTACTGAGATTATCTCAAAATAAGTTTGTAAGTGTAAATATTTCTTGTAGATTCTTACCTGATGGAAGTGAAATTAAGCGAGACGAATTTACTCCTTGAATTATTAACCAGCAACCAGCATAAGACTTCGAGATAATTTGTAGGAATGTCATGTATCTTCTCATGCACAAAAAATGTAAAATGTCAAGTTTTTAATGAGTATAAATCTCTAATTGCAAGAGTATCTTCTCTAGATTATTGACTCAAGCGGCATCTTCATTATAGCTGCACCTTCTCAAAAAAACTCATTCCTCTGACCGATAACAAAGAAAAAGAGGAAGCCACTTACAAGAAGATTTGATTTTACGAAGGTATAGAACAAATACATATAAGTTAGTTAGTTAGTTAGTTAATTTGGCTCAAAAGCAAATAGCAAGGCCATGTAGGGGGACATGGAGTTAAGTACAGGGTGGTGTTCATGTAAAGAGTTCAGGCCACTTGAGGTCCAGGGAGGCTTTGAACAAAGCGGTCGTCGGCATCTTCACCATCTCGTCTGGCAGCTTGTTCCACGGATCCGCAACCCGGACGGAGAAAGCTCCTCTCCTTCGATTGAGATGAAATCGTCGCAGGTAGAGCTTTTCGGAATGATCCCGCAGCCGACGCTCCGGAGCAGGAGTGAAGAACAGCTATTTCGAGAGGTTACACTTCCCGCTTATGATGTTGTGGGCGAGAATGAGATCACCACGGCGGCGGCGTTTTTCAAGAATAAAGGTCGAGCGTCCTCAGCCTTTCTTCGTAGGACAAATTTTTGAGACCATGAACCATGCGGGTAGCCAGCTTCTGGACTCTTTCGAGATGCTGTATGTCTTTGAGGACATAAGGAGAAGAGGCTTGAATCCCATACTCCAATATGGGTCTCACCAGCGTGACATAGAGTGGCAGGAATATGGCTGCTGTGAGCATTCCGAATGACCGTCGAATCAAAAACAGAATTCCGCGCGCTTTGTTGGCAGCATGGACGCACTGGGCCGAAGGCGAAAAGGAGGAATCCACCAAGATACCCAGGTCCTTTACCTGATCGGTCCTCTCCAGCAGCAGACGTCCCGGCTCGAAATCAAGTTGAGTTGCAGGAGTAGAGCCGACAGGCAGATGGCAGCACTTTGACACGTTCAGACACAGGTCCCAATCGTTAGACCACTTCCAAATTTGGTGGAGGCATCGACGAAGATCCTCTATACTACCGCGAGGAGCGACCAGTTTGATATCGTCGGCAAATAGAAGGGTGTGTTGCGTGAGGTCGTCGGGCAAGTCATTTATGAAGACTAAGAACAACAAGGGCCCAAGCACTGAACCTTGAGGCACGCCACTGCTCGCACTGGAGACGTCGGACCGCGAACCATTAACTTGAACTTGGAAGGAGCGATCTGAGAGGAAGGCACCAACCCATCGTACAATATCCGGATGGAAACTATATGCTTGAAGCTTGACAAGTAGTAGGCGGTAGTTTACCGAGTCAAAAGCTTTGGCAAAGTCCAATAAAACGATGTCAACAGCATCACTATCATCGAGGATGCGCGTCACCAATTCTTCCATTACTAGTAAATTGGTTAAGCATGATCTCTTCGGCACGAAGCCGTGTTGGGAATCAGTGATCGAGGCTGTGTTTAGGAGGTGGAGCATCATACTTTTCTTAAGGATGGTTTCGAACATCTTGCTGATTATTGATGTAAGGGAAACCGGTCGGTAGTTAAGCGGGTCTTCGCGGCTCCCTTTCTTGAAAATTGGGCAGATTATCGCTGTTCTCCAGTCTGCAGGTATAACACCCGTCGCCAATGACATATTGAATAGTCGTGTTAATGGCTCGCAGATGACCGGAGCCAACGCTTTGATAACCCGTGGGTGTATGCCGTCAGGGCCGTGACCCTTGTTGACAACGAGGCTTTGAATAACACGTTTGACTTCGTCCCGCGTGATGATCAATCGAAGCATTGGAGGTACCGATCTATCAAATGGAGGGGGTTCACGACCATCATCTTCTTTGAAAATAGTTGGAAAAGCCTCGGCAAATAATTGACTCTGTTGATAAGGGTCCTCAATCGATACGCCTGTTGAGTCTACCAACGTTGCAATCTGGTTGTTCAAGCGGGAATTCCGCTGGACATGGGCAAAGAAGGTTTTTGGATTGCTACTGGCATTTGCCGCGATTTTGTATTCATAACTGAAGCGTTCTTTCTTTTCAATTTTCACGGCTCGGTCTCGTTGAGTTTTGTACACCTCAAAAGCTGCAGTCGAATCCAGATTTTTGAATTCAGCCCAAGCAATATCTCTGAGTCGACGTTCTCGTTTAACCTTCTTCGTCACCCAGGGCTTGTGTTTCTTCCTCTTGGAAAGCCAACGGGAACTGCCTGGTCAGTCAAACAGATTACATATGCTTTGAGGGATGACCATAGTTCGTCAACTGAGGACAACGTCATCAGGGATCGCCAGTCCAGAAGCGCGGAAGCCTCGGTTAGAATTTCAAGATTAATTGCAGAGAAGACTCTACGTGGCAGCGAAGTAATCGTGGGCGTGGAAAAAGTTGTGTGCATGACGAACTTCAGGACCGCATGATCACTCTTGGCAAGAGGGGCGCACACAGATACGTCTGACACTGATCTTGGATAGCGGGAGAATACCAGATCTAGCATAGATGGCTGCTGCCCAGACCGATGCCTTGTCGGATATTCAACATGTTGCGATAGAAAACAATCTTCAGCCACGTCAAGAAGGGCCTGGCCGAACCGGGAAGATGTTGTACAAATTGATGCGGGCCAATCGATCGTGGGAGCGTTGAAGTCGCCTAGTACCAAGCAGTCATGCAAAGCTGAAACGAATCTTATCGCTTCGAGTAGATGAGCATCGTCCTGGGGGTCGGGTAGAGGCGGCCTGTAGACAGCCAACACGGGCAGGCAAAACTCAGATAGGCTCAGCTTGCAATAGACAGCATCGAATTTTGTTGTAGGTTGAGCATTTGTGGGTAGAATACCGCAGGACGGTTTGTGATCAGACTTATGTGCTAGGTCGGTGAAATTTTAGCCACAAATTTTAAGAACAAATTTAAATGCAATAACAATATAACGTACAGTCATCTCATTTCCCCAATAATGCGATTAGAAACCGAGCGTCATATTGTGACGTGAAGACAATCTTAAATTTGAAAATCTGCAAGATTTAGTGATTGGAGCGGACATATCAATATAAACAGAAGATAGTAAATAACGTGGTCAGACAAGAAATTACAGTTGACAAATACGTGGAAAGAAGAGAGCGCAAGATATAAAATTGAATAATAGTCAACAGGTATGTGTCGGCAGATATATATCTGTATGTGTATACACATACATACATACATCATACATACATACATACATACATACATACATACATACATACATACATGCATACATGCATACATACATACATACATAATAGACATATGTTTGTGGATGTATGTATGTTCTTTTAATGTTTTATTCTTTTATGGGTTTCATACCTTAGACTGTAGCCATGCTGAGGCACTGCCAGCGAAATCACCTTTTCAATGGCCAGTTTTGTGTGATTGGTTTTGGTGAAGGAGGGAGTTCGTCACTGCTGTCCTCTTTTGTGTCTCCTACCTTTTATTGGCTCACTTGGGATCGTGGGTCGCAAGACGTCAAGCTGTTTCTTGAAGACAACTACACCTACTCCATAAAGATCCCTCAGATGTTTTGAAAAGGCGTTAGATAGTTGTGGGCCCTTGAATCCCAAGCTATTGCAGTACATAGTCTTCATTCAAGATGGGACAGCTGGTACATTTGGAATAGTGCAGTGATATCCAATTACGGGTCTGATATAGCTCTTGACTCCAACGTTTGGTTACAGACCTCCAGTATCTTCAATACATACCTCTTCAATACAAAATATACTGCATACCTCTTCAACACATACTGCATACTTCTCCAGTTTTCAATCCAGTGAGTAGAGTCGTAGCTCTTTCAGTCTCTCACAGTAGCTTGGCTGTTGCATTAATGCAATCATCCTTGTGTAACGTCACTAAACCACCTTAACATCCGCGATTAAATGACACTGTAGGGAGACCACAGTTGAGAGAAAGAGTCCAGACGTCTGAGGAAAAATGTCCTCCATACGACCAGCATAGTTTCCTCAGAATCCATCCGGTCATTCGTCTGAACATTGCCACTATATTGGTGATATGCATGAGCATCGAGGCATCGTTGCTCACATCAATCCCAAAATCAGGCACCGTATGTGATTTTAGGATTGGTCCAAAGTATCGTTGTTGCGACTTCTGAGCACAATTTAGATGGCAGCAGAAGGCTTTGCACGCAATATATTGCATGTTATTTTCCTCAGCTCATTTATATACGGCATCTAGGCCTTTGTGTTGAAGATTAGTATCAAAAAGTTCCTTGACTGCTTGTATTGTATTACCTTTGTGTTGTCGGCATAGCGAATAAGTGTAACTGTGTAAATGATGGCATGTCTGAGTCACCATGGATAGCAGCGGCCCCAACATATTTCCTTGAGGTACTCTATCAATAATTGCCATTTCTTTGTGTAGTGCTGTGGTATGTATGTATGTATGTATGTATGTATGTATGTATGTATGTATGTATGTATTGTACACACAAGTATTGTACACACAACAAAGTAGGCTTTTGCATGATCCCAATTACGGTCTGTCAAAATTTGATCTTTGGGTCCCTTCCTAAATTTAATGATGATCTAAATGTAAAAAAAAGTGAAATATTTTATGAATGAAGTCTTTGTCTTTTCTCTTATTACTTCAGTAATACATTATATATACACACACACACACACACACATACACATATATATATATATATATATATATATATATATATATGTATATACATATGTCAAATATATTTTCCCACGTATTCACCCTTTTAAATTTATGATTAGTTCATTTTTCCAACAGTTTTCCACTTATTTTGCTCTAAAATATTTCATAAATCAATATTATTAACTTTCGGTCTTTCAGGCATTGAATATTCTGAATTGTCGGTATTTCACTCTTTCGGTATACTAATTTTCTGTTTATTTGAAACCAAGCTACAAGTGTTATATTTGATTTCTTTATCCTTATTTTCATATTCAACATATCAACTACAGGCATCTGATCACCAACTACAAAAAATAATAATAATAATAATAAATATAAATAAAATCATCTGCCTATACAGGAATGCTTTCACCTATTAAACACTTTAAGTATTATATAGGCACTTTTCTGCCATGTAATTTAATAATTGAAGTAAGAATGCCGCAGGCATAAGACTTTGATTATGGTTGTCTCGGTGATGGCGTCATAACACTTCACTCCGTAGGTGAGCTGTGTTTTTATTTTCAGCTGTATTCTTGAAGAATCCGTAATATCTATTTTAAGTCATTGATATTCGTTACACTTTTATCCAAAATTTATACATTAGTGGTTCAGACGCAATATATTATAGCTAATTTGATATACCAGACGTGGAGATCTTCAGTTAAAAGTTTACTTTTATCGTTATTCTGTATCAGAGAAGTACGGGCAAAACTGACGTTTTAAATACATTTTTCATGTATTGATTGCATTACTACATACGATGACATTAACCGAATTGGTACATGTGCATTCTAAATTATTTCTGCATATAACTTTTTGGAGCATACCACTCCAATCGTAATATTGAAATTAAAAAGTTTAAAGAAAAACGATTGAGATATGGCGTTGAAAGTAATAACCATCTTGGCAGTAGCATGTAAGGTAACATTATGCTATGCATCACTTACTTCAATAGTACTAAACGATTTATCAGAAAATGTATTGTTAAACAAGGTGACTAAGTGGGATCGTGTAAACACCGAGAAAGAAGAATTTATTAATTGTTTTAGAGTAGCCAACCTCTTTTACAGTTAGAAATATTTGCTTGAAGAATCGGTGACAATGCTCCAACGAGGTTCTTCAGTATACGTCAAATAGTAAACAACTTTCTCAAAACTCGAAGAATACATATGAAAAGACAGAATTATAAGTCTGAATTGCCTTTGGTTATTTGTCAACACCACAAGATGGACCTGGGTCTAAACAACAACATCAACACGTCGTCTTTGAACGTCAATTTCATTTCCGATTGAATAAACTTTGCAATAGATGATCACAGGATTGAAGCTGACAGAATTTTGTAATTGCAGGTTTACTGAGTTTAATATATGGTGGTAAATAAGAGGTGGTGTAAGATCGGTAGAAGGTTAGAATGAACAATTTCTACAAACAAATGTTGACAAAAAACACAAACGAAAACAAACTGAAAACAATTAAGTTTAGAGCATTTCCTATTTAGTACAAATATAATGGATTTGGTGAAATCTAATTGGTGGAAAAAAATCCATTAAAACCGCCATTGATACCATACATTTATTTCCCTTCTTCGGTAAATTCTGGTTTCGTACACTCGAGTTATGTAAAATATACATGCAGAATACAAAAAGACTAAGATTTGTTATATAGACATTTGCAGATCGTGTCAACACGGTAATTTTAATACAAAATTGAAATGTGTTTCAAATATGTGACTGCGTCTTTAAGTTAATTTACCAAACTTAATATCTTCACAAATAAATAATTTCTTCTCGAACTATACACTACATATTATTTGATCGTTCCTAGACAAGTTCCTTTGGTTTCCTAGAAAGCAGTTACACCTGACAATAAATAGGGTAATAATAAAGTTTGCATTACGTAATTGCATGTAGGGTACTATTTTACTCTCGGTTTAAGCACTATTATTTTCCAAGAATATTTTTATAATATTTGAATGGTTCATCATCATCATCATCATCATCACCATCACCACCACCACCACCACCACCACCACCACCACCACCACCGCCACCGCCTCCGCCGCCACCACCACAAGTATCATCATCATCATCATCATCATCATCATCATCATCATTATAATTTTTATTATTATTATTATTATTATTATTATTATTATTATTAATAATAATGATAATAGTTATTATTATTATTATTATTAAATATTATTATCATTATTATTATTATTACTATTATTATTATTATTATTATTATTATTATTATTATTATTATTATATTATTATTCTCTTATTATATTGAACCTCACAGCTTATTTTGCTGGGTATGATGGAAAGTGTCAGCTCTCCGCAGTCAGCAGTCTAAGGCGACACTTATTTACTGGTCATGCCTTAACAACTCTTCGAAGAATTCTTAGAGTTTCAAGCAATGCTGGTTTTTGTAGGTGTTCTACCTTCACACATGCACCAGTCTTTTCAGCCATGCTTATACTTCGAAGTGCACCAGTTACTATTGGCATCACGTCTACACTCCTCATTCTCCACTACCTTCGTACTTCCCACTTCAAACCGTTATAGTTGTTAATTTTTCTTTATTATTATTATTATTGTTATTATTGTTATTATTATTATTATATTATTATTATTATTATTATTATTATTATATTATTATTATTATTAATATCATTATTATTGTTGTTGTTGTTGTTGTTGTTATTAGTATTGGTAGTAGTAGTAGTAGTAGTGGTGGTGGTGGTAGTAGTAGTAGTAGTATAGTAGTAGTAGTAGTAGTAGTAGTAGTAGTAGTAGTAGAAGTAGTAGTCATGGTGGCTGCAGCACCAGAATTTTCCTTTGATCTACATATTTGATGCAATTAATTGCTGGCTTACACCCAGCGACCTAGATTGAGTAAAGGTTAAAAGATGTTAAAATATAACTGAAAGCTTGGGGAGGGAGCGTTAGGAGGGTAGTATAGAAATGCATTCATATAATACAACACAAAAATTTTAATTAATAGGATTTACCAAGGTTGTGGCCAATACTTACCAGCACAATGTTTTGGGTTTCTGTGAGATATGGCTTTCCTGGGGTGTTTTTAATTGTTTCTGACATCCCCCTTTTCATCATACCTAATCCACCCACAATTATAGAAAAAGTGTTTGGTTTAGGATATCTCCTGTTTTGCATCTTTTGCATTTTTCAGGCCCATGTATTTAGTGATTTGTCAAATTCCTCTAGAGACATATTTTATCAGTGGAGAGACCTCTAGACACATATTTTATCAGTGGGAACACTTACATCTATCAGTCTATAAGCATTTTCGCCTTTTCTTTAATAATTATGTCTTGTCGATTAGTATGGTTGGTTCTGCTTGTGTTGACTGGTAAATACCAGAGGATGGTACATTTTTACCTTCGACGACTAGTTCAGGATGCTGTTCAGACCAGTTAGCAGGAGTTTTGATTTGGTAGAGCTTACATTTTTCTAATGCAAGTAGTGCCCTGACGTATCGTGGAAATTTTTTTATGCATTTCGTGTTAGCAAAGGGCGGTCCAAAACCAAATGGCGTATTTTTTTTTCAAATGTGCTGCATTTTGGGTTAGCACATTTTTAAAGAATATACACCAGGTAGTTTCTGCCAAACAATCTTAGATCTTTTACTGCCCGTATGAAGCCTTGAGTCTCTGCTTTCAATTCTGAAGTCCTAGGACTCTGATTGGTTGTTTCCTGGTCTACAACAGCATTTTGACATCGAAGAATATATTGTCAATGCACGGAATCCCGGTTCTATTTGCCCCTGTTCAATCGTTTGGAAATCTGCCTGATTTGTTTTGCTTGCTTGGTTGCAGTAGAATCATTTTTTCCTCGAACTCAGCTCTCTTGACAATAGAATGCAACTTTTGTCTTCTTTGATGATCGCTCACAACCCTCTGTACAAGTTTAGTACCTTTTCTTTTGTATAATGATGTTTTAATACCATATTTCTAATTGCGTCATTCATCCACTGCTTCTAGTTGGGTACTGTCAGTGAACATCTGCCTTAGAGTGGTGTACGTAATTATATGTCAATAATTTTCTTGTTTTCCTTTAGAGTTTCACGGGATTCTAGCTAACGATATTAAGACTGAATGGAAAGAATGGATTTGCCAGGCTGTTAATGGCGTCTGTATGATTTGTTAAGTTCAGACTTCAGTACAAGTGTTATTCTCCTAAAGTACTCCTCTCATATTTTTTCCTTTTTAATGGCATGGCTTCTACTATCTCCTGCGGTTATTCCCAGTTATTTATATGTTTCTGGTGGGTTAAGTTCTTGATGGCAGCGTCGATATCTAATTTAATATACGTTGCTTGTTTTAGCTTGCCTCTTAGAAGCGGTGCTTTAACACACTTATCGAAGGCAAAATCAATCCATGTATCTTGTGTAATTATATATTGTAGAAAATATGTTCTGCTTTAATCATTGTTCTACCGACAATAAGAACTGAAACGTGAAAGAAAAATATAAAAAGATTTCATGTTGTTAGTTTATATATTTATTTGAGAGATACGCAGAATTGGGGACCTCTATTTGTCTACAAAGTTACTTAGTATGATACGGTGTCTGAAACAGAAGCAACAGTGTAAACTTGAAGTTGTTTAAATCTTAATATATTTATATTTGCTTTACGGCGACGCAGTGTGGGTGATTAGACCACTGGAGTAGAGAAATTAACGACTACAGAGGATAGTAAGTGTATCTAAAAGATTCAGCGCATTTAAGCAAGTTTTTGACATGAAGCATATTTCGTAGAGATAGAACACAATTGGGTTGAAATAATTTGTATGTATTTATGGTAATACAAGCTGTTCGGGATAGATTTGTCAGTTTGAAAACGGAAAATTAAACCCAAAACCCATCCAAAAGTGAAAGTGTTTTAAAAGATCAAATATTATCGACAAGATTATGGCTACTCAGGTTACTCAAAGCAGTCACTATCAGGTGTCATTACGGCCTCAAGACAGCTCCTGAACTTAGCACATTTAGAGATGATTTCCGGTGCGCAGATGCAGTTAGAACGTCTACTGAATTCCTTTCTGCTAGCCCCTGTTTTCTAGCCTCATTTTGAGCTATGTTACGGCTTATAACATTTACAGTGCTTACAGAGCATTGGACTGTAGTAGTAATGCCAGCATATTGATAATCGGCGCGAATGATCACGATGTAGGTAACACTTTTCCAATATTCAGTTAATTTTCAGTCCTCCAGTTCAGCTAACCTTTTCTCAGCTACAACTTATGCCCTTCCGTCGTTAGCCGTTCACCAATACATCAGGATATTCCTGAAACAAGGAGACATACAGTCTTATATGTGTAACATCCTCTGGTACTGCATAAAATGTTGCAAGACAGAAAAGACAACCCCTTTCGAAATTGAAACCGATGTTCAGCAAGGTTAAGAAGCATACATTTTCAAAGGGTTTAGCCTAATTTTAATAATTGATCCGGAGCCGAAAACTATTGCATTTTTTGCATTTTGGGGATTTTGTAAATAAATTTCATAGAAATATATGATCATCGAAAAATTCAATATATTACTTATATGTCCCACAGCTACGTTCAAATATTTCTGTTCTACAGTCAAATATTTCTCTTCATCCAGCTCTTTTTTGTTCCTAGCTACACATCCATTTCCACATCAACACCATCTTTCCCAGCATATTTTTTTTCGCCAAAGCACTCATGCAAAAACTATAGTGTGTAGTACAAAGTTATATTACGGGTCCTTACGCAAGTTTAGTGGAACAGAAAAACGCTTAATATCATAATACTTCCTTAACTGCAAGTATTAATGAGTGTCACTGTCATATTTAACATAGCTGTATTCAAAATGTTTACGCTTTAACAATGAATAATCTAGGTGATATTTCTTCATTTTGCGCCTGCCCGGAATCTTTAGATCTTCACAACCTTTGTCTTTCTACGACATACTATTCGGCTTATCTTTGCTCTTCACTGCTTTATTACTGACTGCCACAACCATTCTTTGCATTACTGGGGGAAAATAATTCTTCCTTCATAATAACTAAGGTACAATATGTAAAGTACATACACACACACACAAAAATAAAAGAAAAGCACCAAACAGAGTGCGTTATTTTCTCCATTTTCTCCATTTACAGTTGCAAAAACATTTATATAATTTTATTTTACGTCAAAGCGAGAAAATCATAGCGTACATACTGATTACCTAATTGTTTGGACTGGTTTCTCTACGAAACTCTCTTCCACTTTGTTACTTCTCCCTCTAGATCCGTCATTCTTTCTACAATATTTACTCTCTTTCGACTCATTGCTTTTAAAGTTATATAATTTAATATGTTTAAATCAATATTCATGAGCTGCTTCGTAAAGGTATCTTCGGAATAAGAATTGATTAGATTCGAGTGTATTACAAATAAGAATGAATCAGTTCATTCAATGATTATCACACCTTCTAGTGGAATATAACAGGGCTAAACAGATATGGACACACGCAAACACACACGCACGCACAGTCATGCAGAGGCATGCAGAGCTACACACACACACACACACACATATACAAACACATACAAACACACACTTACACACACGCACACACAAGTATACATACATGAACATATATACACACATGTACACTCACATACCGAGACACGCATATATGGTCCGGCGCTGCGAAACAGGGTTGGCGGGACTGCGTTAACACCCTTATATCGCCTTTCGTCCTGTAGGTATTCAACGGAGTCTTGGTATAACTATTCAAAGCAGGAGAAATTTGAAGTCTGAAGCAGGAAATGTTTTTAGATACGGGCGGTGGCAGAAAACTTCTTTCTTAGTGTTTAAAATATCCCCGGGTCGGACAAGCTTTTTAGGATTCCTGCCCTAGGCAGGATGCTCATGTAGAGTATACAATGACTGCCCAGCGGGTTCGATCCGAAGCCGAGGGGCTCGTGTATGAGACTGATGTCGTAGTCGCCACTGGTAGCCAAAGTAACAGCCTAAGCAGCAACGGCAGTGGAGGAGCAATGGCCCAGTGGTTAGGGCAGCGGACTCGCGGTCGGAAAATCGCTGTTTCGATTCCCAGACCGGGCGTTGTGTGTGTTTATTGAGCGAAAACACCTAAAGCTCCACGAGGCTCCGGCAGGGGGTGGTCCCGACCCATGTTGTACTCTTTCTCCCCAACTTTCTCTCACTCTTTCTTCCTGTTTCTTGACCCCGACTTCTTACGCAACCGCTGAGACTGGATACGCATTCATCCATCCGTCAATGCTCTCGGTGTCGGGAGTTGACCTGCTTTCTCTTCTGCGGGTCTTACGAATAGCAAAGGACCACGTTTCGGACTTCTCCCATCCTGCGAGCTCTGGGACGAAGACCATTCGCTCAACAGCAACAGCAGCAACAGCAACAGCAAGAGCAGCACGGCAAATCCGCCGACAACAACGACGACAATGATAGAAACCAGAGCAACAGCACAAGCGGCAACGATGCACCTACTGACAACAGTAACAACCACAATGTTAGCCGCGACGGTGATGGTGGGCAGGTAGCCTGAATTAACTAGGATTTCTCTTTTTAGTATGATAATGTAGGATATGCCTGCATGTACATGTATATTTTTGTATACATTTGTAAATTTAGTAGAACAAAAGAAAGAAAGATACTTAACATGATGGATGAGTATTGAATTGAATTGAACCAGTTTCAGCTCACGAGTTGTGGTCGTTTAAATTCTTTACAAAACGGAAACAACCAGAGAAAATTTTTCATATTTTATCCACTTTCCTGTATAAGCCTGAAAGCTGAATCATTCTTCAAATCATGTGCGTCTTTAGAATCCTAGATATTAAACCGCAAGTATATTTCGAAGTAGATGTACTTTATTATGTGTTTGGAGGCTCATATGTAATACTTAGTGGTCAGCTAAAAGGTCATATATGAAGTGGCATCGTCCTTTTAGCGGTCGAATCATTGCTTTGAAACACCACTCATTAATTTCTGAGGGTAAAAGTGTAAAACTTTCAAATTGTAAATTCTGCCTTTTATAGAAATTAATTTACTTCAGATTCTCGATGTTTTCATTTTCCTTTGCTGCGTCAACTGTGCGTTCACACACACACACACACACACACACACACACACACACACATACAAATACAAACACACACACACCTGCGGGCGCACGCACGCACACATGGCCCCAACTCATACACAGACTTATGCGCATAAATGTATACTCACACAAAGAAGGGTAAAGTGTGAGATGGAGAAATTGCACATTGAGTAGCTAAATATATAAAAATACGTTGAAACTTTGTTGTGTTATAACCCCCACCCCATCGTTGGTAATTTGTTATATTTTTAATCTTCTTCATTCACACATTAAAGTATTAGTTATGAGCCTAACGGTTTGACATATTCTTTCGTTGTTTGCCTAATATCAACATTATTACCATGTGCGTCAACGTTATTTTCAGAAATTGCGTCCGTTTATTGAAAGTTTAAATGTAAATAGGTTGTATTGCTATATAGACATCTGAACTTGACACCTAGTATAATGGAGGTTTTCTACGAAAGTAGAAATATCTTGCAGAGTAATAAAAGTTCACTATTCTATTGTGTGATTTTGTGTGTCTTTTAAAAATATCTATTTGAAGACTTCAGAAAATATTTGCATTTCTTTGGTTAACTCTTTGCTGTGTCCACTCGATTAAACATTCTCACCTTTTGCACGTCTGTATGTATATATAGTCTACTGACTAAAATCTGTGTAAATTACTGTAACAAAGATAAATCAGAACAAAAAATTGTTAGTATCTCAGAATAAGTTAATAAAATCGATAGATATATTGAGTCATTATATGACCCACGTTGACTGATTCGAATTTTCTGGCACGAAATTTTGCTTTTTATCCGAGAAGTTTTTTTTCTAGATTCTGTGTGTGCTGCCGATGTTATTTTTGCTGATCTTGAAGCTGCTGCTACCGCCGTTGCTGGTGCTGAAGATTTTGGTGTTTGCCTTGGCGTTGTTAAAACTGGCGTTGGTGTTCGTGCTGGCGCCGATGTAGTTAATGCTACATTTTTAAGATTCTAACCCCCAATACAATGGAGATAAAATATTACCTAAAATATCTCAGGTATCTTGAAATGAAGTACTTATTTTCAATGGCTTCAATGGCTTTTTTTTCGAAATTCTGTAGATGTTAAAAGAAACAAATAATCTATATTTCATGAAATATATATGTAATAATAAAATGGTCTTATTTAAAACCATATGAATATATATGATGCCCCCTACGACAGCATTAATTACATCGGCGCCAGCACGAACACCAACGCCAGTTTTAACAACACCAAGGCAAACACCAAAATCTTCAGCACCAGCAACGGCGGTAGCAGCAGCTTCAAGATCAGCAAAAATAACATCGGCAGCACACACACATGAAAATACATCGGATATTCTGGAAACACATTCAAGCAGCGCCTCTCCAATCCCAGATCCTTTATCAGGATACTGGAGAGAAGATACGCTGCGTCCTTAGCCAGCCGTGTATGGCGGCTAAAAGACGAAGGAACTCCAGACGTAATATCAGTGAAGATTCTAGAAATCCAGGACCCTGTGGATGCATTATAACTGTGGATGCAAGCATATAACAAATGATGCAAGCATTATAATTGGAGATAGTCGAAAGGACGAGGATATTAAAATACTTGTTCGACCCAAGGAACAACCTTAACTCCAGGATGGAATATTTCGAACCCTGCTTGTAATTCAGGAAATTCCTACTGGTGTCCTGGGATACATCACGCAATAGGTAAATTACGGATAGGAGTCAAAGGAGAGAACCCCTTGTTGACATATAGTAATAAGGTCTTTTCCTCCTAAATTTCCTAGAGAAGCCATTTGCTAGAGAGGTCATACGTCAATGGGTTTAGGGTCTGAAGCCAAGCGACTTATCAACGTAAAAACCAGGGTAATCTCATAAACCGGGCATATCTATTTTTATCTATATACTCTATTGCTCTAAAACTTAGATCGTGCTTCTAGAATGGATTTATGATACTCACAGTGATAAAGAATACAAGGACTATTAAAAACGCATTATCTTGAAAGAGCCGTTGCGGCTTTCTACTTCACCAAGTTTCCGAATTTGTTATAATAACCAGAATAATATTTTTTCAGATATATTTGCGAGTATTGTGAGTAGTTTTCAATCAGGCAAATCTTCATGTTGGTAGTACTTGAAAGTGAACATTGTTGTTTCTTTGAAGTTCAAGCTGCAAGATAACTTACAATATCCGCGCTTATCACTGTTGCATACATAAACTAAGAGACATACACACGTACATTAACGCACACGTGAATCATATCTCTGTCTCTCTGTGTGTCTGTCTTTGTCTTTGGATGCGCGCGCTTGTGTGCGTGTGTGTGTGTGTGTCAATCGTCACAAAAATGAATGTATACTGGCACACACATACACCATCACATACATATACTTGTTAGTCATCGGCCTAACGTCGGCAACGAACGTGCAAACAGACGCATAGAGAAAATATGACGTCATCGTCATTATGGTGGTAATATAAAATGTCGATAGATGACTAAAAGAAAAATTATGATGTTAAATTTTTGTAATGTAAATGTGTAAATGAAAATATAGTTTAGTCGGTAGACCAAATCATGCAACTCGGGTTTGGAATGCATAAGGAACATGCGCACACACACACAAACAAATACAAACACTCTTCTATATATATATATATATGGATCCAGGTTCAGTCCCACTCTGTGGCACTTTGGGCACTATAGCCACAGTGGCACTGTGGGACTGTGGCACTATAGTCTGGAGCCGATGGATTTTGTAGATGGAAACTGAAAAATGGTCGTCGCATATATATATATATATATATATATATATATATATATATATATATATATATATATATATATATATATATATATATGTATAATACAAAATGGGACAAGAAGGCAAAACATCCAGATAGACGATACAAAGAAAACAAGGGCGGGTCATTCGGAGGCTTCTTACTTCAGTCGAGTTCCCGATTATCTTTGCAATTTCGGCTGATTATACGTACACCGCTATATATATATATTATAATACCAAATGGGACAAGAAGGCAAAACTTTCAGCTAGTTAGGTGATACAAGAAAGGGACACCAAAACATCCAGATGAATGACACAAAGGAAACAAGGACGAGTCATTCGAAGTTTTCTTTCCTCAGTCGAATTCCAGATTAACGTTGCAATTTCGGCTGGTTATATTCGGGATTGCTCCAATCCGGCAAGCCCCAAGGAAAAACTAAGCTAAGAGCATTAGATTCCTTCGAAGAAAGCAGCGAATGTATACGAAAACAAAGACGGAAAAAAAACGGAGAATGTTTTGCACAAATACAAATAACAGAACATAACAACAGGTGTCTTTCGACTAAGGACAAATTGTCTGAGTTTGTCCTCTCACCATGGCTTGACGACCAATGCTTTTGCGTTTACGTCTCCGTAAATTAGGCTTGCAAAAAATAATCTTTGGGGTAGATTTGTTCAATTAAAGGTGGTGCCCCAGCATGGTGGCAGCCACAAGACTGAAACAAGTAAGAAAAAAATAAAAGAATACGTCGTGCTACTTTCTATTTCCGCCAACCAAATCCATTCAGAATCCACTACCAAATTTACTGCCGAAGGTGCCACACAATGACACTGAATTCAGAAGCATGTGAATGGGAAGGCAACTTCTTATGACACAGCCACACCTGTGCTAGCATACACACAGATATATATGTGTGTGTGTGTTTGTGCATATCTGTGTCCGCATGTGTGTGTATGTGTGTGTACATACTTATTTATATATATGCATATACATACATACGAACATATACATATAGGCGTAGGAGTGGCTATGTGGTAAGTAGCTTGCTTACGAACCACATGGGACCGGGTTCAGTCCTACTCCGTGGGACCTTCGGCAAGAGTCTTCTACTATAGCCTCGGGCCGACCAAAGCCTTGTGAGTGGATTTGGTAAACGGAAACTGAAAGAATCCCGTGGTATATATGTATATGTATATATATATATATATATATATATATATGCATGTGTCTGTATATGTTTGTGTGTCTGTATTTGTCCCCCCAGCATCGCTTGACAAACGATGCTGGTGTGTTTACGTTCCCGTAACTTAGAGGTTCGGCAAAATAGACCGATAGAATAAGTCCTTGGGTCGATTTGCTTGACTAAAGCAGTGCTCCATCATGGCCGCAGTAAAATGACTGAAACAAGTAAAAGAGTAAAAAAAGAGAATATATATATATATATATATATGCATATACACACACACACACACACATATATATATATATATTATATATATATATATATATACAGAGAGGGAGAGGGACAGAGAGACAGCGACAGAGAGAAAGCTAACTTATATTTTGCCTCTATGACTTATAAAGACACCATATTCATGATGTTTGTTTTAACTATGTCACCCAATATTATATATTTGTGCTACTTGAATGTCACCTTGAAATATTTACAAATCTTATCTGAAATGCCAGCGCATGACGATAAGGACAGCTTAATTTTTTTTAATGATGAACTTTAACCAAAACACCTTCAACCTATCAATTATCTACGCTGAGATCTAAGATGACACAAATATTTGACATCTCAACTGTATCTCGCTAACAGACACATTTCAGGTAATATAATGTCTCACATATTACATCCTGCGTTGATTTTAAGTTTAAGTCGATATTTTTTTTCTTTGATGTGTGACCAGTTACATTTAGGGATAATCATACTTCATTGAAATGATTTTAGTAGACTTATTAGTGCAGCATTTTCGCTCAATCCTGACATATAGAAACACGAATAAATGAGTTGCCCTTGCTTTCGTATGATGTTCAATACAATAATACAACTTAATTATCAATAAATGAATATTATATTTGCGATATATATGTTATTTGTGTGTGTATGAATGCGCGTGAGCGTATGTTTCTATGCTTTTGTGTATGTGTCTGAAATCAGGAAATATTCGATAAATAATAAGCTAATAGCGTAGTGAATTTCTTACGATTCTGGCGTATAATGGTAGGAACCAATATAACAAGCGTTGGAATTGCGCATTCTATATGCATGCACAAGTATGCTAAGGAATACCTGGTATATTACCTTTGTCAAATTTTGACATAACTCTGTTTTTCCTCATTTGCAGTATTTATAAGTTTTCACTAAGTATAGAGTACTTATTTTTTAGGGAACAGAACATCGCGATGTAGCTTCCAATGTGCTTCGAGTAACTTTCAGTTTTCCATTGCCAGTGGATGAACATGGAAAATGTTATAAAGGAAATTGACTGACCCTGGTTTCTTGACAGGATATGATGAAATACATAAGGAAGGCTATGGAAGTCTGAAGAATTAAGAGTTAAATATTAAATTATTTAAATGCAGTAGTTCAACTACTAATCGTATGCAACACATGCTTGCATACACAGACACAGATACACACACACACACACACACACACACACATACAAACACACGAACGCACACACGCGCGCGCACACATACACACACACACACACACACACAGGGTTATTTTTAGTTCAAATGTATTATTAATATTTGTAAATTTCAGATCCCAGAAAAGGAGTAAAAATGGATTCTTTGCTTAGAATGTTTCAACATGAGATCATACATCGGAAGTTCTTCGAGTAACAGATATTGTATAAAATATTTATTTCACCTTGGCGGAGATTGCAAAGTAGCAAGTCAGAAACTTAAAAAAATTTCTATGTTCCAAGTTTTCTAAACCGAATAAATATTCAAGGGAAACGATAATTTTTGATATTATGGTTTATTTCCTTTTACTCACAAATGCTTAAATAAACAACCTTCAAAATATCATTACATTTGGTACTCCACAGATGCCTGTATTTTCCATTTAAAAGAATCTCAACTAAATCTATGTTAAGTTCATTGACCTAAATAATTTATTCTCACGCCTGAACATCTTTGATTTAGTTATTTAAAGCATTCATTTTATGAATACTTTTACATTTTGTACTCAATATATTCGTGATAGAGAAATATTATTTATATTTGTTTAACGTGTGTCGTTTACGTTGATAAATCATATTTTTTGCTCAAAATACTTATTAAGATTTATTTTATACAGTCATTTAACAAACGTCCTATGGCTTTCTTTTAAAGCATAGTACCGCATTTCTTTTTTAATTAAACCGTTTTCTTCGAATATACTGACAATCAATACAATACATTTCAGAGAGGTGAATTTTCATTGTATACGTGTTTATATATTGAAAATCCAATAACATAACATTCTTGAACAAAATGAAGCATATGCTGGAATTCAGAATTACTAACACAACAAATGATATTTGTTGCAAATCTTGCTGTGTATATAAGAGAGAAATAACGGAATATCATTGCAATCTTGTCAAGAAATAAAAAGTTAAACAGAAATTTACGAGTCCAGTTTTGAATAAAACGTTCGTCAGTTAATCTTATTGGAAATCGGACCATGTTCTGGTACCACTATTCGTATAAATATGTTAATATTTTTCATGTTTACAAATTCCCATTTTGCTTGAATTAGTATATGTTAAGAGATAAAACAACCAGAAATGTTTAATGTTTACATTATAACCAATTTGTGGCTGAGTTCTGGAGTAGCTCGTGAATTGCTTTTAAAGTTTTACGCATACATATCGAGCAATTTCAAATAGTTCCCTATTTCCTTATAATTCTTTCTTTTCACTAGACAAATATAGATCCGTGCAATGCTTGACAGAAATAATTATTTCCATTTGCTTACATATTTTAGCACTGAGCCAGATTCTCACATGTGTATTTTAATGCAAAGAAATTATTTTCTTGTTTCTTATATGACGCATGAAGCAAATATTATCCATTTGTATCTTTTTCATAATAAACTGACAGATAAATATATATTCAGGCCATCTACTGTCCTTATTAGTGTGTGTGTATGTATGCATATATGTATGTATATATATATATATATATTATATATATATATATATATATATATATATATATATATATATATATATATATCGATCAACTTGTAATCACATAGGTGCAAATCAAGATGGAGAAAATAGTACTGGAATACGAAAAGTTGAGTAAAATACTATTTTGATAGAACCGCAAATATTCCACAAAAGCTGCACAAACCGTTTCTTATAGTTTTTTTTTGTGTGTGTGACAGTTCATGACTATGTTTATGATTATGCCGGGTAGTACAAACATTTTCCATAAAACATTTCCTTCATAGACAGCACTTTTGCATTTATTGCGAGTCTGATTAACATTGACATGAATCTCTGAGTAACAGCTTGGAGATTTTTCTCGGGTTTAATTAAATAGAAAACACACGCATATACACGCGCGTGCGCATGCACACACACACACGCAGAGGGATAGTGTGGGAGGAGGTAGATAGATATACATATACACTTGCAGGGAAAAAAAGTATATACGTGTATGTATATGTATACATACGTGTGTGTCTGTGTGTGTGTGTTGGTTTGTGTGTACGTGTGTGTGTACTTGTGTGTGTGTGTGTTTCTGTGTGTATGTATGCATGTTATGTATATACGATTTTTCTTTGATTTTAATTTAATTTCTTCAAAGAGTTCAAGCCCATTACGAACAAAGCAACAAAACATTTTTGAGTTAAGAAATTTCACGGCGTTTGTGAATATGTGGTTGAGTTGGTGTGTTGGGGGAAATGTGCATACATGCACTCAGGTGTGTGTATCTATTCACAAGAATTTCACATGGAGAGTGTGCGCTAATGAAGGCCTGTTGTGTAATTTATGTATCCCATATTCGTTTAGTAGTTGCTGTTATTCTCTTTGCAAATCATATTAGTTTTAATAAGGAAGACATATTTCTTAAGAAATATATGAAGAACGTCTTAAAGTATTATGCCAAGATAACTTTCTACGTTTTGTTTTCAGAGATATAAATTCTGTTAAAATGTTTATTCTATAATATTTGATGAATTTATATATATATAGATGCTTTAAATCCACGTTTGTGCACATTAGACGTGCCACTTCTCCTTATAATAATAATAGGACACCGACTATGTAATTCACTGAAAATTTACAACCAGTCTCCCGTTATTTGAAAGAAAGCTACCAAAGATTAGTGCTGATCATCAATCAAACGAGCCCAGGCAGTGCTTGATGAAAGAGAATTTTCGGGAACGGTCAAGAAGAGAAAACTGCAGTATTTTGCACATGTCACCAGAATGTAGGACCTCAGCATCCACGTCCAAACAGAAAGTATCACAGAGATAAGAGGGTAGGGCGGACCGAATAGACGCTAGATGGATGGCATCAAAGTATATTACAGGGTGTTACTGGAAGTTTACTGCAATTGAATTGTGTTTGTGATAACTTCTCCTTCATGCTTTCATATCAACGATGAATGCGTGTCCACTAGGGAAGCAATTTTAATAGAGATCTGCGATGGTGCAGCATAGAACCTCTCATCCAAGACATGTGAGACGAATGCGTCATATGGAAGGCTTCATGCTTTATACGATGCTGAAGCAACATTTTGGCAATTAACAGGAAAGGAAACTTAAGAGAAAAACAATCAAGTGTAATGGGAATAACATAAGTATGTTACTGACAATAATTTTTTACCATTTCAAATTCATGTAAAACAAAATTTAAAATGTGAGCATTAAAAATTGACAAAATACATAGAAATGAGTTTATGTCCATTCTGAAAATTCGTCTTCGTTAAAATTCAATAAAAGTAACTTGAAGTGGCAAAGGGCCAAGAATTGTATAATAGAATTGTTGCTTCATAAATTGACTTTTCAACATCACTGACGTTATCTTTATTAATTATGCATGAATGAAGGATGATGATAATAAAAAAAATTAGTAATAATAATAATAATAATAATAATAATAATAATAATAATAATAATAATAATAATAATAATAGCAATAATAGTGTTAATTGAGAAAGAAAGCAAACGATGTTGGGTCATGGATATGGTATGTCCAGCTGACAAGTTATGCGAGAAGGAAGAAAGCAAAGTCGATAGATATGACAGGTTAGATTTAGATGTAAATTAGTTGTGGTCGCTGAAAAAGGTGGTAGTAGTAACAATAATTGTCGGAGACCTGGGAACAGTGAGTAAAAATGTTGAGAAATACATGAAACAAATAGGGCTTCAATAAGGGCGGAGGACTTGTAGAAAACAGCACTGCCTGGAACCGGATGGTGATCGAAATTCTATTTATTCAATCTCGTCAATATTTCCTAATTGATGTGTTCCCGGATGATTTCTTATGCTTATAAGATGATTTCTTATGCTTGGACGAACTAAACAGCTTTGACAGAAGACAAGGGAGTTGCTAACTAGATATGGGACACTCCACCCCAAAAGGGTCAGAGACAGACTGTATGTACCAAGGAAAAGAGAATGAAGGGGACTTATTGGATGCGAACGCAGCATTAGAGCAGAAAGAAACAACATAACATGGTATGTAAAAAATATCACAGAACCGCTATTATCAGAAGTAAGATAAAAAAAGCACTCTCTCTCTCTCTTCCTCCAAAGTCAACAAAAGGCTCTTTCAGCTACCTTCACAAATACATATACTTTTTCCAGTATCGATTGACACTGATATTGAAAAAGTGAAATCAAACAATGAAACTCGAGTCCGTGTGTATCATAAGTTGAAGACGGGAAGGATGGCTTCCCTTCGCAAATACTGATAGGGCACAGAAAGTGTGTCTATAGCCAGCTGGAAGTGGTGTCCTCCTGGGGCTACAAACTACAGTAGCATCCACACTTAAGGGTTAGCTGTATTCAAATGGCAAATATACGTCACGATGTGTTGCTGCTACTGTTTATAACTCGCTCTGAGATTTATCATTGTTATATATATATATATATATATATATATATATATATATATATATATATATATATATATGTGAGAGAGAGATTGAGAGAGAGAGAGAGAGAGCGCATGGCTTTAGGGTTAGGGTATTGCACTCACGATCTAGAGATCGCGATTTCGGTTCTTAGACTGAGTGGAGCGTTGTGTACTTGAGCAAAACACTTCATTTCACGTTGCCCTGCGATAACTTTGTCACCTGCGGCGTGGTAGGCAGTTCTCCTGTTCAGACAACGTTGGTTTGATGGAGAGAGTGAGATAATGTGCAGCACGAACATTTGGTCACTAATAAACAAATCATTTGTGCAGTTTGCTACGTAAAAACTGAACACTCATACAGCATCTTAAGTGGGAGAGTCCATCATATATATTCAAAGATATAATCAACATACATACAAACATGTATGTAATACATACACACACATACATATATGTATATATGTATGTATGTGTGTATGTGAGTGTAAACATGTATATATCTATGTAAATGTATTTACGTATGCATTTTTGGAAAATTCGAAATTCTTAATAGACTCGGGTATTTTTTCTCTCGTTGCGAACCCTAATTATTTAAACCAAGCCAGCGCAAAGTTTTGGAATTTAGCCGTCTTGCTAATGGTATAAATAGCCGAAACCCCATTCAGTTATTTCATATGAATAGAAATAAGATTAACTTTCGTTATATATTGTATTTTAACCAAAACATATTTTATAACTTACAAAATATTTATAAGTAATAGTTAGAGTAATATATTTCAATGAAAGTAATATACAACTAGTTTAATAAACAGAATAGTTACTATACAATTGTACAATTTTCCCTTTATAAATATATCACTTTTATTTAATATTACAGAGATTGTGTTTGTGCATATAGATATGTATTTATACGTGTATGTGCCTCTATATTATGTAAATATGTAAACATCTATGTATATATATTTCCTTTTATGCAGACTGATGTCGAATGAATAAATATTTTCAAATACTTCACATTCATATATATATATATATGTGTGTGTGTTTGTGATTGCGTGCGTATACGTGTGTGTGTATGTCTATGTATACATCTACCCAAATGTCTCTCTCTATATATATGCACGCGTACACAAACACACACTTCTATATATTCATACATGTGTATGCCACTTGAAGTAAAACAAAAATTATTTAGAAAACACACCTTTTAATATAGTTTTGCTTTAATTTCCTTCAATATATGATTTAAAACATTTCTCGAAATTATTTTTGCCATGAGCAGACAGTTTGATAATATGCATGTATTAGATGCAACTGGTTTCAATTCATGTTGTATATAACTTATTATTGACTTGACTGCAGTGTCTCTTTTTTTCTTCTTTTTTTAATATACATATAAAGAAATAAAATAGATTCTGAATTAAGTTTTGAATTTGAACATATAATCCTACGGTATATTCTGTTAGGTATTCCGAACGGATCTCTGCTGTCTTTTTTTTTTTTTTTTTCTTTTGCTATCCTTACCATCTCCTTCCTCTTCTGATATAGACATATTATCCCTGACGTCATTATAATGAAAGAACATGTTTCTTCTCCGAGGTTCTTTTTATGAAGAAGGAAATGAGATTTAATCACAATCTTTGACAGGTATCATTGACCTGATTAGCAGAAAGATCTATTTCACCAGCTACGTTGGTGTAATTGATTTGTAACGGAGAAAGTTCAAGTTAAGTAAGTCTTATAGAATTTGATCAGAAAATTGAAAATCACGCATGGTACTGGTAGGGAAAGCTTGCACGGTTAAGACAGCCAGTTTGTTCGAAGGGACTTGAGGGGAATATTATAGATTAAATGTTGTTTCTGTTCACTTATTTACGGATTTTTCATGAAATTGTTATTTTTATAGACTGTGTCACTAAAACATATAGTTATCGGAGGGTATCAGATGTGGTATATAAACTTAATGTGGGATAAATGACCAGCCTTATTTGTTACAAGCGTTATTCGTTACCAAAGATATCTGTAGCCGTAATATTTTTAAATGTCACAATTCAATGCTACGGTTTACGGTACAGTCATGTTCCAGTATATCAAGAAGAATGAAGCTCTTATCATTCCCCAACACATTCGTCTATTAATTTTTGTGTAGAAAGCAATTCTCCTAACATCTTAGTCCTTTTATAATACTAGATATTTTCAACCTCATTGTATAACCTTAGATCAGTGACCATAAACTTAAACAATCTTTTACCATCTGTCACAACATTGGATAAAACGAAAATGAAACACTTCCAGCTAATAAGAAGGTGGTTCTACACTCCCCTGCTTGAAACTGTGTGTCAGTAAGGTAGGCGCCCACATTGCAATTATATCCAGTACCAAAATTATTCCACCCTAATGGCGCATGAAGTGCAAAGATTGTGATTCGTGTACCCAAGTTAATTAATTCTTACATTCCCTGGTTATCTGGGCCTATGGTCGCTATTGATATCACCAAACGTATTTTGTTTCAAATGCAGGAGTCTCTACTTTAAATTTCTCTACCTCTGCACAATCTTTTTTTCAGCATAAAACTTCACAGTTCAACTTTCCGATGATGTAGAAATAAGTCCATAATTACTTAGGTGCAATCCTGTGTAGATCTATGTGGGTTATAGAACCCGTATTGTAAACGTCCTGAAAACAGACATGAACATATCAACGTTCAATAACAGAATGGTAGCGGAGGTGGGTATTAAGTGATCAAAGGAAAGAAAAGTAAGTAAATAGAAAGAGAGGTAGATAGAGTGAGGAGGGAAGTTAAGGAGTGGCTTTAGGATAAAGTAAGGAATATAATCATATAATGTCTAAGAATATATTGCACTAACATAGCTGAGAAGATAAGAGAGTATGAGGAGTTGGAGGAAGATATCGTAAAAGTACAAACAAAATAGTGCGAAATGAAAGGAATTTAAAGAAAGTAGTAGGTACCAGTGGTATTCTTCTTTTCACCTGTGAGGTAGACTCCATGCCTTGTATATATGTATATATGTATGTATACATAATACATATAAATATACATATATACATATATGTGTGTGAATGGATCACAAGTTAGTCAGGAATTTCTAAAACATCGTCCTCCATTAATACATTATTTCTTCTTTAGTGGAAGCGCAGTTCTCTCTAACAAGATGAGATGCTTAACATCAATCGCATTTCTTTTTTAAACTGGATAAGCTATTAACAATGATCGCCTGCTTTATATGGTATATGCAAATATAATACATACTTCACCATGTGAATTGTAGAATTTATCAGTTGTTCTACACGTTATACAGGAAAATAATTATATTTGGGATACATTGTTCTCAGTTACTTTTTTCGACAATCAATAATCCTCACTGATCTCCTGATTAATTATCATATTTCATGTTCTTTGGGAAAGCATTTGTTCAATAGACAGGCATTTGATACTACATTACATGACACTTTGATTTATGATTGACGAATAATGAAACACTCCCTCTCTCTCTCTCACACACACACATACATACACATACACACACATTCGCACACATATATGCAGTAGAATGCAAAATAGAAAATCCTTGGTACATTTGAAAATATGAACAGAAATGACTTCAAATTATCAAACCCATTTTTATGCATTGTTTCATATATATATATATATATATATATATATATACAGAGAGAGAGAGAGAGAGAGAGAGAGAGAGAGAGAGAGAGATACCTAGATGCCTTATATAAATAGTACTTCTCTAATTTGGGTCCGACAAATATAGCCTCTTTCACATTCGTCTGTGTGATTTTGGGAAACTTTTCTACAACGTACTAAAACCATCTGGCATTTCTCTTCTCTAGTGTTGTACAAATTGTTTCATCAGTCCAAGCTTTTTGTACAAAGGAGGCAATAAGACACTACCTTGTCTATAAGAGGTGTATTCTTGACGCTAGATAATCCTGGCTTGTTCTTGGCTGTCAATGTAATTCCGAATAATGTCTGTCAGTTGCCCGGCTATCCCATAGACACAAGAAAACAGTATTTTGTGAAATCTAATTGCATTCCCATTAACATTCCAATGACTTTTAAATCTTCACATATTTTCCATGAGTATCTTCCATAGGCAATAAAATGAGGTAAAAATTCCATATTCTCATATGATTCATGAAGATGAACTGAATGGAGGGCTTCAAATTAACAATATGAAGAAGTACAGCTTTTAAACTTCGTTTTGAAGAGTCAATAAACAAGCGCCAATCTGTAGGATCATGATTTCGTGATAAACATTCGAAAAGTCCAACGAAGTTACTGCAAGAGCAAAGCGGGCCTTCAACAGAAAAACACGTTTGTAGAACCACATTTCTCTGCCGAAAATAAGTTATACAAATACCGTGCCCAAGCAGATACTTCTCCTTCAGCCCTGATGCCAACAGTTCTGCTTTATCTTTTAAGAGGGATAGGTATATGACAAGGTCATTCAGTTCAGCGTGGGAAAATTTCTGTGGCTCAAAGCTATCGTCATCAGCCACGGAATCTTCCTCAGCAGCACTATCGTGACAGTCAGCATCGTCATCTGATGTTTCACTACCATCATCTGGTGGAACTGGAATTGGTAGACTTCCATTGTGAGTCACGTAAGCTATTTGAGCAAGATGAACAGATCAAATGTGGTGCTCATAACTTGTCCTGATCACCAAGAGGACAGTCAAAGTATATATTATAGATCTTCTTGATCTCTGGTGTTATTATGCGTTTTCAGCTTTCACAATAAATTGTCCATAGACAACAAAACACATCAGGACGATTTCTACACTGACTTGACATTACTAATACTGTAAAACAAGCGGGGAAATAGATACTTATACTGAATTAGAAATGAGGAAGTATTTCATCTGAACCCTGCAGCAATGAATAATGTAGTTATTTTAAAGGTATGTTTCCAAGATGTAAATGAAATACATGCATACGAGACATTAATTGGAATTTCTATATAATGCATAAGCTAAAACCAAAAAAACTTTCTCATTTTGAAAACTACGTGATGTCAAAAAACTAATTGTATATTTGAAATGGGCATTAAAAACTACACTAAGTACACCTTGACATATGCATGACGAAAAATACTTGTTGACCAATGTAATTGAGATTTTGAATATACAATGATGGAATCACTCAATTTGTTTTTCGTTTGTATCTTCCAGTTGAAATTGAGATGGTAATTTGAGTGTTTCACATTTTAATCTATTTATTGTATCTGCCATCATTTTTGTGCGTGTGTCTATGAGACATAATAGCAAGCTGGATGCACACCGACTTTGTCCATGACCAGGAAAACAAGACAAATGTTTTCACTCTATACACTAAGACCGTCGTTGAATATTTGGGTTCTATTCTTGGCAGTATATATTACATTTACATTTAGAATCTGATATACCGCTCCACTCGGCTTGCGAATAAGGTCTAAAAACACTCAATCAATGGATAATAGCATGAAATAAGACTACAAAATAGCATATTTTATCCAATGTAAATGAAGTTTTTTCTCGATGACATCGTAATAATAAATAATTTGCGTATATTGCTTAGTTACAGAGTAAATAACACGGATTAAGTTATATTTAGAACAGACCATTGGTTTGTATTAGATGAAAGATTTGAGGAGAGACCACATTCTAAATGAATATTTCACATTCAAAGTCTATTGTTTCAAAACCTGATGCCAACTTTAGGAGGAATTGTTGAACGGTGTCATTTTGAAGCTGTATTTGCTGTTAAATTTCGCTTTATTCTAGCCTTGGTTACGTATCTAGTTAATTGTCTGTATATCGTACTTTATATAACTTACGTTAGAACAGCAAATGAAAGACACTTTTTTTAACCAAGGTATCTGAAATTAAACGTTGAAGAGATGGCAGTGTATGTGATATATTTACAATCCAATGAATATTGTATACAGACATATACACACACATATATATGCACATGTATATTTGACTGTGCAGACACCACTCTCTATTATATCCCACTTTATTTCTTTTCATATGCATATATAAATGTACATTATAGATAAATTGCTTGTGTGTATAAGAATGTGCGCGTGTATATATGTATATGTATATATATATATATATATATATATATATATATATATATATATATATATATATATATATATATATATATATATATATATAAGTATATATATATGTATGTATGTAACTTATCTCCCACGATCAAACACACGAAACAAGCAATCCCAACTGTTATTGTGAACTACTATAAAATATCAATATTTACTTTGAACAAAAGTTGTATAATATTATTTATACTATGTTTTTATCTCCAGAAATGGAATCACAATAACAACAGCTAATACAGAAAAGTAAGTTTACATTCTTCCATGTCATTCATATATGACATTTCATTATATTTAAATAATTTGGAATGTTGACATACTTGTAATTTTCTTTTCACACGTGAAAGACTAAATGAAGATCTCAAAATGTAGACTAACCTGGGGAAATAATAAACGTCTCATCCTTTGAGAAAGTTATGATCTTAGAGTGTTAATACCAAAGTGTGCATACGTGCATACGTATGAGTACTTACACCCACAGGCGCACTCATATGCATGCAAGTCTCTGTACTTTTGCGTACTGTTGTATGTGTATGCATATGCTCCATAGAAATCAAGATGCCTTGACTCCTTTAATTACTACCATCTTGTAGCACATTTGGTTTCTTTTTTCTCTGTATTTTCACAACGCCATTTGTAACGTTATTTTCCCGGAATTGTGAGCATGAAATGTACCATTGTTTAGCTTGTACGTACATATCTGGTTTGGAAAAAAAGTATCTCCATTGTTGATAAACATTTGATGAGCAACGCACGTTGGGTACTGTCGTAAACGATGATATTGAAAATATCCCTTGTTTTTATTTACCATCAATGTGAAACCGGGGCACGCCGTAAGCTTGCTGTTGAAATGCTTATCAATAATAGTGAAGATGAGGATCATTTGCTGCACATTGTCGTCAAATAATTTCAGTTTACGGCTGATATCTCATACTAATGGATAACCTTCTGTGCTCTTCCGAAATTAATTCGAGCCATTTTTTAGTATACCATGAGGAGCTGCATATTTTATGATTAATAAACAATAATATATATAATTAATTGTATTCATAATCACGTAGTTCATTATATTCCAAGAAACGTTTTACATATAGTTCCTTATTCCACATTAAATAAGAAAGTGTATACATTCAGTTTTCTCAATGAATGAATAAATCACATGAAATTATGTTTGAATAATTTAATTCGTAATAAGTGCTGAAATGGTTGTGTGGTAAACAACTATGTCAACTTGCAACAAGTGATCTTAAATTCAGTCGCATTGTGTGACACCTTTGGCAAGAGTTTTCTACTATAACTCCAAGCTTACCTATAAGTAAATTTGGTAGACTAAACCAATGTGGAAGTTTTTCACATACACACACACACACTCACACACACACACACACACGCACACACGCACACACACGCACACACATACGCACACGCACACAACAAGACACACACGCGCGCACGCACACACACACATATGTTTGTGCGTGTAGGTGTATGTATATACATGTGAGTATTTGCATCTTTGTGTTTGCTTTTATCAGCCCCTACTTTAAAAACCGGTGTTGCTTTCTTTACGCCCTTGTAACTTCCCAGATTGGCATAACAGACGCATATAAAAATTTACAAACAAATAAGTACTGAAGTGGAATATTTTTTATTAAAATATTCAAGGCAGAATCTCAGCATGACCAGAATCCAATGCCTAAAATAAGTAAACCTTAAAGAATAAATGATAAATGTTTTCGCGGTAGTACATAAAATAAGAAAACAGTAGAACATGAGAAAGGCTTCTGAGATAAACTCTTTACAACCTGATAGATGTAGGCTTACAGTTAGAAATTGAATATATTTGATGTCTTGAAACGCGAGTTTCCTTTGCGATGAACAGCTATTCATTTACATTTAATGATGGTTTCCGCTTTCATATTGAATGAAGACACCTGCTAGAAAGTCGAATTTTCCACTTTCTTTAGATAGGGTGACTTGTAACATTGTGAGTAATATATTTCGAGGATACCGTAAAATAAACTTCGGAATATCGATAATTTCCATATCATCCAGCGACCACCGTAATATCTAATGGAAACATCATCACAAAATGTTCCCAACACTTGACAGTGCTATCTTAGAAGTGCATTATTTGGCATGTAGGAGAATTTCACTATGCTATGTTTTGAACAGCATCAAAATGAAACGAAAGGATATAATTTATTTAAAAAAAGGGCAGAAAATATACACCTCCTTGTTAATAATTTCCTCGTCCCTGAATAGCAATGTATCAATTGAATTTCACCGGTCTATTTTAATATGGCAATTGACATAAGGTCTTATAAGCTTTTCAAAATGAACATTCAAATCAAGGAATTATTGTATCAGCTAATGAAAAAAATATGCAAACTTTGCATTATTGATCCCAAAGAGAACAGTTAAAAATGGTTAAAATATGTATGACCACTGAAACAATGATGTAATGCAGAATCATAATCGATATTTAACTGCCAATAAATCGGTGTAAGTGATGAAATATCTACAAGTATAGTTTCAATATAAGAATGTTTTCGTTGGAACTACTGTACAGGAACATACATTTATACGACATTAGGATTTTAATAGAATATTAATATATTAATATAGTTGCCTTCTCTAAGGTACATACGATTACTACGTAAAAGAATTATCAAAATTAGAGCATACAAATTTTCTTGCAGGAAAGGGGACCTGTATATTCTGCCTGCTGTGTAGCTTTACAAAGTAATAAGTACGTTTTCGTAAGTAATATAAATCTAAATATACTGATGTTTTTAAATGTAATTCTTCTGGGAGAAAATAATATATTTCAGATTTAGGATACACATATACATCCTCACATGAATTTATTAACATAGAGGGAAACATACATTCACATACATATACATACATGATAATATATATGTTCTTAGGCATGCGTATTTATATGAATGAAAGTATGTTTACCTGTATGTGTGTAAGTGCGTGTGTTTGTGTGCCTCTGTGTGCAAACGCAGATATATGTATCAAAAGTTTAATAACGTTTTTACAGTGAACAGTGTTTATAGAATAACGGTATTGTAGTCCATGAAGGAAATTAATAAGCCGTAGACTTGTTGATATTAACAGTTAGCTTCTCTTGCCAAAATATCTATAAAATATAATTAAAAATCTAAATACAGTTTAAACGCAAGAGCGTATGAAGAAAGCGGTTCTATACAAAAGCAATGTTTTAGATTTAATGAAATATACACGGCATTTAATTCAACAGAATGCGGCAACTAAACCCAGAGACAATATTAATATTAAATTTGCCTTTCTGGTATGATATGTTTGAAAAAAGCTAATATTAAAGACACATCAAACAGAAAGCCAGTACCGGTTTAAGAATGTCAAATTATTAGTAATTTACACTGCTTTACATAAGTACAAAGCAGAGTGTATACATAAGTCCACACATAAAAATACCCATATATATATAAATATATTTTACATAGACATATTCATACGGAAGTACGTACATATATACACTCATAAGTATACATATTATGCATGTACATATATGATGGATAGTTGTATCTATGTGTGTATGCGTTTCTCTACATACATATATGTGTGCGTGTGTGTGTGTTTCTCTCTGTGTGCTTGCGAGTAGTAGTGCGTGGTTGACTGTGTTCGTAATGCATAGGTATAAAATGTATTTCTTGATACATACTAAATGTTTAACTGTTGATTCTACAGTCTATTAACGATTTTTATGGGAACATTTTCAGAGCTGCTGATCATTTCATAGTAATGGGTGTTGTTGATGTCAGAAGATTTAATTGACAAACTAAACTGAAGCACATTCGAACAATAACGGCCATACAAAAGCGAACGTACACATGCGATTATTATGATTTATCACACGACCATAAGTGTTATTTTAATTATTTAAGAACTTGCATCTCACTATATTACGTATATTAGCTTCTAGTAACTGTTAACTTCGTATATTGTTGGCAATTCACGGTAGTTTTTCCATCTCACTGTTTTAAGTTTTAACGCTTTCCAATTTACCTTCATTAAAATACGATATCTTACTAGTCATTTAAATAAAAGCTGGCGAAAGCTAATAATATAGTTTCCCAGTTTATCAGTATACTGTGTCGGATACCATTTAGACTTCTCTGCACTCAGTATTTAATCATATTCTTTTAAATCAGCATTTTGCGTTTATCATATAAATTCTGCTGGCACTCGAGAAGCTTGCATTTTCAGGCAGCATGTATACTACTTATTTTGTTCTTTATTAATCGCTTTTCGTCTCTTTTACCTCTCAGTACACACCCATCAACACACACACACACACACACACACACACACACACACACACACACACACACATGTACATATTTACATATAGGGTCACCATTTTATATCTTAAATTTCGCACATGAACCTTATTTGCTTTTGCTTTTCTCAACTACACAGTATAGTAGGGCCAGTGGGTCACCGTCTGTGAGTAAAACAGCATCATGACGCAATTCATTCTGCCAGAAATTTTAAAACGACATGCTGTACGGCGTGGCATTTGCGCCGGAAGCTCCAATACGAATATTTCAGAGTGTTTCCGTGTCAATCTAAGAACAGTGAAGAACAGGGATATGTACTAAGAATGATAGAAATCAAAATCAACTCAACATCATGGTGTTTGGAGTGATCACTAGTAATGGCGATTTTACGCCTCCATTCATTTTCCCACACTGCCTCAGACTCAACACGGAAGCCTACATAATGTGCCCGGAGAGGTAGTACTGCCCTGCATCAAGAGGGTAGCTGCTGGAAGACCCTAAGCCAGGCAACAGGCTTCGGAGCGATGCCACAGAAGCAGGAGAACCCAGCCATGTCTATCAGACAATTTCTGCGACCAAATTATGCCTAACATCTGGCTACCTAACTGCAAACCCCTTGATTATTATGGCTGGGGCGCAGTTGAACGAGAGACCGACAAAGAAGAACTGAAGACAAGGAATATGGCAGCATTCACCAATTTAAATAAGGATACAATTCAGAAGAGTTGCTGTTGATTCCGAAGTCATCGAGACTGTGGTTGAAGCCAATGGCGATTTTATTAGATAAATTTAATTCTTAGGTATATTTATGAAATTTTGTTAAACATATCCGTTAAAATGAGATGGCACTGCTATTTTCATTTTTACGTAATTTAGACGACAGTTTATTCACCACTCCTCTTTTCTTTTTCTCGCTCTCCTTCCCTCACATTTCTTGGCATTCTCTTTCTCTAATCTCTACTATCCTTCGATAACTCCCTTGTACCTTTCATTCTGTCCCTTCTTCTCTCACCCTCGTTCTCTTTCTCTCTATTTCCTTTCCTAATTCTTCAATCCCTCTGCCCTCTACCTTTCTCTTTTCCTTCCACGTGACTGAAATTCAGCCAAGCATGATCTTTTCTGTTTTCTTTAAGCCTTACCGCCGCCTGTACAACACCTTATATTCTCATCTCGTGACTTGCATCTATATTTGTGCCTCAAGGCTTTCACTCCACCTGCCAACTCAACTTGATTCGTCTTTATTAGTCGAAAGCTAGCTGTTGCTACTCTCTTGTTGTTTGTATTTGTAATCGTGCAACATTCTCTCTGTTTTCTCGTCTGTGTTGTACATATTCCCTTGCTTTCTTCCAAAAATTTAGTGCTCTTACTCTAGCTATTTGGGGCTAAAGAGTTTTGAACAGTCTCAAGTGTCTCAGGCCGAGACTGTAATTATAATTTTGAAACTTGACTGATGAATAGAAGGCCAAGAATGATTCGTCCTTATTTTTTCCTGTCCGTCTTTGTATCGTCTATATGTCCGTATGTTTTTACTGACGTCCGTTACGTTCTTATTCAATTTTCTGGACTTATATATATATATATATAGAGTGTGCGTACGTGTGGTGTGTGTGTGTGTATGATTAATATATATACATATATACGTGTATTTATATTTATACAGACATACACATATATATGTGTTAATGTATCTATATATAAATATGTATATATACATATATAGTATATATATATATATACACACACACATATATATATATATATATGTATACGTACGTATTTATGCATACATATATACACACATATACACACGCACACACACACATATATATATATATATATATATATATATATATATATATATATATATATATATATATATATATATATATATGTGAGGTATGCTACCGCTTCTCGCTTCTTATCTATCAGTTTCCCAAACCAAAGGAAATTTTAGCTACAATACATTCAGCTGACCAGCTGTTGGAAATTGTGTGTTACAGAATCTACCAATATGTATCTTGTATCTTAAAAATTTGCAGCATTAAAACAGCAAGGGGTACAGATAATATGTTTTTTTCTGTATTGTATTTAATATTCTTTCCTTTATATTTTACGTTTTTTTTTTCTGACTGAATTCATCCGCTGAAACTCATCATACACTGAGCAACCAGTGCTACAGGGCAAGTTTGGTGTTCATATTCTAGTTATTATTTGTTGTAATTTGAGTATTTCTTTAGTTAAACAATACAATGCAGTCAAATGTGCTTCTGCATAATATTTGCAAATGTCATGAATCAGGAAAATTTTTAATTTCTTTCCAGCAAACGTGCAACTTTATGATTGTATATTTTCGAAGCCACGTTGCGTATTCTGTCACGTTCATATGGATAAAATGATTATTTTGGTTCTGTTTCTTATAAAAACTTCGGTGTTGTTTAGTACTATTACTTGAGAAAATGTATTGGTGCTTGTAACAATACCATTCTATCACATAAAGCTGTGCGAGTATAAACCCCGAATTTTCTCTTCTATAAATGGATGTTTTCACTAGAACTAGACGTCCATCATTCCCTTACTGACTTATTAAAACAGGATATTTACTTGGTACACGTTCATACATATGTACAGACGTATATACATACGTTCATGCGCAAACACACATATATATTCAATATATATTCATTGGATATTATATATATATATATATATATATATATATATATATAATGGGAAGCTTTATGAAAATAGACAAAAGACGAAGGCAGGTGGAAAACAAACGAACAATTGTATTAGTATGGCGCTCAGGAAATATAAATAAAACAAGTCTTTAACGTTTCGAGCCTACGCTCTTCAACAGAAAGATACACAGAGAGAAAAAAAACACAGAAAGAAGGAGAGAAAAAAATGCGTGCAGTAGCTAACGAATCAATATGGCGATCTGATTTCGGCCAGAGGTCAAAGATCAAACATGAGACGCGAGAGCGAAATAAGGGGAGATAATAGGGTTGATAATAGGGTTGATAATAGGGTTGAAGGACCAGCTAATAGTGCGTAGGAGGGGTCTGGACGTGTGTATGTATAGGGTTGGTCTATGTATTAGTATGTATAAGGGTGTGTGTGTGTGTGTGTGTGTATGAGAGAGTATTAGTGCGTAGAACTGGTCTGGACGTGCGTATGTATGGGGTTGGTGTATGTATTAGTATGTATTAGTATGTATTAGTACGTATTAGTATGTATAAGTGTGTGTGTGTGTGTATGAGAGAGTATAAGTGCGTATGAGGGGTCTGGACGTGTGTATGTATAGGGTTGGTGTATGTATTAGTATGTATTAGTATGCATTAGTACGTATTAGTATGTATTAGTTGGTGTATGTATTAGTATGACACATCATATATGATGTGATGTGTAAAGTCGTGTGGTGTAGTGAGGAGAAGAGGGGGGAGAAGAGGGGGGAGAAGGGGAGGGGAAGAAGAGGGGGGAAGAGGAGAGGATGGGGGAGAGAGAGGAGGGGTAGGAGGAAGGGGAGGAGGGGGAGGAAGGAGGAATATATATATATATATATATATATATATATATATATATATATATATATATATTCGTACAACTACATCGCCAAAACTTTTGTCTTTGACTTAAAATAGGAAAATACTATTAATATGGGGATTTCAAATTTATTGTACCCCAGTGGTAGAACGTTTCTTTAATATCTTTAATATTTACGCATTTTCATTAACATTCTGAATCTTTAGAAGTTATTCTTGTGTATTGAAGAAAAGAAATCTCTGCTGATTTACCATTTTTCAATTTCATTTCAACCATACTTCAGAAAATAGAAACAAATTAAGAAGTGTAATAAAAACATGATGCCATCGCAAATCAGGAGGAACAAAATTCTTATACAACCAGGGCGCACCTGTACTCAGAAATAATTATTCTTTAATTTTAAAGCATCATTTCTTACAACATTTATTAAATTGCAGTTTCTTCATAAGTCCTAGATTTTTTCTGATTTTCATATTGCTTTATGTAGATTTCTTACGCAATTTTAATTTTGAATACAAGTACTATTTCGCTCGTAGGTGAATATTTCTGCAGACTCCTCTTTGAAATTGTTCGACGAACTACGTATCTCTTGTAGGTTTATCCTCAATCACATATTTGTGTCTAATCTCAGAAACGAAAATCAGATGGAAGGATCGTAACTGCATTTGTCAGAAAACAGAAGAAGATAAAACACCAAATACTGCCAGAAATATTTCACAACCTTTCCTTCAAAGTGCAACTGAATAAAGATTGCCTTCTGCTAGATAAAAACAAGATCCACATTCTGCGCTCTACAGAACAGACTGCTAACATTTTCTTAAGTCATATTCTAGTCGTACTAGTTCATTTAGTTAGGCTTGGTCACACTTGAGTAATGGAAATTTTTCGTTGGCAATAAAGCACATTGTCACAAGGGTTACGTATTTAGTTCTTACACACATTGAAAAATTACTGATACTGGACTCCGACCACACAAAGCTTTCTCTATCCAGTATCGCCTAAAAGTCACCAATGCGCATTGATTCACTATTTCTCGAAGGCAGCACATAACGTATCATATAGTTTCGCTTGTAATCCTTATACTGAAATGGCACTCATGTTTGATAACTATCCTGTGCAATCTCTATATGTATTGGCTATTACTCTAACTACAAAACGGGGATTGCCAAATAGGGTTCTCCTTTACTAATAGTACTTCTTAGTACCAAATAGCTTTTATTTCACAATTACTTACTAGGAATATGAGAATAAGAAATTTAGTGATGTACCAATACAAAACAGGGAACATATACTAGAAATCAATGACAACTTGACACATGATGTGCTCATGTTAAAATTCATCTACAAAATACATATTAAACATTCAATCGGAGCAACCAGATCAGGAGATTATTTATTAGGCAACGAAACGGGCAATACACTAAGAAAAAAACCCAGAAATACGTTCTACATGAAATTGAAATATTAAGTTTTCTACAATGTTTAATTTGCGGAAAGAGGATTGGAATATGGCTTAATTAATATTACGCACGTCGTGAAGAAACATAATCATAATTTTAATGATTAATGTACGACTTGACAGAATGGAAAGATATTCATTAATTAAAGTTCATTAAAATAGAATGTGAACAATAGAGACACGGGTAAGTTTGATCTTAGAAATATAGTTATAGTTTGAAATTTATATTTCCAAATTAGTGATAACTTGTCTGATTTCTTGGTATAATTTGACATTGACTTTTCGGAAGTTTGAGCTCCGTTCTTTTTTGATAACCAAAGAGTAGCATTAAATCCAATTTTAGAGAAATAATCAATTATCCCAAGGATATGGAATTTGTGTTGCATTACGAATTCTACGCAATTTCTTATGTCGTGAGGGAAAAACTATAGAATGTCGATACTAGGAACTAAGATGAAAAATATTGTCTACAATAATTCTGCTTTCAGGTGATCATTGCCAAACTTAATAATTCTTGGCTAAAAATTGTATTCATTTCTGAAATGTATTCAGCTCTCCTCAGTGTATATAGAAATACAGTCATACATGCATAAGTGGACTGATCCATAAGTATCCGGACTGTTACGAAACTAAAGTATGCAGAGTTAAGCCGCTTGGCGCGGATTGACCTCGAGATCTGCTGCGTATGCGCACTAAGTTTTAACGTTCTAGTTCCTTTCCGCTATTTACTACAGTGCTTGGGAGGAAAGCGTGTAGTGTGTGACTGTCGCATTGACCATGACAGAGAAAGTTGAGCAGAAAATCTGCATCAAATTTTGCCAAAAGCTTGGTGATAACTGCTCAGAAACAAAGTTTTCCAAAAGTTTTCATCCTTCTCGACACAATCATGGAGATCTTGTGCAACTGAAATCCGAGTGGCCGTTTGGTCAGCTGAAAGCAGTTTTGGCACAGCCTTGGCGGACACTCGTCTCATACCCAAATCGTGAGTGATAATGAAATGAACTGAACCTTAACTAATCTGCACATCCTCTGATAACTCACAAATGGTGATTCGACGACTTCTCTTCAGAGTTGCACGCATTTCAGCAAAGTTTTTTTCTCAGTTCTACTAGTAAAGAGTTTCCCATGATGTTCATCAATATCGACATTTTTCGGCCATCTTCGAAACGTCTGAACCATTCGTACACTTGTGTGCATCTCATACGATCCTCTCCATACACTTTCTACAACTTTTTGTAGGCCTCTGAACAGGTTTCGCCATGGCAACTTTCTCTGTCAAAGTCAATGCGACGATCACACGCTACACACCTTCATTTCAAGCACTGCTGTAGATAGTGGAAGTGAGCTAGAACGTTAAAACTTAGTGCTCGTGCACAGAGGAGTTGACGGTCAATCTGTGCCAAGCAGTTTTACTCTTTATTCCTTAGCGTCGTTACTACGGTAACAGTCCGGATACTTATTGATCAGACTACGTACATTCATGAATACATTCGAACGTGCATGCATAAAAGTATATGTATACACACACACATACATATATATAAGTATATATATATATATATATATATATATTATATATATATATATATATACACATATATATATACACACATATATATATGTATATATATATACATATATATACATATGTGTGTGTGTGTAGGGGGATACAAAAGCACGTAAATATGAGTGCATTATAATATATATAGATTCTCCTCAAAATATTGGTGCTTCCCTATCATTTTCAACCAGTGGGGAAAATAAGGATCCATCGGCTGCTGGTGAGTTTCATTTTTTTTTTTGGTTAAAAGTTCCTCTATTTCTTGGTGTACTCATCGAATTTGTCACAGTTTTATTCCATGTTGAAAAATTTGGAATTTTTGCTTAATGGGAGCAACAAATAGCTTCGAGGGAATTTCAGTCGTCGATAACAAAAGGCAAGAGTCAGCGGAGTGTCTTGTCACAAAATGAAAAAGGGTGACAGCTCTTCGCCTGTTGCCATGACTACGAGAAAAGCAAGCAGGCAAAACAAGATTACCTTATCAATCACAAACAAGAACAACAAATCCGATACCACCACCACCGTCACCTCTGCCACGAACTCTACTAACAACAGTAACAGCAACAACAACAGCAACAGTAGTAGTAACAGCAACTACAACAACAGCAGCAGCAGCAACAACAACACAACAGTAAAGCGTAGACGGGAGAGCAAAACAAGCGGTACAACTACAATATAAATGACTCCTCCCCCCTTTAACATGTAGCTTAGCTACATCGGTCAACAATAGCGTCGCTTTGGCTTCGACGAACACCAGCAACGACAAGAACAACATCATTGGAAGCAAAAACGATATAGTCAACACCAATAATAACTTCAACAATAAAAACAACTCCTTTGTAGGAGTACGAAAATTGCAGGAAAGAAAACATTCACATCTGAGTGAAGCAGAAAAAAATCCTCAATAGAGAGGATAGGAAAACCAAGCTTGCTATCCCTTGAGATTGAATGGAGAAGACGGTCAGAAGGACCATCGTATACAGATGTGTCTCATTAAAGACGAGGAAAATGTTTAATGCTTCACACATCCAGGTAGAAAGATGCTTGAAGGGCAGTTGGACTGATATCGATTTCCTCACACGAGGAAGACAATATGGTTCTGTGGAATTGAGATTCCTCACAGAGTCTCTAGTCCAAAACCATGCAATGCCCCAGTGCATACACGAGGATTTTCTCCTCTCGTCATACCTTGGGCAGTGGGTGGTGAAGGTTAAAATATCAGATGTGCCACCAGAATTAGACGTTCAGTGGTTGGTTGCATGTGCTATGGTCGAAGGCTCGGATTCGCTTCTTGAAATTGAAAGAATATCAGAAGTGGTCCGGGATCAGGTTCGAAATTTTTATCTGGGTAAAACAGGAATCTTTGGACAAAGTCCCCGACCTTAATAAGCTGGCAAACTAAAGAGACATAACTAAAACTAAAGAGACATAACTAAAACTAAAGAGACATTGGGACCTTTAGGCTAAAGATCGACAAAAGTACTTTGGGAAAGCTCTTCATTAACGATAATTTTTCTGATGAGGCAGCTGAATCAGACGACCGTCTCAAAATCTAGAGTAAGTGACTTTCCTCCGTTTTGTTTCCCCAATAAATATAGTCGTTTTCAGAGCAAGGTGTATCAATATACGTGGCCTGAGGCTAATTTGGAAGTCACTTGCTAAACGGCATCAGGTCGCTCGATTTAGATGTGGCTGCAATTAGCAAGAGAAGGATTTCTAACAGGCAAGCACTAGCGCCCATTTTCGATGATTACGAAATACTCTCATCATACGGTCTGTCGGGAGCGTGCGGCAGCGTAGCAGTACTATTTCTGAAAATCCTTAGATATCGAAGTAAAGACAATATTCTTGGACACGGGCGGCAGGTTGGTGGTCCTAGATGTGAATAGTAGCGAAGGTGGCACCCTTAGACTGGTGGCAGTTTATGCTCCGACAGGGGCTGGAAGTCCAAAATTCTTCAGGCGTCGAGAAGCATTCCTGGGAACGTCTCGTAGTTTAGTCATTTTTGAGGACTCGATTTTAGACACACGGAAGTCATGCGTGAGGCTAGTACACAGAAGAATGAGGTGCAAGAGCCTCGAAAACCTATTCAGAAACTTCCAATTGTCTGATAGGTATCGACTAGATTTCCTTCATGTACCAGTGTGAACATGAAGCAACGACAGTGGATCACCTGGAACGTATCCAGGTAAGGTGTTTCTTAGGTCAGAGCATAGGTAAATTGTAGGTTGTCCACAATTTAAACTGGTCGGTTACACAGACCTCAAGTTTGTGATCGGCACAGTTAAGTTAGACAGAGACTAGGTTACTCGAAGTTAAATGCGTCGTTTCCAGCACGCAAACACTACAGAGACCGGATCAGTGAACTAGATAAGCGACTGCCTGAGGAGGGAGATTAGCGTAGGGTCGATAGAGTTTAGCAGAGAGTTAGCAATCGAAAGGAATAGATTAGAAGGTGAACTACTTAGCAAATTAGAAGAGTCGATTAAAAAGGACATCGCGACCGATGTGTTAGCGGCGAGAATGCCTCTTGACCATTACTTCGAAGCGAAACACAAAGGTTGCGTTATCAGAGCCAAGGCCCCTACGCTCAAACAGGAAGGAACCAAAGCTGTCCGATTGACCCGAACAGTGGAGACGTGATGTGGAAACAAAACCGCGATCAGGTCTTTGACGCATTGAGATGGGCGGGTGTTACTCGGCTTCGACCAGATATGTACGGCTTTTCAGCAGTATTTCGCGCAGCTGTTTAGAGAGGGCGATAGTTTGATGACAGTGCTAGACTTTAGTTCGTACCTGGACGGTAGGCTACGGCAGTCGGCAGATGACAGGAGGTTATGTGAAAGGCCGATAACAATCCCTGTAATTCGGGAGACGATTAGCAATTCGCCCGGTTTGGATGGTCTGCCCTATGAATTCTATGCTTTCATGCCAGATTTATTTAGCGACTTCTTGACAGTATCTGCCGCAACTGGCAACAGAATGGGAGAATTCATAGTGCTGTTAGCCGAGGTGTGTTGACACTGCTGAGGAAGGACGCCGGATTTGATGACCTAGCAGGGAAATCCAGGCTCAAAACTCTGTTAAATGCATTTGTTGGCGTTTGTTGTCGGTAACCTGTTCGGAGAGAAGCAAATATGCGCAATGCTGAGCAGGTCTATCCACGACAACCTCCACCTTATGCTATATATCACAGGAAAAACTGGGACTAAAGATGGTTTCGTGGGTGTTCTGATCAATTTCGCTCAATCAAAAGCATTCGATAAGGTTGACCATCGTTACTTGGAAGCCGTCCTGTAAGCAGGCGTTTTCGGACACGTTTTCAGAGGCTGGATCGCGGCAATGCACAGTAGCACCTGTTCAATGGTCAAAGTAAACGGTCACCTATTGGAACCCTTTGGCAGCGCATGCTCGGTCCGTCAGTACAGCCCGCTCCCGACTCTTCTGTACGCATTGGAACTCGAGCCACTACTGTGGAAGCTGGAAAAACTAAGAGGCATCCCTTTCAAAGTAGGACAAAGACGGGAAGTATCAGCATACGAAGACGACAACACCAAGGAATTTCCTCTTACGAGCTTTCTTGAATGTCATACTTAGATCTGTTATTATGATGTCTTCCCATGCTTGTTCTGGTAAAACTTGATAGTATCCTTCTGTGTGTCGAATCCAGACTGCATTTTCATTGTGTCTTTTCATCACTACAAATATGTTTCTAAAAGCGGAGGTGCCTTAAATGGCTATTTTCCTTTTCCCCACTTCTCTGTAGAATGTTGTCACATTGTTGTTATTTTTATTCGACTTGACTAAGGCATTGTCATATTCCTGGTCGTATTTTTGTGAGTAGCTGATTATTACCTGTAACATTAGGTATTCAAAAGATTTCAATAATCTCTGAAGTTCTCAAGAGATTTCTGATAATCTTTTCTCTTCCTAAGAGGGAGATTTCCTGACGTAGCTCAAAAGATATTTCATTCTGATCTTCTTCAGCCATTTATCCATATAATTCCTCACAGCCCCTAATACAACAATTATTACAGGCACAACATTTACAGTTTTAATACTCCAAATTCTTTCAGATTTTTAAGGTTATATATTACCTTAAATTTTCGCCTTCTTTCTTCACAAACCTGGAATCAAACGGACGTGATAGATAAATCAAAACAGCAACTTCGCTTTTCATTGTCTATTTTTGTTATCTCTGTTTTAATATTTTCTCAGCTGTGTGAATAGGAAAATTTCATAGAATTTTGCATTTCTTCGATTCTAGTACACTTCCAACCCAATGATTTTTCATGAAGGGATTTTTCTTGCCACCGATTTACCATGTCCCGTTGTTGTTCTAGTTTAACTTGGATTTCAATTATTTTACAACCGTTGTTTCTTCTTTTTCGTCATAGTTATTATGTACAATGACTTCTTTTTTGCATTCATCAGCTTCTTTAAGAATGGAAAACAGTTTTTTGTTTTGCTCGTGTTTTGTGGGTACTTGTATTAGTTTTTTTTCTTCTGAAGTAGGCATTTCTGTAGTCCGATGGTGGTTATTTTGTAATAATTTTCTAGCTTCTATCACCTTCCATACGTTGTAAATATAACATTTCTATGTAAGATTTTAGGTGGTGCATCCTAAATCCTCTCTTCTTGTTTTCCTGTCTATTTTGATTAGATCATTTAGAGTCCAGTTAAGTATACTGTAGCTGTAACTTATAACAAGGTCAGCTAGAGTGTTGATACCTATTATCTTGTTTTTATATTGATCTGTTTTCACTATTAATTTAACTCATCTATAGTATTCGTTTCTTGTCTTCTCTTTCATTTGTGGGAGTTGTATCGTATCTAGTTCATTGATTCCTAAGTATTTGGATATCTGGCTTTGGTCTAATTCTCTCATTTCATTTGTTTTATCTAGTGTGATGTTGTTACACTTAACTAGTTTCCCTCGTCGCAAGGTTACTTTGGCATATTTTCCTAAGCCAAATTTCATTTATTTCTTTGGTAAGTCCATGTAATGTCTGTAGTAATATTTCCAGCTGTTTATCATTTGTAGCGTACTGTATTAAATCATTCATATATAAGAGGTAGCAGATTTCTTTGTCGTAACAGTTGTATCCACATCCAGATAAATGTGTCTGTGCCAAGCAGAAAAGGGGTGGAAAAGTGAGACTCCCTAGAATATTCCCCTTCTAATGGGGAAGGCTTTGATTGTTATGAATCCGTATTTTGTCTGGAGCTGTAGTACTTATTATTATTATTATTGTTGTTGTTGTTGTTGTTGTTATTGTTGTTGTTGTTTTTGTTGTTGTTGTTCTTGTTGTTGCAGTTGTTTTTGTTGTTGTTGTTCTTATTATTATTAATGACAATATCATCATCGTGGATGTCGTCGTCTTCGTCGTCATCATCATCATCATCATCATCATTATCAGCATCATCTTTGAACGCACAGATAAACGTGTATACGTATGATCGTGAGAGTCTGTGAATTTGTGTATGCATCAAAGAAATTGTTCATTTGAATTTCTCCATAAGCTATTTCAATTCATCTAATTTATTCTCTTTCACGAAATTTAATTAGCCAATATTTAGTGCCAGATTTTATAGCCTCAAACATAAAAATGTATTTCTTTTTCAAATCATTACTTCGCCAAACTGAATGTCAACATATTTTGAAAACGTCATAACATAAAATGGTAAACAGGATAAATATCGCACAATCGAATATGTCAGAGCTGGAAGACCCTTGATCAAGAATTTGCTTGAGTAGAGGACTATAACCAAACCCAACAAAAAAAAATGTATCGGAAAATCTTTACATCAGTACTAAATGTAGATGTAATATTAACCAATATCTTAATGACTTATATCATGAGTTCTATGACTATTATTTTTATCTAATTACTTCTACGTGATATCATCCACCTAAGGACATAGGTATTGCACACGGATGACAATTAACAAACTCCCAATGTTTAGCTAAGTGTCACACTCTAAATGACTTTCCAGCCTTGTTATCTACAAGCAAAATACATATTTATTTGAAAATAAAGCTAGATATATGTAAGTCATACATTCACATTAAATAATGTCATAGAAAAAAGATTGTAGGAAATTTGATATTACCTTTTGTGTTTCAATGAATGCTTTGAAAAATGCGTTATAGCATATCTGTTTGCTAGTATAACCTAGGCAAATAATACAAAACATAAGTTCCATAAGTTCAATAGAATGTCAAATTGGTTTTCAATATATTAGATACTTGTCTCTACCATTATTAGTTTATTGACTTATTAATGAATAACCTTGACTACAATAAATAAACAGAGTATCAGCAAAAAAATATCAAATAAAAAAGTATTATACGCATTTAAAATTATAATATCAACGCAATTAAGCTTGCCGATGCGGTGACCCAGAATAACAAAGATGCTTAAATAATAATGGTCGTTGAAAATTAAAATAACAACGACAAAAAAAAAAAGGCAAACATGGTGGATATTTATGAAATTATAACAACAATTGGTTGTGAGTGTTCTCTTATATTGTTCTTAAACTATTAATATTTGAATTTTTGAATTTCATATTTTTATAAAATTTTAGTGTTATTTATTAGTGTCTGATGAACTACCATCAATAGTCTAATCATTCTTTGTTTTAAACATTATAAATCGCTTTGAGTTAAAGCCAACTGTTTTCACTACTATTACAAATTCACCAGTCTCCTTTTATGTCTATTTTTGTCTCTCTCACTCTTCATATAGGTCTGTAAATTTAGATGTACACACACGCATATGCATGTATGCAATTATGTGTATATGCATGTATATATATGTGTATATATATATATACATATACACATATATGTATATGTATATATGTATGTATAGCTATCTATCTATCTATCTATCTATATATATATATATATATATATATATATATATATATATATATATATTATATATATATATACCGGAGTAAACACATAAATGTGAAACAAGGTGGAAAAAAGAGTACTCAAATACCAGTGGTAGAGTAATATGCTTTATTTTAAGCAGCAGAAAATTCAACAAAATCTGTTACTCTGAGGTTCTCGTTGCCGTTCATCAGACAGTTTTTGCTAGAATGGAACCGATATATCAATTGATATATCGGTTCCATTCTAGCAAAAACTGTCTGATGAACGGCAACGAGAACCTCAGAGTAACAGATTTTGTTGAATTTTCTGCTGCTTAAAATAAAGTATATATATATATATATATATATATATATATATATATATATCATACTTTAACAAGGATACTACTGGCAGGAAATTAGAAGCTAAGCCATTATCCAATCGTCCAGTGTTAGTTTAGCAGGCCGAACTTTGAAGTCACTGTCAATATTTATCTTATCAAAAAATAATGAATTTGTACTCTACTAATGTTTGGAGTAATCATTCAGATTAAAGTAATGTAGCAGTATAACTTAAGATAAAATAAAACATTATTATACATGTATATATATACGTATGTGTGTATGTGTGTATGTATGTGTGCGTGCGTCTGTGTGCGTCTCTGCGTGTGTGTGCGCGTGTATGTACCAAATGCACAGAAAACATTTTAAATTCTTTTAACTCGCTAGTTCTTTCAGTAATTGGGCTGAGGTGATGCTGGGTCAACTCCTTGACCTGTGTACTAGAGCGAATCAATACCATGTATGACTGTATTTCACGTCCGGTACGTATTCATTCAATCCTCCTAAGCACTTTTAACCGTTGTCTCAACTTTAACTGACCAGTGAAGGCGCGTAGTCTTAGCCCTCGCATTCTCTAAACTACTGTCACCTGTCAGTCAGCGAAGCTAATTCAGTGTCAGCTTGTCTCACCTAGTGATGTTATTTCCCGCCGGCATGTTATAACTTTCAAGCCATTTTTGGTCTTCCAGCTTCAGCCATATATAGAAGCTAGCTTTTTCGACCGCCTCCTGTATTCTCCTTAGTTTTCGCAGCTCGGAGCTGGAAAAAACAAATCTTCTTTTGAATAGTGTTGTCATTTTTCCTTCAATGAAGCCTCTAGCCCCCGCTGACAGGTGGTAATACTCGTCATTCTATCCTTGTTCTCTGCACTCTTCGATTAGTTTTCCGTACCTGTTCTCCTTTCGTTCCTCTGCTTTGCCGATGTTCTCTTCCCATATATATATATATATATATATATATATATATATATATATATATATAATATATATATATATATATATATATTATATATATATATATATATATATATAATATATATATATATATATATATATATATATATATGTATATATATTCCGATTTTTTGTCAATGTGTATAGAATAATAAATCAGTTGGATTAAGTTAAGACATGGCCTGGTTTTCACGTTCTTATTGTTGCATCTAGAAATATTGTTTTTACGATTTTGAAGCATTAAGCATTAAAACCGTATTTTGAAATGTTCATTACAGTACTATTAACACTTTCATACTTTCGTCATAATCATCAGATTTCAAAATGTATTTCAATGACAGTTGTGTTCTTGACAAATGTAGCAAAATGACTGACTTCTTCCTTTTTATACCTCCTAGAAGGCTCCTGCAAGGTGAATTTTTCGAATGCGATTTTGACCAATTCACATACAGCTTAAATGTCACTGTTTGCATGGTGCACCGATATTACTGGCATAGATCCTTCCCTTATTTTAACCAATTAACATGCGGTTTGCATGTAATGGTTCTATGAATGAGTAAGCTTAGTTGGTTTTGATCATTTTTATTTCATTTGGTTGGAGTCTTTTGTAATTTGTTTATATTCATATGTTAACGATATTTTCTAATCTATACCATTACCTGGTTGTTATATTATTGTGGTTATTTCCATTAGAACAGTTTTGAAGATTTAAATAAAAAGCTTTCCTTTTATCATAAAACCATTACAGAAAACCTTCACTCATAAAACCATTACATGTAAACAGCAATCTACTTAGTTTCAATATAGGCGGGATCTATGCCAGTAGTATCCGTGCGTCCGGCAAACACTGAGTTTAAGCTGCATGCGGATTGGTCAAAACCACATTTGAAAAATTCAGCTGCTTGGAGCCTTCTAAGATATAATAAGAAGGAAGAAGTCAGTCATTTTACTACAGTTGTCAAGAACTCAACTCTCAGTAAAATACAATTTGAAATTGTCTATTTCTTTTCATGCAGAGTGAGAATCGGCAGAGTTCCCCCTGAGATCGGAATGGAGGAAGATGCAAGGATTCTGAAGATAACCAGAACGATGGAAGTCAATTGAAGGGGCTACGGTCTAGAAATCCCTATTCAAGTTGGGTTAAAAACCTACATGGAATTGTAGACGAGCTTCTTCTACTAGAGGACATTACGCTAAGAGGGTTGGTGGAGGAAAAACCTCCAACATGCTTTCTATGTAAACAAATAGGCCACATGAAAGCAAAGTGCCCTCAGCAAGTAAGTGAAGTAGAAAATCATCAAGAGCAGCTCGCCGAAGAGGACGGGTCGGAAATAGAGGAAAATAAAGAGTAGATATTTATTGTTGTAAACAAGCGAAAGAGAAAAGAGCGGGAGAGCTCTCCGACAGAGAACGAAAAACGGAAGAAGGAAGTAGAGGAGAAAATAATAGAGGTACAGAGGAACTGGGCAGATATACCAGCAGTAGTATCCCAACATAGAGTGGAGGATATAATGGTAGACGATTATGTTTATGTAGACGGAGGAACCAAAGGAAATGACTAGTCCGGACATTTCAGGTCTGGAGCATAAACAAGTAAATACTAAGAAGAAAATGTGGCATGTAGTAACATATTTAAAAAGTACCGCTATAGAGCGGAAAATAAAGAAGTTTAAAGGTGCCATAAGGATTAAATTACCAGCTGAATGTCACCCGGAACACATAAAGGGAGTGGGGATTGACAAGGAAATGTATAAAATGTTAAAAGATCTATTTAAAGGTAATGGGAACCCTTTGGGGGAAGAAAGTGAATTTGAAGAAATTGAATTTGAAGAGTGGAAATAAAGGAGTATTTTAAAAGAGAAAAAGAGAAATATACTTTTTAACAAAGGAGAAAAATATATAAAAGGAAATAGATTTTAATCTAAAAAAACGGGAAAGAAGATGTAAAAAGAACAAAAGAAAACTTTCATAACTTGTATACATTAACAGTAAAATGGTACTGCTTGAGAAGTGGGTTCAATACAGCAATTCCATTATTATTATTTCATTATACATATTCTCATGTTCTGTCTGCCCTTGTGTTGTGCCGTCTATGTTGAGGCCTGGGTGCTAAAGAAAGAAATTCAGAAGCAAGACAGCTGCAATATAATCTACATCTTTCTATTTGAAATTTTTGAAAATCAGTGTAAATTGTGAAACCGGTTGAAGCTGTAAATATATTAATAAAAAAATATTTTAACTAATCTCAGTGCATTTTTAACTTCTATTTTTCAGATATATATTGAATATTACCTTAGAAACTTCCTTTTTACATCTTCCTAGATAAATGTCATCTTTGATGTTCTAATGCTTTCAATTGAAATGGCACGATCCGGGTTTTCATGTGCGAGTGCATGCGTCTGTGTATGCATGTAAACGCGTGCGCGTGTGTACGCGTGTTTTTATATATATGCGAACAGGTGTATGTGTGTGTGTCCGTGTGTGTGAGTTTGTGAGTGCATGCCACGCGTGCGCATCTGCGTGTTTTAATACTAACTTCTTTAACGTTACATTAAGTAATGTTGTTTTGTTTTATCCTGAACACAAATCATCTGATGAAGAAAACTTGATATGGTACTTTGGTCAATGATGAGCGATGCTTTTCAAATCAGTATATAACCATCTAAATTGTGTCATAACAATTTGAAATGTCTTGTTAGAAGTACATGTTACTTTGAATTACGCATCAGATATTAAAGAATTCTTGTTCGGAATAGAATCAGATTGGCCTGTAGTCGAAATACCGTATTTATGGTAAATATAATGTTTGTAAACCTCGAGTATATTTGTATTAAGACAATACGTTCTTTGTTCAGCACACTCATCTCATTGGAGTAATACATTCTGGACACCAGTGTCTCAACATGTTGCTTCTCGTCAGACAAATATAGCTGGAACTTTGAAATTAGCTAAATTCACTGGCGTTATTTTTACTTTCAGGAAACAGACTGCCTGATGATTATTGTTTGCATCTGCCAACCGATAACAAAGGAATAATATATATCATATATTCTTGGTTAATTTACTATTCTCACGTCTTGAGGTTCTGGTACATAACTCAATACGGGGAGGATTTGTATTATCTTAGCACGCTTGTTCTCAAGGCAAGTAAATCATAAATTGAAATTTCAGAAATTCATCGCCCGTAGAATGAGCCTATCCATTTCATTTCATAAACCGCAAAACGAACGTGAGTAATGCAATCCCTACTACTTTTCTATCAGATTTAAGTATTGTATATCAGAAAATAAATTTTCTCGGTAACATCTGATGTTAAAATTTTACATGATACATTGCCGCACTGATCTTTAAACATACCTCCGAATTTCCACGTAGTCTCTGTTGAAAAGCAATGACTCAGAAAAGCAGTGGCCTCGCTGAGTTTACTATAATGGACACTCGAGTAAATCCCTCGGTAACGATAAAAATTTTGAATAATATGCTAACGAAGCGAACATTTAAAAATACATCCATTCTTGTTTCCATTACATAGATAAATAGAAGGTTTACACTTGTGATCCCCCAAATTTTCGGGCTACCACGCCTTTGACATCTAGGCCACATTCCTAGTGACCCCACTCTAACTAACCATCACAAAGGTAGACCTTTTCTGAAGCAAATTAAAAGCATTTGTATTTCACAAATAAAACTTAACCTACTGAGCCTATTATTTTGTTGTTTTTACATAAACTGCTACCCCATTATCACCCCATATTTCTTCAACACGCCTTGGAACTTTCACCGCCCCAGGGGGGAAAATATCGTCCACTTTGGGAACCACCGGTTTACACGAACTGGTTATTACAATTAAATATCTACACCCTAGGAATGATTTAATCTATTGTCAAATTTCGAGTACGGTTGTCCCTTCTGTAAAGGATCTTTATCTCTGCGCGTATCTATTTAAAACAAAGAACCCAACATGTGCGATTTTAAAAGATTATACATGAATTCAATGTAGGAGCGTTTACATAATGTTCATTGACATTACACTTTGTTCAGGTAATCCTAGGAGTCGGAAATCCTCAAATTCAAGCAATTCAAATTTAATTACAAATTATAAATAGAAGTACAACACAATAAAATGACATTAATAATAATAATAATAATAATAATAATAATAATAATAATAATAATAATAATAATAATAATAATAATAATAATAATAATAATAAATAACTATGTCTGAAATCATGACTTATAAAAATTTTAAGGTTTGAAAACAATTAATTGGTTACCGAATATTACTTTGTAACACCAGTTCAATAACAAAATGAACACAGATGTGCATTGAAGTCATTATTGCCAATATAATGAGAGAATTTCGTGGAAGCAAATATTTGTAAGGCCACAGTACAGAATAAAAATCAAAAATGGCTTCTGTGCTCAATAACAGCAGACTTTTTTCCTTTTTCTATTGGTGATTTCCTGGAATTAACATGTTTAATATTGAAAAAAAAAATTAAATATCCAATTGAATGCGGATATCACTTGAGTTAAAACGTTTTATTGATTGCTCTTAGCTTTCGTTTTAAATGTTTTATTTGATATCTCGGGAAAAGGAAGGACAATCTTTCGATTCCGGACGCATTGTTCACGTGAAACTTTAATTAGCAGCGATATTACGTGGTTTAATTTAGAATGAAGTAGTACAATAAAACATTGCTGCGTTATGATTCGCATGTAATGCGTATAAAGGGAATGCCATCAGAGGTGAAATTTACGTCATTTCGTTTAACATGATAATAAGGGAGGCTTTTCAATTTCATTTGCCTTACTAGGTTGATGTTATTATTATCGATTTCTAACATGTGATAACGTTATGAATTGTGAACAGTTTTATAAATATTGTTAACACCATTATAGAATTGAAATGCAGGGCATAAGCTTAAAGGATATTGCAGCCATGTTGTCTGGGAGAGTTAAGCTGCAATATTTTCCCTTGGACGGAAGTGTGAAAGACCTCAGATCGAATTATCGCCCGAAACGTAACGATAAATACAGGGATGCTTGATATTATTTCGAAATTTCAGAAGTACATTTTACATAGACAGAATGAAGGAGAGAGAAGGAGAGAGAGAGACAGAGAGAGAGAGAGACAGAAACAGAGACAGAGATTGATATATTAAATAGACAGATAGATAGATTCACTCACACACACGTGCACACACACATACATGCATACATATATATATATATGCAGATGTGAACTGCAAAACGCAAAACTTCATATACTGCATGACCTGCCTAAACTGCAAAAAAAAATTACATTGGCGAAACAAATAATTCCCTCTGCCAACGTGCAAGAATCCACAGGCAACGTATCCGACAAGAGGAATTACGCAAGATTCCATTAAGCAAACTTCTGGAAATATGCAACGACGGAAAATTCAAAATGTTTCTCTTTTATAAATGTGCACGGGACGATCCGCAATACCGAAAGGCAATGGAACTACATTTCATCAAAACTTCTCTCCAAAATTGAATGTTTGAAAGAAAAGCGGAGACAGTACATTTTATATTCTACATATAACTCATATGTCGGAAACATAAAACTCATCTCTGTAAATATTCTGATGTATATGTGTGGCATTGAGATGTTCTGAGCTTTGCATGTTTCTCTAGTTTGTAAGTATTATACTAATGTTCTCTAAAGCAAAAAGATGGAATTGAAAGAGGCGTGATCGAAGATACACAGTATAAACATGGACATGTTCACAAACACACACACGCACATACATGCACACACACACACACACTTAATCAAGTAATAAAACAATTTAGTAAAAATGAATGAAGCTTGGGACATAGAAAACCAAATAATAAGAGCAAACCATCTATGTGTTATAGTAATTGGCTACTAATTGCATTTCTGATTTTCCACAAATGGAGAGGAATCTCATCTGCGACGAAGTCGTAGAAGCGAAACGAAATTTTGAGCTTTTTACGATAAAAGTTTACATCTGATACCTAATACCAAGCAAAACATAAATAAAAATAAAATTTAAGAAGAATTGTATTGTGTAAAAATTATATTAATTCTCAATCTGGTTTCTATAACATGTTAATGGTATGTGAATTTCGTTACGTCACTGAGTTACGTCAGAGAACATCGGTGCAAATGGATATATTTTCTCTACAGATCTCCGAAAGAAATACATGGAAAATGTTTTATTAGTTATCGATATCTACAGAAAGATATAAATCCAGACCCGTCTACGAAGGAAACAGACTCTACTACCTTTCAATTAATCTATGGAAATCTTGTTATTCTGTCGCAATACATCCCCATACAATTCAAATTAGAATCGATCCGTCTGCTTCCATCACTTTTCCTTAATTAATTAGTAATTTCATTATCCATTCTGGAGAATGCACTTAATGTTTTAAGTATTACAATAGTAGACTGATGAGAGATATTTTATCGTTCTTGCATTAGCCTAAAACCAGAAATGAAATTCCTTGAGGGGATGACTATATTCGATTCAATGAAATGTGCATCACTGATAATTATACTAAATAACAAAGCTAATACGAATCCAAGCAGGAGATACAAAAAGCTAAATGCTGCTAATCAGTTGGACTAGCGATTTCATGATTTTAATGCCGTTTCCTGTATATTGTCTTCACTACATGTGAAAGAACCGTTGTTTTCTCTTTCTTAACTGAACGCCCACCGAAAACATTGGTAAAGAAAATATAAAGTGAAATAAATGAGTCTACACAAACACAGAGCGCGCGCGCACACACACACACACACACACACACACACACACACACACAACACGCATGTATAAACACAAAATGACACACATGAACATATAGACATGCACACATACATAGCTTTTTGAATTCGAATTATTTTGCAGCACAAATTTTACACTACTGCAAGTCTTCGGTAAAAAATATATTAGATCTCAGATCTGATTATGTATACTTGTTACAGCGTCTGTGATCTAATTATCTCGTTTGTTCTTTGTTTTTCATTGGACTCTTTGTTACCTCTTGCTTTTTGGTTTTGTTTTGATGAGGCTGCATGCTGTTATTTTGCTTATTCATTATTGATTTAATTGCTACACTAGATAAAGCAGTCCTTTTAATGAACTTAGTTTCGTTCGGGTTTAAAAGAAGTTTGAGGCAATATAGATTATTTAACGATATTTTGTTTCTAAATAGTAGTGTTTTGTGACGAAAACACATAACGTTAAAGAATTTTTTAGAGATGTCTGAATGTGAGTAGGTTCATCTGAGCAACTATATAAAGAAATAATGCTATAAGTGATGTTTCGTGTTCGTGCGAATTGTCTGAGGGATTTTTGTGTAGTTCAGAGAAAGCATTGGTTTACGTATCATTGAGAGTATTTTGTTTCATTTATAATATACGAGTACTTGGGTATGTGAACATCTGGTTTTTTATATGCTGATTAATTCATGTGTTTCTATGTCGTAGTTGATTCGTTATAGCTGAAATATTTGGAACTTTTATTTGGTCAATGTAAGTGAAGCAGATTATATTTTGGCCAATAGACCAAAGCCAACCATGCATCTTCCAAGCAACGCTTATAATTTTTAGAATTATAATTATCTGAATGTATATACGCGTGTGAAGATCTGTTTTTCTGTACGCATTTTGAGGTATGTGTGTCATCTTTGATCGGTTTTAGCTGAAGTATACGATATTATAAATTGTAGTATGCAAATGTTATGTGTCTTTGTAACTGTGCTTGTATATGTGTGTTTGTGTGGAGGGGAATGAATTTCAACTTCTTTAGAGTTTGCTCCACTTTTGAAAGTTGATTAGTTTTGGATTCTTCTGTATGAAGTATTAGCATTGTGAATAATTCCATGCTGCTTGCCTGAAGTATATAAATTATATTATAGAAACATATGTGTTTTGGTGTGCACTCAACCGTTTTCCTTGTGATACAAATCTCTCCACCCTGAAGACGTTGGCCGGATATACCTTATTGCTTATATGCATCCACGACTGCTTATATAGCCTTGATATTTTGCGAATTCCATCTGCCAACATTTTTACGTTATTCAGAGCCCCCCGAAACAACTGTCAGACCTGTAATACTATACTATCTCCTCTTAGATTTCTATGTATTTGTATTCCTCGTAAATCTCCAATGTTAATATATAAATAACTATATATTTATACATAAATGTTCATCGTTTGAATATTTTCAGTCTTCCCCCCTCTCTCTCTTTCTCTCTCTCTCTCTATTTACACGTATATATATGTATGCATATTTTATATATCTAGCCCAAACAGTTGTATTTGTTTATTTGCATCATTATCTCTTCCTCACTCTACATATGCACACACACAAGCACGCGCGCACGCACACACATACATATACGTGTGGCTGTGTTTGTGCATGTAAGTGCACGTTCTGTGTGGGTGTGCCCGAAAAACCAATGTTATGGCTTTGCCAGTACTGACATTCAAGATCATCTATTAAATTATTTTTCCTGTCATTCATTTCAAATCTGTTAAATTGCTATGCAACAAAATTGGCTATAACTTTTTTTAAATTGAATTAAACTGTTTTAGTCTAACTTTCTCCGAAATGATAGTGATGTTTGTTTTACCGAACCTAAACAGGCTTAGATACATTGGTGAAATGTGACTGTAATGTGTTCAACGTGGAATCGATTCCTTAATAAATATTTCTTTCCTCTTTGACAATACTCAATAGATTTTGGAAAATGATTAGCTCAACCATTGTCTCTTGTGATGCTCAGACGTATAATAGGCATCGTCTTGGTTTCACTGTATTGTCATTTCAAAAGAATGGAATTATTTTAAACTTGCCAGTCTGGTTTATGGGATTCATTAGTAAGAGAATGAATATTGGCGTCGACATGTATCTTGTTATACTTACCAAAATGAAGACAAGATGTCTTGCCAAACTCATTAGTATGGAGAGATATATTCGCAAGTTCTTATATTCTGTATAATACATTAGGAACTACTTGACATTTTCATTTGAGGATTACGTGCTGGTAAACGTTTGAGAAGTCAGAGCTCTGTATATATTACGTTACACCACTGACTATAACCATGAGATTGCCCACCCATTACGTAAATATACTTTACTGGATACGAACATCACAGGACTGTAACAACCCGATAAAGTTTTGATAACGACTGAGTCATTTATGTTATTTTCTACAATATTGACTATTTAGATAGTAACACTAATTCGATCATCATTTATAGTGAATACAGTTGTACTTTTGTCTCTGAAAATAAAAGTAACGTGAGAATCTCAACTTGACCCTTTGATCTTTTCGAAATAGCACCTAATTGATCATTAAATTACAGCTTACCGTTTAAGCAAAAAATAGGTAACTACAAGGGCAACTTTTCTTTCCTCAGTTTAATGAAGACGGCTGACCCTATAATACTGATTCACAAGTGATTGATTTTTTGTTTGTTTGCCTTTCTTATAATTAATAGAATGAAATCTCCGTTCCTGAAATTGCAAGATATATTATTTCTCCAAATTCTCCTACGGTTTCAAGTCACCTCCCCATCATCTTCCTTGCACTAAACGTCCAAAACTTTGTAAAAAAAATCACCTGATCTTATATTTGAAGAGCTCACCTATACAATTGTTTTCGGCTAATTTGGAAAGTGAACAAATAAACAAATGGCTTGTGACTACTTATTCTGCAAAGGCCTATATACATGCATATTATATATTTCTTCCTATATCATTAATAAATATGTATTTAGATACCCAACACCAAAAAGGCATGGAGTTTTTAATGTTTGGAATAAAAACTTAAACAATTCTGATTTCTGTTTGTGCAAAACGAAAATATATGGAATATTTACAAGGATTAATTAGAGCTTGGAGACAGTGAATCATTGTTGGCAATGTCCGAAATTTAAATGAAAATTTAATATATCTTAACTAGGTATTTTGTCTATCATTCAACAAATTCTGTCACTAATCACCTTCGGGCTTTATAAATGATCAAATAACAGTTGTTAGCAAAGTTTTAATGGACTTCTAAATTAATAGATGTTAACATTGCGTAACGCTTTATCAGATGTTGCAAAATAAGTGCTTAGTTTTCTTTAAGTTAAACATTTCGCTATGATATAAATTCATGAGGCAGGTGCATGTAGTAGACATGGTTTACAAGATACAAAGTTTTCTTGAATAAAATAACAAAGAAATAACTGAATTTGTCATTAAATGCAGCCATATAACTGAGTTGTATAATATATCCGCTTTTCGAGACAATTAGTTAGATGCATAAACTAGTAACCAATTTCAAGTTAGGTTAATTGGTCATATAGTGGTCTTCACACAATTAGCGTTAACTTATATTCCGGCATCCATACCAATTAATCGTCTGTACGTTCAGATTTACCTCTAATATATATTCCTAGATAAATTATTGCAAACCATTTACGAGTAAATATGTTCAACGAAATTTGAACTGTAGCAACACTGTGATGAAATTTAATACTCTCAACAGATACAGAGCACACTTCGTGTAAAATAATTATTTTAATTTTCTGATAATACCATGGCTGCAGCACACTTTATTTCTTTATTTTCTGGTCTATAAGAATAGTGAGTATCCAGATTTGAGAAGCAAACAAAGTCGGCTAGTTTGCTATCAATCATGTCCTATGTAAAATGGTGAGATTCCATATTCATAGGAAAGATATGAGCAGTTACAAGATTTCATTGGAGTGATGTTCTAAGGAGGTATGACTGTGTATTACTGGAGAGCCTACGGTTTCTTCACAAAAAGGTTAACAAGAAAAGATGAGATGTGTAGATCGAGCCTGCTTCAGTAAATGAGGGACAATAACTGCCAAATCTAGGTAATACATGCCAACACAATAACAGTAAAAAGAGAGCATGGGCGTGAGTTAGTGACATTTCACATATGGGAGTTGCTTTATATCACTTAGCCAAGTGACTTTTCGCTGAATGCGGCTCAGTATATTTCTATCTGTATAGTTGTAACAAGTCCCAACGCTGAATATATGACTCCTTTCACTTGCGTGTTATAGATTGCACACAATTGTAGGGGAGTGGAATATTTTCTGGCACTGAAATGAAAGGTAAGACATTTCAATTCCATGCTCGGTGTTATGGATATATTTTCGTATGAAACATTTTCGGTGATTGTGATGCCTTACGCAGAGAGCAATCTCTAGTTGAGACTTCTCGTGTCTTGTTTATGTGAGCATATATGTGTGTATGAATGTGCCTGTGTGTGTGTGGTACGAGTAGAATTATGTTTATTGAGATGATTAGTGGTCGATGTTTTCATTTTTGTTTTCTTCTAGTGAGAGACGAAAGAAGCATGGCATTTATGGAGGAGGTTTCCATGGTCTCCACTCGTGTAAACTGTTCCAGCTCGGTGTGTGTCCGAGGAAGATTAGGAAAGAATAAATGATCAAATCATCTTAGTAAGTCTGGATATTTTTAGAAGTGACTCAAATAAGCTATCTATAAGGAGCAAGAAGATTTTGTTGTATGTAGGGAGAATCATTATGCCAATATTATCACACGCACTGATTCAATTTCACACCTTTATTATTAGTCGATTAATTAAATATCCATCTATCTAATCGATTGTTCTTTTAAAGAATCTTGCGGACCAGATACAAACACGAAGCAGGAAGATTGATGCGGACAAACCTAAACTCGGGTGTTGACAGAGAGTAGAGTGCTAAGACTTCTGACAGGTTTCACCACAATCCTGCTGATAGAAAGCTACCCATCCCATACATCATTCATAACTGGAGAAGGTAGGCGGGATATTCTGGCTGGCGACATACATAGCACATATAGTTGATAGCTTCAGTGATGTCTAAGGTGATAATACTGCTTTCACCGAATTTTATCGACGATTGACACTGCTAGAGGATAGCATAGGAAAGTAGACTGCCAGACCATTGGCTCGACAGAAACGGAAATAACGGCCATTGAAGAGAGAGATGAGAACGGAGAAAATTTAAGGCATTCATAAATATTATCGTTTGTCACTATCTCCATTAAATTCCGAGTGCTGAATGTTGCTCAGTTTGGTGATAGTTGACTGTATCAGAGGATGCTTGTTTTTCCAGAAATGTATTAGAAACGTACTAGAGTTAGAACAACGTAGGGTTGAGTATAAGGCGGTGTATTGGAAAGGAGAAAGCCCAGGATGGTAGACTTGTAGATTTTAATCAGCTGGGACGCCATTTGAAACCAGCGTGTGTGTATCGAATTTGGAAGCCAGCTGTCACTGAAATATTAAAATTGGTAGTGATTTACCAAGTGGTTATGATATAGAACCAGATTTGTAAAAAGCAACCAGTGAAGTTGATGTTTTCTTAGTGCGTTCTGCTTGTGGGGCTATCGTTGTTGAAAAGTAGCAAAATGCGTTGAAGATTATTTGGGCCAAGATATTATAAATATCAGCTTCAGTTTTAAAGATCAGAAGTCGTGAAGGCTGTGCGATATACGAGGCAATCTTTTGTTGTTCGGATAATGGTTTGTTGCGTTCCTAGCTAACCGTTAGGTTTTGTGAAATACTCTAAGCATTTAGAGCTTCTCTGTTGCATGTAAAGCTGCCATGTAGCTACGAGCAAATCACTTCTAAAATTCAGAATTGTGTGGAATTGCAATGATGGCTAAAATTATAGTTTTTATCTCATTCCTAGCTGATTCTGATGGATCGACAATGAACTACATTTTAGAGTATGGATTACATACTTCTTTTGCCTTCTGCTCATGTAAATTACTTTAATGCACAAATTCAGAAAAACAGATTTTCATGCATGAAAGGTGGTTCTAAAGAAGGAAAGTCACACGTTCAACAAATGTAATAGACGAAAAGAGGTCTAGATTAATGCAGATTATGTTACACTGCATACTCAGACAAACAATGCATTTCACTGATTCCAACCAGCAAGTTATTTTGGTTGTGACTTGCTGACTTGTTCGAGTAGTAAGGTAAATTAAATGTTGACGAATATGTTTAAATTTGTATTGGTCTGTGACCGTTGAGTTGTGCTTATCATGGCCATTAAGCTGAAATAGTTCACCAGCTGTAAGCGCTACTATACTTGCCACTACCATCGGTGATTATATTTCACTGTGGTTATTGCAACCTACTTATTTTCATCAGTTAAGAATGATTTCTTTTCACGGATTAATCCATGAAGGATCTCACCTCAAGGTTCAGATTAATTTCTTTTATGCATGAGATAAATTATTAACTGAATCAAATAAAAATATTATCAATAAGTAATAGATTTAGGCAAACTAACATGCGAAATCACTATTCGCCTAAAGTTCATGGTGTGAATGTCGATTTATAAGCAATGATTTCTTCTATTATATGTGAAAGCATTCATAACAGCATATTTCTTTGTTCATACACAAGTTTTATTACTTACATGAAATAAATAACTCAACTATGAATTTTGTAGTAATAGTAAATAATTTTTTTTTAAGCATTTAAATACTCGATTATATGATATACTTTAGCTACGGAAATACGTATATTATTTTATGACCATTTATATAGTTGCTCTGTCTAATACCATTGCAGAGAGTAAATACCTCATAGTTTTAGAAGTAGAGAATAATCTTTCCCAGAGAAGCGTGCTGGGTGATAAATTGACCCAAAACTATTTTGATCTGGGGGAAACAAAAAGTGTAATAGTGCATTAAACCAAAATACATCTGAAAACGTTTCATTGATATCTATTGTGATAAATAGTGTTATTGTTCAGTCATAGACCACGAAGAAGCGATATAAGAGTAACTTGGTGAAATAATAGCATCACAGTTCTGTTTCAACTCATACATGCGTGTTAGGGACGAGAATAGGATGAGAATTCCATACCGATGTGGATTTGATCTAATGAGATTATAAAACGCATTTTACAAGTTCTATAGAAACTGACATCTGAAGTTTGACAAAATAAGTGAGGTAGATGTTTTGCATAAATGTAGGATGTGGATATACTGAGTTTCAAATCTAATAAAATATTTGATTATTGTTTGAAGAAAAACATTGCCAGTTCAGTGAATCAGTGTATTATCAATTATGCTTCGCAAGACGATGAATTTATAAAGAGAAATAATGTTGAGTGACATTCGTATCTTTGCGATTACATTTCTTTCTTGATTTGTTCGCTAGAGGCTTGCAGCATATTATATGGAAATATTAGTATATTCTTCAGTAAACATAGAAAAATTAATTTTATTGAGTAACTTGGAAGTTTTGCGTTAAGCCTTTCTTAAGGGCATTGCCGGTGTAAATGAAATTGAAATAATTTTCGCCCGAGGATATTTCAATTACAAGTCTCAGTTTACTTCATACATGCTAATAACACAATGGCACTTACCGCATATTACAGATAATTAGTGATGTATTTCGTGCACGAATATATTTCGTAGAGATGTGGAATGAAATTGTACGACTCTGAGCTTTCATCAGGGAGGGAAATGAATTACTATCGATTTCCCTTGATTAGGATAATATTAATAGAGAATAATTGTCAGCAATTGCATCAGCCTCAATATATTACTGGTCATTAACTAATGTAACTATAGGGATGAAAATCAAGAACAACCCCGCTGCTATAGAGTGTGAAGAATGAAACGGCGGAAAATGTTTGATATTTAAATATACGATCTACTGTTTTACTAATGTATCTCTCACCCGAATATTAATTAACATTACCATAAATATCACATGATACAAAGCAGGTAAACTCCTGTATGTTTCAAAATAGAAATTAAAGTTTTGCACTCATTTAATTTAATTAACTATACCGAATTTTTTATATTTTGTTGTATATCGTTTACTGTGGTTTTGGCAATTTAGTTTTACAATAATAGAAATTCATCAGCTGCCTTGATCCACTTAGCTGATGTAAAGATTCTGTTCAATATTCACTGATGCAACTCTGTCAATTTTCCAGCTTGACATCATCCGTTTCTGTTCAATTTATTTGTAACAAATTAACATTATGTCTTCTACATCATTCGTGAACTTACACGTTTTAAATAAGAAGTAAATAACATCACATAAATAAGAAAACATGAACAATACACGACGGAACACGAACATCAACAAACAAATATATTCACAAAAATATATACACAATGTGACGATTACACAGGAAACACTTTTAGAAAGAAAGCTAACATTATTAATAATGAAATATTTACGTAAGTCTTCCAGCGTAACTAAATTAATTCAACTGCTTTTACAATACTGTCCAGTAACATTTTAAAGAACTACATTAGTGAAGTAATATATTCAACGATGCAAAACCAATTGTGACTTTATTCACTTCTTTATTCAGTAGATCTTTATAAATAAGGTATATAAATAACGCCAACGAAGCAGTTCTTTTATATTTTAGTTATTTACTCCTGAATTGTTATATTACTAGGCGAAAGACTTTTACATTATTTATTTATTTTTTCATTAAGAAAAATGTAAACCAGTCACAAACCCTTCTATTTGTTTTGTAGTTATTGAGTTCAGGCTGAAACTTGTTATCTCCTGATATTCAAAGTTTATTGGTAAATAGAAACTGTCAGCATATTTGAACATTGAAGAGTGAGAATTATCAACTGCCGAAATTCAGAGAAACGGGTTTATTTTCCAACTTACAATATAAAACAAATGGGGAAAAATAAGACACATAATGACAGTAATTTTATTATAAACATGCTCAGCTTACCATAACACCCAGTGGCCTTTAAAACCATTGTAAGTTCATTTACGTTGAAATCATATTAGTGTAAATGTGATAGAATTAACAATGACGAAAAAACATTTTGCAATTCCCCCCAGAAGCGGCTTGAAATATGTGAGAGCACGGCGACAACTCTGCTGTCTATTCAGACATATTTCCTTTATACAAGATTCACATACCGCGTATTAAGGATAGTTAAAACAACACGATTTATTAAAGAAGATCTCTGCGTGTTCGATTGATCATTGAGAATGACATGGAAATATTTATCAAATAACATCAAAAATCATTTTACGTAAAACATATTCAATGATATGAAATAAATATAATTTGGATATATTAGATATTGAAAAATTACAGGATGGTAAAAAATAGAGTGCCTTTAACTAAATCTGTCATAGACCATGCTTGATTTGTATTAAACAATACCTTCAACAAGATACGTCCATGTATGTATATATATACACCGGCATATACAATTTACTGTTCCATTATAGGCAGGATCAACAACACGAACCATTTCATCCAGTGAGAAATAATTATCATTTAATTTACGCAGTATTTTAATATAAGCTACTTGTCGTTTCATGCCGTGGCAAGAAAATAATTCAGCAGATTTATATATCGTGCCTTGTGTCTCCAAACTATACCTGAGCCTCAATAATCACGCACCATATTATAATCAAACACTCGCTTCTATAACACTAGGCTCAAACAATACATATCTCAAATCACATCTCAAATACGCAACAACCATCATAATCGCAACCAACTACACACAGTTGATGAAACCATGGAAAGCATTGCGCCTAGGCAATTTAGACCCCACACACATTCATTTAACACTCGGTCAAAACTGAAAACAAATAAATCAACTAACAATAACTGGCCTCGCTTACCGCACACCTTACCCAGAATGATAGATATGGCTCATTTATCTAACAACTTAGATAGCTCTATTTTCAGACCCCCCTAAAAAAAGATCAATTGACGGATATAACGTTCTACAGTGAAATAGCCTCAAATACTGACCACCGCATCATGAAAACACTCCATTATTTTGTCTTAAAACATTATAACTCCCTCACTCCTAAGGAAAAGGACTATATTAACAATTTTGAGTTGAAATCAAGCAATTTCTATGGCTCACCTAAAATACAAGAGTCAGAGGGAATACAAAATGATGTAAAAAAAAGTTAGTAAATACATAAAACTACTAAAACACCTTAAAGTAAGACCCATTATAGCTGGTCCAGCCTGTCCTACACATCATCTGAGCACTCTCATTGGTATTATCCTAACACCACTATGTAGTTACATACCCAGTTTCCTTCGAGATGACATCGATTTCCTGTCATTTCTGCCCAAAACAACAGAATCCAATTCACTGTTAGGTTTTTATGTAACAAACTTATATACGAATACTCGACATGATTTGGGAATTACTGTCACTGTTCTTGGTATTTGCATCATCTACTATAGTATTGGGTCGAGAAACATAGGGAAGAGATCCCCAGTAGATTTACTGTAACCTTCGTACTTAGACGCGGTCAACCGCATCCTCAAAAACAATACATTCCTTTTCAACGGAAAAATATACTTCCAAATTCGAGACGCAGCTATGGACTCGTGATTTGCTGTGGTTTTTGCGAACTCAGTACTGGGATGCTTTGACAAAACCTATATAAAAAAAATTGAGCAGAATTCCGGCAAGACCGTTAGAAAACCTAACGAGGACACATGGAAAAGATATTGTCATGATTGTTTCCTAATTTGGACCAAATTTCTAGAAAATCTGAAAGAATTCAGCACCCTCCTCAACAATCTACCCCCTTGTCTCAAATTCATAAGAGAAGTGAGCAACACACAAGAACCATTTCGTGACATAATGGTAAGTAAAAACAAAATCACAATCACAGGTGGTATTTATTAAAAATTTTATGAATATTACAAATTTTTTTTTAATGTTTAACACACTTCAACATTGTAAATTCTTTATTTTAAATACAATAATAAAAAATAAGAAAACTATGCCATATTGTAACTTTTTATTAAATACAATGATAAAAAAACGTGAATACCAGAACCATGTTGTAACTGATATATGTGTATTTGTATGTATGTATGTATGTATGAATGTATGTATATAGATAGGTAGGTAGGTAGGTAGGTATATATATGGCACTCCGTCGGTTACGACTTAAACGAGAGTTCCAGTTGATCCGATCAATGGAGTAATCTGTTTGTGAAATTAACATGCAAGTGACTGATCCCTCCACAGACACGTGTACCCTCAGGGATATTCAGCGTAACACAGAATTTGACAAGCCAGCCATTTGAAATACAGGTACTAATAATTTTTGACAGCTGATTGGACTGTTTAGGGGCGTGAGTTCAATTTCCTGCGACATGTCGTGTCCTTGAGCAATACACTTTATATCACCTTGATCCAGTCCATTCAGCTGTCAAAAATGATTAGTACCTGTATTTCAAATGGCTGGCTTGTCAAATTCTGTTTCACGCTGAATATCCCTGAGGGATTTACATACATACATACATACATACATTCATTCATACATACATACATACATACATACATACATACATACATACATACATACATACATACACACATACATGTATATATATATATATATATATGTGTGATTGTTTGTGTGAGTGTAGATTTAATGCATTAATTTACGCAATTCGGTGAGACAAGTCAAGTGTAAGAGCTGACAAAATAACCAAGATACACACTTATGACTTGGATGTAGTTGTAGAAATATCTTCCCTCAATTAGTTCATCCACTTCGATGTAAATGATTTATTACCTTAAGTATAGCTGAAGTCGAGGTACTTCTTACTTATATTGATGATGTGCACATGTATGTGAACACTTCTTTGCAACCTACACACACACAGATAATCACTGACATACGAACATATATGTATATGTCTATGCATATACATACGTGCGTGTTTGAGTTTATCAGTGGCACGCAGACATACAAGCTCAGAAAGATACAAATGCATTATTATATATGATTGCCTGCATGTGTGTGTGAATGTTTGTATATCACAACTCTTTAATTATGAAATACCGCTATCATTGAAGCACGGTTGAGTGATTCCACATATTGGGTCTTTTTATTTGTTTGCTGTAGTCATCTGAAAATATAAGTGATTTTTCCGAGAATTTTGAATGTGTCGGACTACATATTACTGCAATATTAATTCGCTAAATAAACGAGATTGGAACAGCATCTATAAAAATTATATGTTTTAGGGTTCCATAATAAATTAGAGGATAACTGAATTTCTTCAAACACTGGAAAATCAACCTCAGTACTTGCACATATTGATGTAAACTCATGTCAGACAAGAACCAATCGATTATATTAAACTTGTGGGCGGAATAAATTGACGACTAAGATTGCAGTCCAGGCCGTACATCAAGCCTGCGAAATAAGAGATGAGATGTTTACAGTGACTGAGCTTAGGTTTTCGCGATCGGGGTTAGCTGGAAATAAGCTTCAACCTAAAACATCCACAACAATATTCATGATTCAGTTTGGTTGTTATTTAATAGATGAGACATAAGACTATATTTCAGTTGTTGGGTATGATTTCTTGAGTCAGCGATCCTAAATATTATCGGAGAAATTAATTACTCTTTCAACAAATGTAAGCCCTTTCTATTAAGCATTTAAAGACTCCTCCGTATAAAATCAACAGCGCATAACAATAAAGTTCTAAGAAAATAGTGACTATAGAAAGAGCACAAAAATTACCAAGTGGCACTTTACACGATACAGATGTATATGTGTGTGTGTGTGTGTGTGTGTGTGTGTGTGCGTGCACGAGTGTGCGCGCGCGCACTCTTTACTTTAAAACTGTAACGGCGTACTCGAGTTTCACCTGGTGTAATCACGATGATGGCTGAAATCGAGTTACTCCTGATTTATATTGATGATGTGCGCGTGTGCTCACGCACATGTATGTGAACACTTGTTTGTCAGGGAGAGACTGTGTTTTAAACATACAGCGTAGTATGACCAAGACACATTTGGAGAATCCCTTCTCATCTGCTTGATAGTATCAATGGTTAAAAGACTTCGCGTCGTTCATCAACTAAATATCTTACGGTAATTAACCTTGACCAACTCAGTATCACAAAAGAGGAATTGTATCCCTGCTGAAATTTCTTCAGACAGTGAATGTCTTTGTACATGTTACTATATTGCATGAAATATAGCAACATGTATGATGCTATGAATCAATAGATGAGCATGTTATGGGTTTCTTTTGTAATCAGTTTTCCCCAAGCGAGTTTTAAAACTTTTGCTAGATATGCACTTAAAATACTGAACTATCTGAAAATGAAATTAACTCTTCAGCAGAGAGTAAAGAATGTATTGCATAGAGATCCAACAAATAAATATCCTCTAAAATATATTGAATCATGTCCCATATTTAGAACGTAACCTAGCTATTCCAAATTTATTTGATACTAGATATCAAATGTGAGTATGTCAGGGAAGCTTAATGCATTTCATTCATTTCGAAACGAATACGTTCATCGCAGAAATTTCTACAAGCTACTTGTTTGTCATTAAGACAGATCCTACTTTTTTTCTGTTTATAGAGAGTCGTAATGTGATTTGCACTACTAATGCTAAATCGTCTTGCTCCGAACTTTCTTGAAATAACTGAAGAATATGTGCAGTTTTCTAAAGCAACAAAGATTTACTCAAGTTATACAAAACTTTCCTCTCCCAAATAATTCTCTGGCTTCACACCATTCTCTAGAAAGCTGTATCCCGCATATCAACCACTGACATTGGTACGAACTCCCATCCCATCTGGAAATGATTTAATTACCGATACAAAGAACTTGAATAATCAGGGTTCCGTGTATTTTCCTCAGGCAAACCCTTTTCACTGCATGAAAAGCCTTAGTTGAATCAATCAAAACCCGGACGAGATACATATACTGCGCATAAGTCTTCTCCTGCATCTGTTTGCTGTGAAGATCTTATCCATTGTTCCTCTACATGAAAGAAGCGACATTGATATCCAAAGAGGGGTGTAATTTACAAGGCTTATATTCAGTCAAGTAAAAACGATACCAGCCAGCAGCTGACAGTAGAGTAATACCTCTACGGTTGTCACTTATTCTGACGCCATTTCCATTATAAGTATGAAAGATACTTGCATCCTTCCGGTCCTCGGGACCTACACCATCACTGAATTCTACAATAACAAGCTTGTAAAACTTCTATGGCCACCGTCAAAGCACATGACGTCAGCGCAAATTCGGTCTTTAGCATTTACTTTACCAAGATTCAACTTGCTTACTCGTCCATTGAGGATGCAGTGTCCAAAGATTTGATGACAAGTCTTTGTTGAATAGCATGAATTACATAATCATCTACAACTGACTCACGGTTTAGAAATTCACAAAAAATGTTCAATCCAGCGACCTACGATTTCTGTAGATATATTGAGTAGGGTGATGCCATTTTAGAAAGCAAACGACCCGATTCAAAATTCATAGGCCCATAAACTTGCTTCTAAAAATTGTAAAGTTGCTTGCTGTCAATTTCATCATTAGCAACTTGAATATCACGTACAAGACATGCCCAGCAGGTTTTTCTGCATCTTCTTGAGTGAGATTTTATATTTTTATAAAATCTAACTCCTAGATTCTGCTGCACTTTAATCAGACCTCGGGTGAATCCACACTGTTGTATGATAATATTTGTTCATAATATATGTGATTGTAATTTAAAACCATTTTCATCGTAAAGCTCTAGGGGCATAAGATAATGACTGTTCATCTTCTCTACAATGAAACGCCCGAGATACTTCCATGGTTGTAAATCTGTTACAGCTCTGGCAATGAAATTCCCCAGTAAATTTACTTCTTCTGATTTGGAGATTTTCGTGAGTGCAGCTCACATCTGGGCATAGAATATTATTCCAGTTTCATTGGAAGTGGTCAGAGTATGGGTATAGGCATTTATCGGAGTAGCATTTCTCAAGTGCAGACGCAGACTCATCAAAGTTCATCTACAGGTACAGGAATCCCCTCCAACAGCTTGAAGATATCGGATGAAAACCAACGTCAGCTCTATGTGCTCTTCCTTTGATTTTCCACTGCAGAGAAAGGTAACCACATCCGACAATCTGAAGCAGATCATCACCTTCCAAACGAATCTCTGAGATCAGCTATATCTATGTTATATTTTTTTAGTTCCCGAGCAACAATTTTCACGCATATATTCACTCTTATCTAATTGAGTACGCAGATTCCATCACAAAATATTAATCGTGCATCCAGATTTTATAAACACTTTTCTTCTATTCCGGGAGCAAATTGCGTATCTGTGGGTCACGCTAAACTGACCAAATAGAAAAATGCTGGTAATTTATAGGTCAACTTTTCTAGAGCCTCCCCGATCTCCGGTCGAGCAGTGTTCTCCATAAATGCAGATGCTCAAGCATCCACGCATCAACCAAATCCCATAGCTGCCTTGGAAATGGGCCACCTATGTGTAGATCGCTGGCTTGATGTTCCGAACACGTCTTGCCTGCATGCTTTGCCACCTTCCCATCACTGCAGGATTTTCGAGTATATAATTTTTTTTTTAAATAAAAAATGGCTGTATATTTATTATGCAGCAATACTTATGCAATATATTCAGCAATGCTTGAGCGAAATTTTAGGTCCAATAAGGTTTGTACCAAACCACAGGGAAACTCTCCACAATAAATATATGAATCAGAGAAGAACCGGTGCAATATATGTAGTGCGATTATGGGTCGCAGACTTAAGAATGTGGGAGTGCAATGATCTCAAGCGCAAGAAAAAAAAGAACAGATCCGGAAAATGTCCAACGCTATTCTCTGTATATCAGAGAATCCTTCTCCTATAGAGATGCTCTAACAAAAGTTGAGTGATGCCTCAACCAGTAGTCTTTAGCATGTCAAACGCCAACCAACATAAAATTTCTGGGTGCTCGTGCTATTGCTAATTATTACCGACATATTGAAATATGAAGCGGTAATTAATATGCTTAAGAATAGTATATAGCATAGGTTTCCATACTACATATAGGTATTTTCCTGGCTGCAAATTATTATTTTATTATTAATTTTCCTTCTCAAGCCATGCCTGGTTCATAGGGCTGATTTCCCAGTTTCCTTGGCGTATAGGTTCCCCACCTGGACGGGATGCCGGTCCGTCGCAGGTGTGCTGCGAGATGCAGGAGGAAAGAGTGAGAGAAAGTTGTGGCGAAAGAGTCAGCAGAAGTTCGCCATTACCTTCTGACGGAGTCGCGTGGAGCTTAGGGGCTTCGCTCATAAACACACACATTACCCGGTCAGGGATTCGAACCCGAGATCCCTCGACCGCGAGTTCGCTGCCCCAACCACTGGGCTATGTACTTCCACAGCTGCAAATTAGATGGTTCGAAAACATTTGTCGTAGAATATCGAAATCCTAAAACGTATAATTTTCAATAAGGATTGCTGCATACCGAAAATTAAATATGCAAGGTTTCCATAAAATGAAATATAATCTTAATAACTTTGTTTAGCATAGCAACATCATCAGAATACCTCCAAGTCATGAAAGATGTGCATGACTACATTGCATAATATTCCATTCCAAAGAAATCTTTAAAGATGAATAGCCCTTGAAATTCGTAGAAAACTACAGTACGAATTTTGTTGTTGATATGAATTCTTAAGTGTTTTGTAAAATAAGAATGATTACAACGACAACGCAATGCGTAGGGATTCATTCACGGATTAGAAGATTCACACGCAACCACTGAAATGTGCACTCCCTCCAGGATACCCACAACCACAATGAACAGCTTCGCTTTTATTTTTGAATGAAATGAAATTTAACATGCAAGTTTGTCTAGTACATAGATTACAAGACCGAATATCTATCTGGGATTCATTATATAATGCTCTTATTTCCTTTTCGTCTACACATCATCATCGTCGTTGTCCTTGTCGGTATCATCTCCCTAGCTTTTACTTCATTTAGAACTGCTTTGTCTATGTATAATACATCATGTGTTCCTCTAGCCTTCTTCCTGCAACCTTTGTTTTTCGGGTAGTAAATTCTGGTTGTCAAGGTGGTCGTAAATACTTCCTGAAAGCATTCCTGTTAACATCTTCCACATTCATGTTAAGCAAGTGTTTGGTTGATAGTAGCTAGTTGTATTATCTATATTTTTCAATGAATAATCATGTAGACTACTCTTTTACTCTTTTACTTGTTTCAGTCATTTGACTGCGGCCATGCTGGAGCACCGCCTTTAGTCGAGCAAATCGACCCCGGGACCTATTCTTTGTAAGCCCAGTAATTATTCTGCATCGGTTGTCAAGCAATGCTAGGGAGACAAACACAGACACACAAACATACACACACATATATATATATATATACATATGTACGACAGGCTTCTTTCAGTTTCCGTCTACCAAATCCACTCACAAGGCATAGGTCGGCCCGAGGCTATAGCAGAAGACACTTGCCCAAGATGCCACGCAGTGGGACTGAACCCGGAACCATGTGGTTGGTTAGCAAGCTACTTACCACACAGCCACTCCTGCGCCTATTACATAAGTATTTCTTAGATACATTATATACTTATCTTTCCGAAGATATATTATGAAATCAATTGTTATCTTGACCACCAACTAACGCTCCTTTATTACATCCTTCACAGTTTCTTCACAACTTTCACCGACCCTTTTATTTTTTCTATTTTCATTTTCTCTATTTCTTCATCTAATTATCTCTTTCTGTTTTAAATTTGACCTATCTATTCTTTCTAATTATACACATCTCTCTTCTCTCCAGAAAGTCAGAAAATTATTATTATTATTATTATTATTATTATTATTATTACTACATTTATTTATTCGTCTTTTTCTAGGCTGTAAATTTACATTTTTCCATCTTAATATGGAGAAATTAATGGTTGCCTTCTTTCCTTCGCTTGTTGAGTATTTCTTATGATCTTCGTTATGATCTTCGACATTTTGGCCGTTACGTAAATCATTTGTATTTTCCTTAGTTCTATTATTATAGAAATCATTAAATTTTTTATTATTTGTTGCAGATATAATTTGTGCAATATTTTTTAAAACACAGAACCTCGCCCTTAATCTGTGTGACCATATTATTTTGGGATATTTGTTTTACTTTGAATAGTGTTTGGCTACTGCTTTGTTAAAATAATTATACTATATTGGTTTTAATTTGTTTTGCAAATGGCATTATGAACCGTACTCTATTATCTTCATTATAATTCCTTTTAGAGTAATTTTTCTGGAGGTTAATTACTTTTATACATTGGGTGTAACGTTTTACAGAATTGCTATGCATATTACTGTGAAGGCTCTCAATTACCACCGTTTTATTTGTTATCCTATTTAGGTTTTTATTTAAATAATCACAATTTTCGTTATTATAGTGTTTTGTTTTTGGACTTCTTTCTAATATATTATCTTTACATTTTATTAGTTCCTCATTGTTTTATCATTGCTATTTGGTTTTTGGTATATTTATGCCTTCTATTTGTTTCTTAGTGTTTAATCATATATTATTCTCATCTATTTTGCATCGAATTCCATTTGTAATTATTTTTTCATTATGTTTATTTTCCTCTATTTTAATTCTATTATTATGAATATCGTTTTGTGCATAGTTCACATTATTAGAATTTACGTTTGTTTCATACTATTTAAATTTTTACTTGTATCTCCTTTCATGCGTATAGTTCCTATTATTAGTTATCATTTGGCCCATAGAATTTTAATTTTTGATTATATCCTACTTTATTTAGTGTTATTTTATAATAGATCTCATTCTGTTAAAAAATTACCTCATTCATCGAGAGATTCAAAATCCTTTTTGAGATATTTCAAACTAGTCTATGTGCAATTGTTACTGTTTATGTTTACGTAACTTAGGCTGGCATTCGGCTTATCGTAGGGTTAATATGTCCGTTTCTAGAATGTCGTTAATGTCCAAGAAGTGATGTAGTTGTGTTCATTTTCGATAGTTATGAAAAGTCCTATGTTCTTGAAGAATTTATAAAATCTTTCTTATATATTTCCAATCTCCATGGCATACATAATTCCACTTTCTCTTTTCATTATGTTGGATGTTACGTGACCAGGGGTAATATACATAATAAGTTCATTCTAAATATTACTAATTGATGCGTTATTGTATAAAAATGATTCATGTTCGTAAGTTGTTAGCTTATTCTTACTTGGGTATGACTGCAACACAACGCGGGTATAAAGGTGAAGTATATCAACATTGGGTCGGAAATATCTGGTAAGTTATGCTGTATTAAAGATTACTGTCGTATGTATGTCTTTATCTTTTATTCTTCACTTGTTTTGATCATCAGACTGCTCCCAAGATGGGTCGTCACTTTGAAGAAGTGTTTTAGCCGAATGGATCAGCCCTAGTTCTTATATATATATATGGGTGTATGTGTTTGCATATGTGTGCTTGCGTATATATATATATATATATATATATATATATTATATATATATATATATATATATTTATATATATATATATATATACGTGTGTTTGTATATATACATACATAATAATACGTGTGTGTGTATATATATATATATATATTTTCATTTTGCGGGCTGAAAAAAGACCTTTCTTGCTAAATAAATCATACCATGTACACATTTCTTCTTTATCGTCTCTAATTGCTCTCGCTTTAAGTCACTGCTTATACCTAGAAACTCTATGAATGGGACCTCCTTAGCTAATATACAAAAGTAAAAGCTCAAATAAATAAACAAACACATACATGTCTTCATACTTACATAAATACACATATATAGATACATATAGGAATGTGTATATACGTATATACATACATACATACTATGTATATGTATATTACTATTATACTACATACATACATATATATGCTTTTATTTTTTTCTTATTTTACATGTTTCAGTCATTTGACTGCCACCATGTTGGAGTACTGCCTTTAGTCGAACAAATCGACCCCAGTACTTATTCTTTGTAAGCCTAGTTCTTATTCTGTCAATATCTTTATTTGAACCGCTAGCTTACGGGGATGTAAACACACCAACATCGGATTGTAGGCGATGATGTGGGGACAAACACAAACACACACAATATATATGCATATATATATATATATATATATATATATATATATATATATATATATACATACGACGGGCTTCTTTCAGTTTCGGTCTACCAAATCCACTCAAATGGCTTTGGTTGGCCTGAAGTTATAGTAGAAGACAGATGCCCAAATTATCACGCTGTGAGACTGAACAGGCAAGCCTTTTACCACACAGCCACACAATTCCGAAATATAACAATATATATATATATAATATATATATATATATATATATATATATATACCGGAGTAAGCACATAAATATGAAACAAGGTGGAAAAAAGAGTACTCAAATACCAGAGGTTGAGTAATATGCTTTATTTTAAATCACCAGAAATATTACAAAAGCTGTTACTCAAAGTCTCACTTTCTCGCTCGTCAGACATATTTTGTTATACTCCTGAGTAACAGCTTTTGTTATATTTCTGCTGCTTTTAAATAAAGTATGTGTATGTGTGTGTGTGTGTGCGCGCGTGTGTGTGCGTATGTGTATGAATAATTGACTATCTGTGTGTGGATGTATGTGTGTTAATTGATACACATATATGTATTTTTGTCAGGTCTCCGCTTGGAGCTACTGGTAACATGTAACCCAGTACAACCTGTTACATGGTCGGGTCGTTGGCGACTAAACTGGCAACCCCACCAAGATTTCTTGGTGAGGAGGGTGATTTGGACACCCAGCAGGACTAAAAACAAAACTTGTCAAAGGGCAGAGGAACTCTCTCATGAGTCAATGGCCATCCAAAATCCGGAGTGGAGCCCCTAAGGCGGTTGGATTGCGCCATGCGTGCCACCTTCCGGCAGCTCCTGCATCTTGGTCTACCCCCAGTCGTTTTGACTTTGTCTTGCCACTGGATCCGGCGCACCAGGACGAGAGAGTGAGGCTGATCCTGCGCAAGTCACCCTCACTATAATCCAATTCACGCGCATGTCACGACATCATGACGTCATGACACCATCCCAAAGTCCTGTGGCGATGGGGAAACGGCGAAGTAGCAGGTGAGGATACACTGGGAGCTGCAGTCGTGAACCCACACACAGGCGGCTCAGGACATGTGGTCGCCCCTCACTGAACTGAGGCAGCAGTGAAGTCCGGCAGCCTCCTGAGTGACCGAACAGCCCTCTTCAGGATCGCTCTGCTCGCCTCCCCAGCATGAGGACGGGGCTAGAAAAGGTTGCCCTAAACATAGCCTGCCTCACCTCACCCGGGTCAGCAAACCGCGGCTGGCGGGGATCCTTTCCAAGCGGTCGAAACAAAGAAAGAAGAAAACAAACAAAGGTGCTCACTTTTGCAACTTGGAACGTGAGAACTCTGCTTGACAACACCAAAGCGGACAGACCAGAGAGACGAACTGCCCTGGTGGCCAGAGAACTGAGCCGATACAACGTCGATATTGCAGCACTGAGCGAGACCCGCCTTGCAGACAAAGGCCAGCTGACAGAGACAGGCGGCGGCTACACTTTCTTTTGGAGTGGTCGCAGCAGGGAAGAGCGTCGTGAGGCTGGTGTTGGTTTTGCCATTAAGTCAGTACACGTGCGGAAACTGGAAAGGCCCCCCGAGGGTATCAACGATCGGCTGATGAAGATGCAGCTCCCACTTGGAAACAAGACTAGTGCGACCATCATCAGTGCTTACGCCCCCACCATGACCAACCCTGAAGAAGTTAAGGACAGGTTCTATGAGGAACTCAACTCCCTCATCACGTCAGCCCAGCCTGGGAAGCTCATCCTCCTTGGGGATTTTAACGCCCGTGTCGTGACTGACCACCAAGCCTGGCATCGCGTACTGGGAAAGCAAGGAATCGGAAAGTGCAACAGCAACGGACAGCTCCTCCTGCGTGCGTGTGCCTCTCATGATCTTACCATCGCCAACACCTTGTTCCGTCTGCCAACAAGCAACAAGACATCATGGATGCATCCACGCTCCAAACACTGGCATCTGATAGATTACGTCATCGTCAGGGCGAAAGACAGGCGGGACGTGAGACTGGTCAAAGCCATGTGCGGAGCTGACTGCTGGACGGACCATCGCCTCATCATCTCCAGGATGGATTTCTACATCCGACCTAAAAGAAGACCACAGGGTCAGAAAGTGACGAGGAAGCTTAACATCACGAAATTAAAGAACCAGCTGACTGCACAAGATCTCCAGTCACGTATGGACAGCAAGCTGTTGGACATTCGGAGTACACTGAGCAGTGGGAATCATTCAGGGACACGGTTCATTCCATCGCCCTTGAAACTCTGGGCCAAGTTACGAGGAACCACCAAGACTGGTTCGACGAAAACGACCAGGAAATCCAAAAGCTCCTGGAAGAGAAACGTCGTCTGCTGCGGGCTCACCAAAATGACACCACCTGCACGGCAAAGAAGGCCGCTTTCAACAACATTCGCAGCACAGTCCAGGCTAAACTCCGCCTCATGCAAGACGCATGGTTAAGCGCCAAGGCGGATGAGATTCAGGGATACGCAGACAAACACGACACCAAGAAATTCTACGAGGCGCTAAAAGCTGTCTATGGACCGCAGTTCTCCTTTGGATCAACCCCCCTGCTCAGCTCGGATGGAACCTCACTCCTGACTAACAAGAGGCTGATCCTGGAGAGATGGGCGGAGCATTTCAACATCGTGCTCAACCGACCAGCCCAGATCAACGAGGAAGCCATCGCACGACTCCCCCAGGTGCCGACAAACCACGAGTTGGCTGTTCCCCCTGCAGTCGAGGAAGTGAGTAGAGCCATCAAAAAAATGTCCACCGGCAAAGCTCCAGGCTCTGACGCCATCCCTGCAGAGGTGTTCAAGTCGGGCGGCCCCACCATGATCAGTCAGCTCACCAGCCTGTTCCAGTCGATGTGGGACAGGGAACAACTCCCTCAAGATTTCCGGGACGCAACAATCGTCCACAATTATAAGCGGAAAGGAGATCGGCAGTCCTGCGATAACCACCGAGGTATCTCCCTCTTGTCCATAGCATGCAAGATCCTGGCCCGGGTCCTGCTTGACCGCCTTCTGGAACACTTGGAGCAAGGCCTTCTCCCTGAGAGCCAGTGTGGCTTCCGCGCGGGTCGAGGGACCACTGACATGATATTCGCCGCCCGCCAGCTCCAGGAGAAATGCATGGAGCAGCACCTTGACCTCTGCATGACCTTTGTTGACCTCACCAAGGCCTTTGATACAGTCAGTCGGGAGGGACTATGGAAGGTCATGGGAAAATTTGGTTGCCCCAGCAAATTTATTGCAATTGTCCGCCAGTTCCACGACGGAATGACAGCCAGAGTCCTTGAAGACGGCAACTCATCTGAAGCCTTCCAGGTGACCAACGGAGTCAGGCAGGGCTGTGTCCTGGCCCCAACACTGTTCAGCATCATGTTCTCGGCAATGCTGTCCGACGCCTTTAGGGACTGCAAGTCCGGTATCGACATCAAGTACAGGACAGACGGGAAACTTTTCAACTCCAGAAGATTGCAGGCTGTCACAAAGGTGAGGGAGACAGTCGTCAGAGACTTTCTCTTTGCTGACGACTGCGCCCTTAATGCAATCGATGAGCAGGAGATGCAGCTCGAGATGGACAGGTTCTCATCAGCCTGTGACAACTTCGGTCTCACCATCAGTGCCAAGAAAACCGAAGTGATGTTTCAGCCAGCCCCCGGCAAACAATACCATGAGCCTCAGATAAGGGTGAACGGATGGATCCTACGAGTGGTGGAAAACTTCACCTACCTGGGCAGCACTCTCTCCTGCAATGCCAACATAGATGCTGAAACCATCAACAGAATCTCCAAGGCAAGCAGCGCGTTTGGGAGACTGCGAAAGAAAGTCTGGGAGCAGAGAGGAATCAGCCTCAACACCAAGCTGAAAGTCTACCGGGCAGTCGTGCTTACCACCCTACTATACGGCTGCGAGACGTGGACTGCTTACCGAAGGCACGAGCGCCAGATAAACCACTTCCATCTCAGGTGTCTTCGGAGCCTCCTTCACATCCGCTGGCAGGACAAAGTCCCAGACACGGAAGTTCTGAAGCAGGCAGATCTCCCTAGCACCATCACAATCATGCGCAAGGCCCAGCTGAGATGGGCGGGCCACGTCTCCCGCATGTCCGGCACTCGCATCCCAAAACAGCTTTTCTAAGGTGAACTCGGCCAGGGCAGGCGCAGAGTCGGAGGGCAGAAGAAGCGCTACAAGGATAGTCTCAAGGTCTCTCTCAAAGACTTCTCCATCGGAACAGAGACCTGGGAGACACTTGCTGCCAACCGCTCATCCTGGCGCAGTGCAATCACCGTGGGAGCAGGGACAGCCGAGGAGGGACGGATTCGGTCAGCGGAGCAGAAACGTCAGATGCGTAAAGCCAGAGCCGCCTGCACCAGTAGCACGGCCCCTACCCACTTCTGCCCCACCTGTGGGAGGGGCTTCCTTGCCCGGATTGGCCTCACCAGCCACCTCAGGTCTCATGGCGGCAGTTCCATCAGACGATGTCAGTTGGTCATCTTCGAACCGAAGGACGAACATTAATTAATGTATTTATATGCGTATATATGTTCTGCTTTCATTTGTCCCTTCAATACAAACTCTTAGCCGATGACATAAACTTGTTTCCCCCTGAGTGACGTTGTTGTCACCGTTTCGCACAAGACAACAAACCAGCACAGCAGTATACACGTGCATACTCATATACCATACCCGTATGTGAACACTGCAAAGCTCTCCCCTTATTATAAACACACACATATGAATAACAGAGGCATGTCTACACGCACATCCCAGATGAAAACATACACGCACCCTTTTATGCAGTTGCGAAGATGCACAAGCAAGCAAACATACACGAATATTGAGGCACGCATATACACGGGTACCAGAGGTATTCATAGTGCACACATCCATATCTGCATGCCATACACGCACACAAGCATTATTATTGGACGCTCAGGAAAGAAGGGAAGAAGGAGGGTTTAACGTTTCGAGCGGAGCTCTTCGTCGGAAACATAGGAGAAGGAAAGATCCCGAGAAGGGAAAACAGATATATATATATATATATTATATATATATATATATATATATATATATATATATATATATATATATATATTATATATCTTAAAGTAAATTGATACAAAACAAGTAAACGTTTCTAGCACCACTATTTATGATAATATATCTAGGTTTTTATATATAGTGTAATAAACATATACTCTGTATTTCTTATTAATGGAAAAAATCACTTGTCTGTAGCAGGAGAATAGTCACTACATTCCTGTTTTTTTGCCTTCATCACCAGCGGTAATAATGAAAATAATAGGTCAAATATTGCCCATCGCTGTCAGAATGCTTAAATTTTGTCCCTTCGTTATTTAACGAGACAAACTGAAATATCTTTTGACACGATTATTTCTATATATGTAAAATTATACATGAAAGAGAGGAACTCTCAGAAGCTGCATTAAATATTATAGATGTACACAGATATCTGGAATATGCAACAAGGATATTATCTCAGTGTAGTAAATTAGGAAAAAAGAGCTCAAAGCGATAGGACATATTTGTATTTCGGAATATTATGCATAGCAATATGCAAAAAGTAAGATCTTTGTCTGACGGAAGAAAGAAATAAAGTTATAATGCATTGAAAGAAATATGCATATTCTATGTATTCATTGGATATGAATTTTCGTGACCAAATGAATATGTATGTTTGTAAAAATATTTATACGTATATATCTGTATCTTTCTAACAACTTCTAGCCCTCTTTCCTTCTCTCTCTCTCTCTTTCTCTCTCTCTATCTCTCTCTGTATATATATATATATATATATATATATATATATATATATATATATATATATATATATAATCTTTGTACATATACATGCACACTCACCATACACGCATACACGCCTATGTGTTTTTCAGATATCTTGTAAAGAAGCCAAGTTGTTGTACATAAATTGATATTATTGGAAACACCATTATTTATATATGGGAGAAAGTAATGTGTCATCTGAAAATGTGCTTCGTAATAGATATGGATATACGAGTCATATCTTTAAAATTATTATATATATGAAACGAAGGATTCCCTATGTGATCTTTATTTCGGCTCATATTGATTAAGAATGTTGAACATACTTTTTATATTTTTAATGCAAATAAACAAATATAAATCAACAGAAAGAAAACACATTGATTTTCTTGTATAACATGTCTGCCATTGATGTGTTTGCTGGCGTTAATGCTCAACTTTTCCGAGGTTATTAGCTATGTAGCCTAACTAGTATATAGTTGTAACTAGTTTTCGCAAGAGCAACATAGTTTCACCTCAATCAGAGTTTCTTGTGTCTTTCTCTCAGCAATGAGTTAATACAATTTTCCTCAAATTACCGGTATTTCAATAAGCAATGATCATTTCGATGTTCAGAGCTGTAGAATGTTCCCCTTGTTTGAATAATATTACTTATGCTACACAGGTGAGAAAATAGTCCAATCACATTCTATGTAAAAAAAAAAGGTGCATTAAACTGACTGGCGTTCAGAGCTTCATATCGTACCACGAACTCAGCGTTATATCGATATGTGACTTGCAACTTTTCTTAATTACATTCAAGTATATACAGACACAACCAGTAAAAATTTCAACTTCGTTCATTCTGTCTCTCTCACTATCTGTGACGCACACACACATACACACACACACATTCACACACACACATACACGCACACACACACACACACACACACACACACACACACACACACACACACACACACACACACACACACACACACACACACACATATATATATATATATATATGTATATCAGAAGTAGAAAGACAACCGACAACTGATGAAGGGTCCAATTTTCTGTGTTAACTCGTCCTGTTTTCCTTTTTTCTCGTTGCTTACGTATTTCATTCATTTTTGTCCTGTAATCACTGTCCACGTCTTGTATCCATCACTCTCACGTGTGTACGTTATTTACACCATTGGTGACATCCTGTACCCATATATACATGTATATAAATATCAGGGGCGTGCACTCTCAGCAATGCAAGGTATGCGCTGCATGCCTTCCTTGTTTCAAAGAAAATACGTCCAGTTGTTTTAGAAATATTGTCTCCACTTCGTACATCTGCTTTGATAAATGCTTTTAGAAGATCGCATGATACACACTCCCTCTCTGTCTGTATTAGTTTGTCCTTCCTTCCTCTCTCTCTCTCTCTCTATCTTAGTGACTCGATAAATTTATCGCTTGTCATGCGTTGGGAAGACAGCATGAGTCCCTTCTCTCTGTCTTTGATAGTTTGTCCCTTCTCCCTCTTTCTTTCTTTAAAAGATATACTACGAGGAATGGTCACCCCCTTCTCTCTCAGCGATTCGACAAATTCAGTTTGGCGTGTCATGCTGTGCTTAGATCGCATATCACGCCTCTGGCTATTTTGACCGGAACACGAGCCGTCCCATAATTCTTGTTTTAGCCAGCTGAAATGTTGGAATAGCCTTCGCATGTAAGTTTGAAATTTTTTATCCAAAACATCCGTTTGCACTATCATATTTTTAGAAAGTTTTGAAAGCAAAAATATCTACATTATATTTCTTATTTCAGAAATAGCTAATTAATCTTAAATTAATTTAACAAAGGGTATTTTTCCGTTTTGTTGAAATTGACTTAAAATTTACGCCGGCGCTTCCACGTGGGTCCTTAAATAAGAGCAGCCTTTTTAAAAATGAGTGAAATGTGTGCTATAAACGATATTTTGAGAACTAGTTTTTCTAAAAGGGACTTCGATGGGAAAAAATTAATTATAAATCGCGGGAGACCAACACCGAATTTACCTAATTTGCGAAGCTACAACAAGAAATTCACGAGACAATTTCAGGTTAATTCGTATGAAAAGAAGAAATGGTTAACTGGAAGTGTTGCTCTTAATAAATTATTCTGTTGGCCGTGTTTAGTTTTTGGCTTAGAAAAAAATGTTTGGAATGATAAAGGCTATGATGATTTAAATAATTTACATATGGCTATGCTAAAGCACGAGCGTTCTCAAAGGCATATAAAATGTTTGATAGACCTTAAAATATTCGGGAATGTTCGCATAGACTTACAATTAGATGCACGTAAAAATCAAAGCATACAACAGCATAATGAGAAAGTTCGACGAAACAGATCCATTCTGCAACGATTGATCGATGTTGTTATTTTTTTAGGCCTCCAGGAATTATCGTTTCGGGGTCATTTTGAATCTGAAGGCTCTAATAATCGGGGAAATTATAAAGAACTCGTTTATTTGATCAGTAAGTATGACAAACAAATGGAAAGTCATTTAGATACAGCTTCTATCTTCACTGGTCTGTCGAACAGAATTCAAAATGACTTGATCGAAGCAATTCATAAAGTTATGTTGAATGAGATGCAGAAGGAAATTGACCAAGCTAAGTTTGTTTCTATTCTTGTTGATGAGACATCTGATGTCTCAGCATCTTCACAACTGTCAACAGTTTTACGTTATGTTACAGAAGACTGTGTGACGAAAGAACGATTTATCGGTTTTAGTGATGTTAGTGCAGATCGATCTGCAAATGCTTTATCTGAACATGTTTTTAAATGCATTGAGACGTGGGAATGTGGAAACAAATTGATTGCGCAGACATATGATGGTGCCGCTACAATGGCAGGACAACTAAATGGGTTACAGGCAAAAGTAAGAAAGAAATATGAATGTGCGATCTTTATTCATTGTTGTGCCCATATCCTAAATTTAGTTCTTTCACAATCATGCTCTGCTATGAAAGAATGCAAGATATTTTTTTCTACAATAAATGGACTCGGTACATTTTTTACGAAATCACCGAAAAGGACTAATGCATTAGATAATATTGTTAAAAAAAGATTTCCGAAAGCAACAGCAACTAGATGGAATTACTCCTCACGTCTTATTATTACCACAAAGGAAAATTATAATTTCATAATCAGCCTTTTTGAACACATCATTGAAAATCCTGAAGCATGGGATGAGACCACCATAAATTCAGCAATTGGATTCTTACACATTTTAAAAGCTCCTGATTTCTTATTTTTGTTAGAGGTATTCAGTGACATTTTTTCTTTTACTGACGTCTTATTTAACATACTCCAGAGTAAAAGTCATGACATAGTGTATTGTAAACAGCAAATAGATAAAACTAGAACTGTACTCGAAAACAAACTTGATAATTTTTCAGTCTTTTATGATAGGTTAGGGGAAAAATATGGAGTCGATGCAGGAATCGGAATTCAGAGATCCAAGAATATATCTATTGATCCCCAACGACATTATAGAACGCTTTATAACAAAATTATAAGTACAATAGTTGACCAAATAAAAGCACGATATTCATCCTTAGAAGAGTTTAAATTCATGGAACTTTTGAATTTCAACAAAGTTGATGAGTATTGCAAACAATTTCCTGTGGACTCTTTAGATTCTTTAAGAACAACTTATGGCAGATTTTTTGATGTAATACGATTACAAAGTGAGCTCAATGTGATGTATTCAATGAAAGATTTTAAAAAACCAAGTGTAAGTCATTTAATGAGTTACATTAACAGCACTGATCTTGTTGAAGCTATGCCAGAACTCTTCAATCTGTGCAAGTTGATTTTGACAATTCCGTCTACAACTGCTTCTGTAGAGCGATCCTTTTCTGCATTAAGTAGAATTAAAACATACCAAAGAAATGCGACAGGAGAAAGAAGACTGTCTGGGTTAGCACTAATGTCAATTGAAAAAGATTTATTACAAGAATTGATGAAAAGAGAAGATTTCTATGAAAATGTGATAGATATATTTGCCCAGAAAGATCGAAGAATTGAATTAATTTATAAATGAGCTAAGTAACATTTTAAAACATTAAAAAAAATATATATTAAAGAGCATATATTACAGGTTTTGCTTAGTGTTTGTTATAACGTAAGGTTCGACCTTCTTACATCAGTATTGTTTCGCAGGAGAAATGTTTTGATTTCTTCGTGAAACCTACCTACATAGATTTCCCTTTCTGTGCTGCTGGGTGTAGTCTATTTACGGCCGTAAATAAGTGTTTTGTTTCACTTTCAATAAGTGTCTTGTTTCAATCTCAGAGATGTTGACTTCTGCCACAACAGTTTTGGGAGGCTTTTTACAATGTTGAATTTTCGCTGTCTTTCATTGTGTGCGTATTCATGTATATGCGTGTATTTTCAATGTATGTGCGTGAGACGTAGTCCTTTAATGTACGGAGTTCAGTAAGTCTCAGAACAGTCAATAATTTTCCCGGAATTGACAAGTAGCATGATAAAGAACCTGACTTGTCTTCGAGAGCGTAACGATCTAAAACCATGGCCATATAATGTAACTAAATGTGTTCTTTTAATTAAATCATTTCATTCAGCTCAACCGATAGGTATAGGGGCTAATGCAGAATCGCACCCCTTTGAAAAACGAATTTATGTGAAAATTTTTTTTTGGATTCCTACCTTTAACAGAGATTCTGAATATGCAAAAATATTGACAGAATCCAATTTCATCTTTATTACATTTCACTTATGATTTTTAGACTTTTCTAAGGGAGAATGAGGATGGGAAAGTACTGACGTTTCGAAGAGCAAAGAATAATACAAACAATACACTTATTTCAGGATCATCTCTGCACAGCCATTTTTTATTTCCTGTTTATTCTGCATATTCAGAATCTCTTATATGTAAATCGTAGGAATACGAAAATGTTTTACTGAAAAATTGCCGGTGGGAGGGGGGGGGCAATGAAATTAATTGCATGCCCAACGCCGGAAGTCACCGCACGCCACTGATATATATATATATATATATATATATATATATATATATATATATATATATATATATATAGTCAATTTAGGGTAGCAAAAAAAATCAATAGAAATTTATCGCAGTGGACGAATATATATATATATATATATGTATGTAAAATCCTTTCAAAATGTGTCTGTTAAGTACGCATTCCCAAACGGTTCAACAAATTCAAATCAAATTTCACAAGGTAACACTATGATACCCCAGTAATATTAATATATATTTTGGGGACGAAAACAATGTTCCATAGGAAATAATTTCGTATTACATCTCAAAATCCGAAGAATAAAAGTGATAACTTCGACGGGGTAACAGATATAAATAGTTTGAATATTAGATTGTTTCACGTTTCGTAGTTTACCTATGTACATATATACTCTTTACTCTTTTACTCTTTTACTCGTTTCAGTCATTTGCGGCCATGCTGGAGCACCCCCTTTAATCGAGCAACTCGACCCCGGGACTTATTCTTTGTAAGCCCAGTAATTATTCTATCGGTCTCCTTTTGCCGAACCGCTAAGTGACGGGGACATAAACACACCAGCATCGGATGTGAAGCAATGCTAGGGGGACAAACACAAACATACACGCACACACACATATACATATACATATATACGACAGGCTTCTTTCAGTTTCCGTCTACCAAATCCACTCACAAGGCATTGGTCGGCCCGAGGCTATAGTAGAAGACACTTGCCCGGAACCATGTGGTTGGTAAACAAGCTACTTACCACACAGCCACTCCTGCGCCTATACTGATTTATACATACATACTTTATATATATATATGTGTGTGTGTGTGTGTATGTATCAGGAACATTAGACAAGGTAGAAGATGCTAAAAATAATCTTATCATGGAGAACATTTTAGTGCCGGTTTCAGCACGAAAAAAATATAGCAAAATTAAATCAACCTTCTCACTCACTCTCTCTCTCTCTCTCTCTCTATATATATATATATTATATATATATATATATATATATATATATATATATATTTATAAATATATATGTACATATATACATGTATATGTATATATTTGTGTATATGCATGTATATATAAGTATATATATGCATATATATATATTCATGTATATATAAGTATGTATATATGTGTATTTATACATATATATTTTTTTCTATATATATGTATATATGTATATATATATATATATGTATAGGAATATTTATAAATTTTTCCCAAATTTAATTTTTTTGCATACATACAGTTGAAAAAGTCTCAATGACCGAAACCAGTACTGAAATGTTTTTTATAAATTTTTTTTAGCATTTTCTACCTTGACTGTTTTTCCATATATATAGCCACTTGTGAGTGTATATATATACGTATGTATACCTATATATACACATATGTACTCCCACCATCGCTTGATAAGCAATGTTGCTGTGTTTACGTCCCCGTAACTTATCGGTTCGGCACAAGACACCGAGAGAATAAGTTCTTCGGTTACAAAGAATAAATTGTGGGCTTGGGGGTTTTATGTTTTGAAGCAGTTGCCCATAGATATTCTTCTTTCTGATATTTGGAGAGATATTGACATGTTAACTAGCACTAATCCATTCTATCTAAAAACAAAACAGTGAGTGCCAGATCTATTATGCTATGATGGGAATGTTCGCTAAACTATCTTTGAGCTATGTATGTGTTCCATAGCAGAAGCGTTGTTTTTATTCATTCTAGCTTGATCACATCTGCGGATGGCATTTTCTATTGCTTTAGCAATAACACCATATCGAGTTGGAGGTATTACTTAGATGAAGTTTTTGGGCCGTTATGAATACCTGCCTTCCATTCTCCACAGAAAAGTGACATAATCAATGCTTGTGTTTGCATCTTCGGACTTTAAGGGCTTAAAGATGTGATATGCGTAGAAGTTATGTATTGTTAAGTAGTTACACTTATTAATGTTTCCATTCTTTTCAAGTTTATCGTAAACCAGTACGTACATATTTTGTGGCACTGCTTCAGGAAATAGCTAATAAAACACCTACAGACATTTCATGTTCATCCTCCGCTCGTACGATGTTTTCACATCCGTTGCCTAAAGCGAGAACTTTTATCAACGGCAAACAACAGAGAAAACAGTTTTTTGTCGATCATTTATGCCCCAAACATATTTGAACTGATCTCAACGTTTGGTTACGCACAATAATGATTTCCTATCATGTGTCTACAATATTATTCTGTTCTAGCCTAGGTCACCGCAGCACGTACTCAGTTACTATTTTAATACTGATCCACTATATGTTAGCAACGACATAATAACAGTTTTGCAAACGCAGAAAACACCAGCGGCTTTGAAATCCATTTCATCTAATATGTTTATATATATGTGTGTGTGTTTTTGTGTGTGTGTGAGTGTGTGTGTGTGTGTGTGTGTGTGTGTGTGTTTATACACGCATGTATGTGTGTTTGTATAGGCGTGTTTGCGCGCACAAGTGTGAAAATAAATGTCTGTGTGTGTATATATATATATACGTACAGTACATGAACATTAAAATTTGCAATAACTATCAACAAGAGGACGTGCACAAAGAATGATGTTCAGTGAAACAGAGTGTTCTCAACGTTTCGATCATAGTTCTTTCTCGGAAAGGAAATAATTAGCCACATGTGGACATGATCCGTGAAATTTTCGGATCATGTCTAAATGTGGGTAAATATATGTTATGTTTTTGGTCCTCCCGAGATCACAGATAGAACTTGCTTTTTATATAGCGTCCACGTACAAGCTATTTGTCTCTCTATACTTTTTACTTATATTTCTTATATATTTTTTACATATTTTTTACATATTTATAGAAATATATTTTATAATATTTTTGTTGCTCATATATTTGTTACACATTTTTTCTGTTTTTTACCTTGCACACTGCAATTTTTCTTCTATATAAGTATATATATATATACATATGTATGTATATATATATATAATATATATATATATATATATATATATATATATATATAATATATATATATATATATATATATATAATATTAATTAGAGACAAAACCACTATTTTGCAAAACATATAAACTTAGATAAACTTAGATATGTTTCGACCAAAGATTGGTCCAGGCCATGTCTAACTTAATAGCACCACCTGATAGGAATATTCGAATCCTGTTTAAGTCAAGTTTTGTTCAAGTAGTGAGTTCTTGTTGGGTGAGTTGTATCCAATTATGGGTGGCTTATCTGGTATTCTTTGAAGGAATCTATCCAGACTCCGTTTAAAGTTGATGGGATCCTTTTCCTCTTTGATCTCCCTCGGGACAATGTTAAATAGGGCAGGGCCTGTTGAGGAAAAGAAATTATGTTGCAGTGTACATGTATGTTGTGATCTTGAATTGGGCAGGGGATGTATGGCCCGTGGTCCCAGTCTTGGATGAACCTTGAAGCTAATGTTAAGGTGTTTGGGCAAAGTTGGCGGTATATTCTCCACATCGTACAAATATATATATATATACATATACATACATATATATATATATGCGTGTGTATGTGGACGTGTGTGTGTGTGTGCATGCTTGTGTATATGTATGGATACATACATATATTTCCCGATCTCGAAATGTACAGATGCTTTTTCTCAAGCTTGCCGTGTGTCTATCTTTTATCTTGTATCATTCAACTCTTTAATGTTTTGCTTATTTTAAGCACACTGTATCGTATCGACAGATAATCCTCAGTAAACACTATTTCTATTAAGAAATATATACTGTAACGTAAACAAATATCATTGTGATTTCCACACAATACTCTACAAAACAAATATTTTGTTCAGAATTTGTATATAATTTCCTCTTTTGTTTTTTGCACAAACTAAGCAAATTCCACCGGAATACGACTGCTAATTTCAGCCTGATTACAAATCTAACATTATAAACCCAGATTGATAAACCTTCAGAGACGGATTACAAGAACCAAAAACAAAAACAACAACAACAGTAGAAGAGGTAAATAATTCCACAATACCAACACATGTCCGCAATAGTAGCAACTGGTCTGACACTGAAATCGATGCTGTTGTTTATGCATAGTTCATGTTCTCTCAAAATGAGAATAACAACGCCTCATGTATACATCTCATGACCAAAAATGTTGTTCAAATTTTTAATAATTGCCAAGCGAGGCAAATTCAAAACAAAAGCTCAGGCAAATGATTACTTCATATTGAATTATAAATAACCACGTGGGTAGGCTCGCTAAAATCTTTCAAGCAGTCACAGCCCGCGATGAGCAGCAGCAACAAAAGCAGCAACAACCACAACTAACACATCAACAATGAAAACAACGATGGCCAACTAAAAATAACACAACAGAAACAACAGCCACAATGACAACTGCAACAACAATGTTCTCTCAGTCATATCATAAGATACCATCTTCTTCTACTACCACTATAACTACAACTTCCTCCTCCTCCTAATAATCATCATCATCATTTTCTTCTTCTTCTTCTTCTTCTTCTTCTTCTTCTTCTTCTTCTTCTTCTTCTTCTTCTCTTGCTTCTGCTCCTTCTACTGCTATGACTTCTGTCACTGGCCAGCCTTAACCACAACCCACTACGTCTGCCTTTGACTAATCTCAATCATTCCTTTCTCTCCCTTACCTATCGTTGCTGCTTCAAAATCAACACAACCAAACCCAGCTACTTCTGTTATCATTACCATAACAAAACCAAAATCCTCCCTCCCCAATCACAACTCTAGACCTAAAACATTTTAGAAACCACTACCTCCTACAATTTTTACAACGAAATCCAAAATATATAGCATCATTCTTTGCGTGTGTGACTGTATACATACTTTGACAGAAATTTCATTCAACTACCATTCAAATTGAAGAATTTGAAATGTAGTAGCCAAAGAGAAATGGTCCAGTAGCTCCATACATAGTGATTCTGCTTCAACAGCAGCAGCAGCACCAAAATAAACAATTGTAACACTAAAATCTGTTGCTATTCTCATCACTGGTCTCATGTCTACGGTAAGATTGCATGAAGAAACATCTCTCCGGACTCAGCGTACCATCAAACAGAACACGTCTTGATATTACCAAAATCTCAGAAGAAACACAACCTTTTGTAGCAGTATCGGAATGTCCTTTTCCACAACTCAGGTACTAGGAAAGCACACAGAGGGAACAAAAACAAAAGCAAATTCAATCCCGTCGCGAAGCTTTTCACCAACCCTGGAAACAGAACATTCAGTAGTAAGACTAGCAGATCAAACAACAGAGAAAACTGTCAATGTAACCATTACTCAGCCGCCAAATTCTCCTTAGCTGGGTAAATTCTTTTATATCTACGGGGAACCTAGTAAAAGAGATTCAGAAAAAGAAAAAAACATGTGAGCTATCTCACAGCACCATCTCCCTATACCTACCCCAGTGCAGACACTACCCTCCTCGCTGCCAATAAGCTGTAGGTCACTTTCGAGCGATGCACCAATCCCGCCATCAATTCAAAAGATGAAAGATTTAATTCAGTGAAGACTTGAATAGCAACCACACTTAACGCATTTCTTTCGTTATTCTTACTGAGATACACCTTAACAATTCTCTTTTGGAAGCCGTAGTAAAAGCGGGAAATTATTTCATCATTCGCGCATAATGCAACTCTAGAAGAAAGGGTAGAGTTATTATTTTCCAACCAAAGTGCAAATATATAGGAAACTACCACCTGTGTCATCTCTTGTGAAAGGTAAGAGAGTCCAGTTTGCTGGACATTGTTGTAGAGCTGAAAAAGAGGTAATTTCAACTCTTCTCCTCTGGAAGCCATCTACTCGCAATACCAGAGGGCGCACACTCTCCTACCCTGATGTAATCTCCAGGGATACAGACATCCAGCAACATGACCTCCGTAATGCCATGATGGACCGTGAAGTCTGGCGTAGCATGGTAAATTCCATTGTCTCGACCACGGTCGAACAATGATGATGATGATGACAGGTCACCCAGTCGCCACTACTGTATTTCAAAGAATGCTTTATTAATATTAAATCTTTCATAATAAGTTTTTACTCCAATGCGATATGGTGCCCAATGAAGGACTAATATGGTATATCATCCAATATCTTTTCCATGACATATCTAATTAAATTATATATGACGTGAGGAAATTTTCGCCGAAACCTATTTAAGTATACATACATACATACGTACATACATACATACATACATACATACATACATACATACATACATACATACATACATACATACATACATACATATATATGTATGTGTGTGTAGTAAGAGAGAGACTACTCGAACGGCACACGTTCGGCTATTTCCGCCTGTCGCTATTGTTCTTGTTATTGCCGGCAGTGGTGGTGCTGCTATCTTTGTTCGGGTTGCTGCTGTTGCTATTAGTACTGTTATTCCTGCTACTGTAGTATTCTTTAGGAAAGCTGCTACGGTTGCTGCTGCAACTAGTGTCGGCTTCATAGACGACTCCATTGGTTTCGCAATGGCCTCCCCCAGGGCATCTTTTATAGTCCTGCATGAGCGTTCCCACTTCGCTAGAAGGCTCTTAATATTGGGGCGCAGCTAAAAGAGACCCTAGGTTGTATCTTGAAAATGTGTCCGTATCTGTGTGAACGCGTGAAGCGTTTATCTACTAGGAATATCTACTACTACTTACACAGGATTTTGCGTTGAAGGAAATCGGTCTGATGATCAACACATACTGAGGAATATCGATGCGCAAAACCTAAAGGTATCTTCCAGCATATCCCTTACCCCACTCAATAAAACACTTATATTTGCAGTGAGTTAATATTAACATTATCCTGTCAGCCTGTCGAACCATTATAAAAGTCGATGCGAAATACTGGAGCCTTAAGACACTTCTTACTATTTTGATATCCTGATGGGAGTTACCGACCTCGTAGGTTGTTACTCGATCCTGTTCTCCTGGACCAATTCCCTAATATCTCTGGTGTTCTATACAGGGACGACGCTCTGTTGGCAACCCAGAAATCTAGTAACTGCGAAATAGAACAATTTAGAAAAACAGAAAGATATTCTTTAAAAATGTGGACCCTAGCCGTCGTGGACAGTGTATGCTTCAATATGTTACCCCCATCCGCCCGTAAAGAAAATTTCGAGCAATTCGCTGAATATTATAACCGCGCACTATAACGCGCCGAATGTAAGAATCCTGTCGTATTCATCAGTATATGGAGCGACCTCCCTGACTCCACGAATCGCGGCACCATGAATACACGTGCCCCTTTAGAGAAAGTACGAAGTATCCTCCGTTTTCACCGTCACCCTATCCCCCAAAATTCTATATATTAGCAACATATTTAATAGGCACTCTTCCTACCCTGTGATCCCGGATCCCAAATCTACCACTACATATCCAAATCCATACCACTGCACATCTCCATACCCTAAGCTATTTTCGAGTAACCCCATAAACCGGAATAAACAAACGAGGACACGCGGGGTTATCTGGTTCCACCCCATCCCACTATTATGCCCTTAATGTTCAGACCAGAGTACCCAAGCTCTTCTTTGCCCTACTTGAGAAATACCTACCCTTATTCTTTTATGTTTAATAGAACTGAGCGGTTGCCAAAATATATTTATTTATTTTGCAGTAGACATTGTCAATGGCAACAGCTTATATTCACCTAGTCAGACTCAATGTTTCTAAAAGATTTTGTCCCTACTCTTCCCTCTCTCCTTTTCTTTACGTTTATATTAATTCTTTTTCTTAACAACTTTAGACGTTTGCCTACTCCCATATATTATTTCTTCCTACAAACGCTTTCCTTTATCTTTTCTCACTCTGTGAGTTCCACGCATTTTCGATTGAATCTCCCACGAGTTAATCCTTTCACATCAATGTAACCTTCAGTTAACTTAGGTATCTTTGGCGTGATGAGTAACTTGCAGAGAGCCCCAGGGTTCTACTAGCTAGGAAGCATATGTAACCTGGATTTTATCTAATCCATTACCTAAATTTGTACGTGTGTGTGTGTATGTATGTGTGTGTGTGTGTGTATTTATGTATGAATGTACACTGAATCTATCCTCAGAAACAACTGCATTCTGACGAAATTCAAAATTCAACATAACCTCCCTATTTGTCCGACCATGACAAAAATGGAAAATGTTTCACTAAAACCAGATGAAATCAAATTAATCTGGACACGAATATAATTAACATAGAAGAAACATGAATAGGATAGAAGGGACACAAGCATAATGTTATTTCATTTTGAAATGCAAGGTAATAAGAAGCACCTGATGTAAGGTTTACACAATCTTTCTTATACACCATACATTTTCTTATAACAAACGAATTGATAAAATGTCAGTGATAATTTCGTAGTCTTTAATAAGCCTCTTAAACGTGGCCCCTTGACTCCGCTTAAGCACCTGTTATTATCAAGAATCTCATTTTTGATAACTCAATATTTGTTACATTGTATTGTATAGTATGAGCAGCTTAGGCTCCAGTATTGATGTTATCTCATATTTAACATAAAATGTATATAGCCGATATTCATTTATTCTAACACTAATATATATCACCTTTAATTATGCTCCCTAACAATCGACCTAATTTCTACTTTTGGAACAGAAGCATCTAAGATTGATCCTACTCTTCTTTCATCGGTTCATTTAATTGTATAAATTATTTTGTTACTGGTTTTTTTTTTTAAATTCATCTCCACCTGTCTTTATTTTCGATACACATTTTAATCTTCCTTACAAATTTGTAGATATCATGAGTTCCCTTCCTTTTAGATTATTTCCCGCCATTCACTTTTATTTATCTGCCATATTCTAAACGATTTACCCACGGGAACCTCGGAGGATCAAAGATTAAGTAGTGTAAGGTCATTTGAGTGCAATACCGACTCTACGGCCCCAAACTGGTCATAGGTCACATCTAGAGGAAAGACTGAGTGATCTGAGTTGGCTTTCTTCCTCTATTGGCTTTACACACGTAAATCCCCACCTACAGCTGGGGATTTCACTGTGAGAACAAGTTTTAACAAGGGTTGTATTACATCAATGCATAAAGAGGGAGAAAAATAAAATGGATGAAAGTAAAGGAGTTCGAAAGACGAAAATTAGTTGAGAAGATGAAAAAAGGAGGCGGGGCTTTACAGGCCAGTTTGTAATGAATTTCTGTAGGGAGAAACGCGTTGTATATATGAGGGTATCCGTCTTTTGACATTAGTAAAAAAGAGAAGTGTTACATGTGCATATTTCTGGTATAAGGTTGCACATGTGTAACTGTGTGAAAGTACGGAAGTATGGTGGCATGGGTTACTGAGGGTGTTGCGTGTTAGTATGTCAGTGTGCCATCGGTTATGGTGTCAGAAGAAAGCCTTCAACTAAGAATGTGGGAATGGGTTGTTCGAATATGAGATAGTTGGAAATATGTGAGTAATGTGGGGTACAGATATGTATTTAAACGTACGGGTGTGAGAGGGAGGAATATGGAAGAAAGTTATGCATAAGTAAGAAGCAAGAAGGTACGATATTAGGGTAAAGAAAAATTTAGTTCGATAAAACAAGGGATATATGATTGCAGAAATTATAAGGAATGTCTATGCGTGTATGTATGTGGGCGGTTTGAAGGTGTATGAAAGGTGATGCAGCGGGAATGTGTGTATGTTTAAAAGCGATGGTTACGAGTAGAAAGCGTGTGGGTGGGTGCAACGGTACACGTATTATATATAAGTTTAATATGTCAACATTCATAAATGAAATTTAAAATTATTCAGTATATTAATAGTGTAATTATTATTTATAATGCCAAGATAACTCAATTTTCGCTCCCCCCTTGTAACCTCTTTTCTCTCCCTCTCCCTCTCTTTTTCTTGCTTTCTATGGTAATACATAGAAACGTACAAAATAATATGCACACACTTAAACACACATAATCGCATATGCAAACACATACACATGTAAACACACACACACACACACGCACACACACACACACGCGCACACGCACACACAAACAAACACACACATACACGCATGCACACACTCGTTGATATATCTAAGATGTGTTTACGTTATATTTTTATAAACGGTTAAACACAATCAAATTTAATTTAACCTTTATCTTAACGAAATATCCTTTTTCGCAATAAAATATGCGCAGGTAATAAAATTTAGTTTAATTTTTATTCTCATGATACTGAAAAATTTTGCAATTTATTTGGCACTTTATCGAAAAATTTTCCTTCAGTGTTCCTACTCTCGCACAGATATGATTTTTATTTCTATATCGTTTTGACGTTCATTATACGCAGTTATAGACGTCTGCTATGTGATATCTATTATAGCAAATTTCAATTAGCAATAAATTTTTTGATTCAATATATTAAAGCAGACATACATTCGTACGTATATACATACATGCATAAATAGATACATACATACATACATACATACATACATACATACATACATACATACATACTTATAATTATATACATTTATATATTTATATATATAAGCGCAGAAGCGTTTATGTGCTAAGAAGTTTGCTGTGTAACTGCATGGTTCAGTCCCACTGCGTTTCAACAAGGCAAATGCTTTCTACTACACGGACGGACTAAAAGCTAATGTATAGATTTGATAGACAGAAAATGAAAGAATTCAGTCGTTTGTATAAATCAAGGCAATTGTCAGGCTAGAAGATAGGGATAGTGTAGGTTGTCCACAAGACCACAAGGCTGTGCTATGCAAAGTCGAGTTAGATAAGAACCGTAGACACAGACCCTGTTACTTGAAGTTAAACGCGTCCTTCCAGGCACGCAAAGACTACCGAGACTCGATTAAAGAACTAGTTACGCGGAGATTGAAGGGGGCAGTTGTCAACAACCGGAGGTGGGCCACCTTGATGAGAGCGATAAGAGCAGGATCGATAGCGATTAGTAAAGAGTTAGCAATAGAAAGGAATAGATTACAGGATTAACAAGTTAGCAAATTAGAAGAGGCAATTAGAAAGGGCAGTGTGACCGTTGTGTTCGCGGCGAAAATGGCACTTGACCACTTCTATGAAGCGAAATATGAAGGTTGCGTTGGGATAGGTAGACCCGTGCATTCAAACATGAAGCTTTACAATAGGCCCAAACGGTGGAGACGCGACGTGGAAATAAAACCATGATCAGGTCTTTGACGCATTGAGATGGGCGCACGCTACACAGCTCCGAACAGATGTCTGCAGCTTTTCAGCAGCACTTCGTGCGATGGGTCGACGGCAGTACTGGACAATAGCTCGTACCTGGACAACTTGCAGCGGCTCTCAGCAGCTGACGCGAGGTTATGTTGAAGGCCAATAACAGACACTGAAATATAGGAGGCGATGAGCGATTGCACAAGACGTAGATCGACGGGTTTGGATGACCTTCCCTATGAAGTCTCTGTATTCATTCCAGATTTGTTTGACAACCTCTTGCCAGATGTCTACCGCAAGTGGCAACAGAACGGGAGAATTCATAGTGCTGTTAGAAGAGGTGTGGTAACAATGGTGATGATAGACGGCGACAATGGGAACGTATTAGAGAATTTCCGGGCCATTATTTTGCTAAACACAGATGTTAATATTTTGGCTAGGGTGTTAGCGACAAGTTGACGCATGTCGTCAGTAGCCTCGTCGGAGAAACACAAACGTGCGCAATCTCGAGCAGGTATATCCACAACAACCTCCACCTTATGTGATACATCATAGAGAGGCCTGGACCAAAGCTGGCTTTATGGGTGCCTTGATCAATCTGGATCAATCAAAAGCAATCGATAGGTTCGACCATCGTTATTTGGAAGCTGTCCCGAAAGCAGGCAGTTTTGGAGCCTTTTTCAGAGGCTGGATCGCTGCAATGCACAGCGGCTCCTGTTCAGTGGTCAAAGTAAACGTCCACCTATCAGAACCGTTTGGCATCGCAAGCTCAGTCAGTCAGGACTGTCCGCTGTCACCTCTTCTGTACTAATTGGCAATCGAGCCAGTGCTGCGGAAGTTGGAACAACTAAGGGGTCTCCCTTTCGAACTGGGACAAGGAAGTGCAATGCCGACATGCGCGGACGACTTCACCGTCATGGTGTCGGCCGCCTCCGAAGTGGAGACGTTCGGCACCATCAGTCGGTTGCAGGGGTGAAAAATCAATGCCGACGAATCGGTGGGCTCCTAGAGAGGCAGAGTGATGCCATCAGACAGCGACGTTGGACGCTGGACCGATGTACCTGTTAAGCTAATCGTGGTCTGGTTTGACACCGACCCCCAGATTTGTAAGAATAGGGACGTGGAGGGGAACAGGGTGGCCAGTCTTACCAAGAAATAGGCTGAGAGGAAGCTGTCCCTAAAAGGCCGGGCAGAGGTGGCGAATGCTTACATCGCCTCCGTTATCAATTATCGCCTGACCGTAGTGCCCTGTCCCGGTTACTGCTTGACCAAGTTGGAGCGCCTCTTATTAAAACTTTTGTGTAAGGGATGCGTTCCAATAGTCAGGCGGTCGGTCTGTTGCGATCATCTTCTGAGTGGCGGATTAGGTATGCCGTAGCTATTAATGCTATGAAACGCTGTTAGGTTACGCCACCTACAATGATTTCTGGATGGTGAGAGTTTGTGGGCTCCTTTTCTGAGGATCGTTTTTCTGTTGTTCGTTTCCTTGACGGAGTTGCAGTCCTGGATGAAGAAAAGACTGAGACTGGGCGCCTAAAATGTCGTCAGGCGCTTACAGCCCTCTACCAGTCAGGCAATAGGATCAGTCGATGTTCCACTTCAGACATTTATAGAGGATTAGTGGCGGTGAAGTGCGACAACGGGCTCAGGGAGACTGGGCGCCGACAAGAACGAACCGGCAAGTCTGTTCTGGAGGACTTTCCGATAATTTCCAGATGTCCTTTGCCTAGCAGTGCTACCGGTTCGAGATAAACTCTACATGGATGTTCTGTCAGATGGGCTTGTCCGAGGTGTGTGCAGAGTGACGAAACCGTTCGCACGCCCTCGTTCAGTGTCCGGGCATTGCTATCTTGTGCAGTTATTTCGAACATGGGCTGTCACGTGTGGAGCGGATCCGTCTATCGGCCGTGTCTGTAGTGATGATCGCCCTACCGCACTCCTTCAATCGGGCAAGTAAGGCGGTTTTTCTTCGCCTGGTGATTGTGGTGAAAGAGATTGTTTGGTGGACAAAGCTGAAAGGCATGAGAACAGACACATTCCTCTTTGGTAGAGCTCTCATTAGCTTCTTCAAGTTTCTCTTGAAAAGGAAAGTAAGGGTGGAGAAGAAAGTGCTGTCCTCGAGTGAGTTTATTGGAAGGTTGGTGAAAGTTGCGAAAAAGTCAAGAATAGATAGTACCTTTATAAATGTAGACCTGTGAGTCGGAGAGAAGGGATTGGAGAGGGCACTTGCTCCTGGGGTTTCCGGGAAATCTTGGACAGTGGGATTCCTCAATTATCCCTAGGGTCGTTCCTATATCAAGAGGGCCACTTTTCTATCATCTATCTGGTCACTATGCATAAGTCCCTTCTTTTTCAGTGTATACCATGTATACTTACCTTTGTTTTCTTATTTTTTTTCATTTCATTATATGTAAACCCCCAACACTTTATGTCTGTCTTTGTATTGTTTCCCACATCCTTCGCCCTTGTGACAAATAAATGAAATTATTATTATTATTATTATTATTATTATTATTATTATTATTATTATTATTATTATTATCGAGTGGGGGAGCAATGCATACCATCAAAGTGACATATTAAAAATCTATAAATTTATCAAAGTTTTATCACACAAAGAAATCTCTTTATAAACATCTCAACATTCTGAATTATTATTATCAAAGTGACACGCTTAAAAATATACGAAGCCGAGTATACCCATCATGACTACCCGTCTCATAAGGGCACATCAGGTATATGTATCATAACCATATGTGCGAGACATGGTGATCTCTTATGAAGATAAACAGCGAATGGCCAAGAATTCTCTTCAGATCGCGTAACCCTTCCTCTTTAAATGGTCCTTGAATGATGGTTGTTTAAGGATGTTGAACGAAACACCCATGTTTCCAGAGGTGAATTATTCAAAGTTTAAAAAATTCTCCTTTCAACACATGGCTATGCTGCTACTCTACTACTTCTGCTCGTAACCAGAGATGCACATACCGTCAAGTCAACAACTAAGAGACATGCTCAACTGCTTAAGGTCAAACAACTGACAAGCAAATATGTGGTATTGAGCAGAATATTTGCAGTAGCCCATCTTTTATACCATGACAGAACAATGTACAAGATAACATTGCCAATAAGTTAAGATCAGAAGCCATGAGAGCCACTGTCTGGTACTGCATCAGAGCAGTTATTATTATTATTATTATTATTATTATTATTATTATTATTATTATTATTATTATTATTATTATTATTTCGCTTTGTTTTTCCATTTATTTCGTGTTTTACTTGCTTCTTTCATTCTCTCCTAAAGTTTTTTTACCTTTAATTTTTTTTCATTTCAATATGAAACCCCACTTTTTTATTTATATTATATTTCTTTTAATTATTTGTTATTCCAATATCTGGAAATAGTCTATTTTGTACCGTTCATTTGTTTACTCGCTTTTACTCAGTTTTTCGATTTAACAATTGTTTATATTAATTTCTCCGCCACAGTAAACCTGTACTAGCAGCCAATTGTACATGGTTACATTTTGAAATTAGTTACCCAGTCAGGTTGAAATGGTTATTCGTTGAACTGTTTCTACTAAATGCTACGATATTATATATACTCATGTACTTTAGTTATTTCATGTAATCATAACTGTGATGAACGGTCACGTAGAACTCTGAGTAGCAGCTTCTGCAGATGTTTTCGTCTTTAATACAATAGTATGTATGTATATTACCTAATTTCTTTCTTTCTTGCTCTGCAATTAATTAATTTTTTTAAAAACACTCTGTTATCAACTAGCACTTATTTCTGATGCATATGTTTATTGAGCTCTAATACTAGCTTATAACTATCACTATGCCAAAGTGAAAAATTAATACATACATATACGCCCATCTCTCTCTCTCTCTCTCTCTCTCTCTCTCTCTCTATATATATATATATATATATATATATATATATATATATATATATACATATATATATATATATCTGTCTGTCTTTCTATCTAACTCTCTATCTATCTATCTATATATCTATTGTCATGCCTCCTTCCTTCAAACGGGAAGGAAGAGCTATTTTCATCATCCTTGTGGCTATGGCGAAAGAATGTATCTGGTGGACGCGTCTGAAAGGATTGGAGTCAAACACTTTCCTCTCTGGTCAATCTCTCATCAACTTCTTCAAGTACCACTTGAAAAGGAAAGTGAGAGTAGAGAGGCAAGTTTTGACTAGCGAATGTTTTAAAAAAAGATGGGTGAATGTAGCAAGGATGGCACGTATGAATGACGAAGCCACCTTGAGCATAATCCTATGAACCCAGAAATTGAAAACAGAGGGCTACCCACTTGCAAACAAATGTGGTAACATATAACAATATTGACCAAGGTTACCGTGGTCTTTTTCGTAGGCTTTTCTTCCCACGGATAAACCTTACTTGCTTTCCCCTTTACACCATATCTCATAACACTGTGATACATGATCCCTATTGATCGTTTTTCTTTTCCTCTTCCCCTTTTTTCTTCTTTTTTCATTTCTCTTTTCTTTTGTTCCTTTTCCTTTTATTTTTTATTTTTTTATTTTTTTATTTTTTATTTTATTTATTTTTTTTTGTTCTTTTCTTCCCTTTTACGATCCCTCTTGATCGAAAACCTACGCCACCCCTTTTTTTTGTTGTTTCTTTTGTTTTTTTGTTTTTTTCATCCCCCAAAAGAAAAGCTCTACCTTGTAACTTGTCCCATCTGTGTGCAGCCCTGTGTGGCCAATAAAGAAACTTATCTATCTATCTATCTATCTATCTATCTATCTATCTAACTATCCGTCCATCCATATATATATATATATATATATATATATATATTATCCTATGTCCTGGTGTTGGATAAATAACTTAACGAAATCGGGTAAAAGGAAGTATTCATACAACGTACTACAATTACTGTTACACGAGTTTAAATGCTTTCTGCCGAGATCTCTTTATTTTATAGCCACGTTTCAGTCCACTTCTAGTCACATATTGAGGACGGAATCTTCCAACATCTCTCATTTTAGAATTGAGGTACTAACACCCAAACAATTTGAAACTACACTTTGTAGCAGCAGAAACCGGAAAAGAACGGAAATACTGGGATTGGGCTCTAAGCGTAAGAGATATTAAAACTCTGAGAGGAGTTTAATTTTCAAAAAGGATGCCTTTTTTTACCTATATATAGAGAATAACGGACGTCGACGAGTCTGTAGTTGAAAACTTCTACCGTGTAAACATGAATGAATTTTTTTTTACGGCAAAAATAATTACTAGTTCCAATTTTTCGATTTGGCTGTAATTTTTTCTGCTTATATCAGAGAACGTGAGGCATGAACAACCGCCTTCATGTTACTTATGTAGCATTACTGCTCCTATACCGTACTCACAGTCATCAGAAGCTGCTCCAATCTCCAACACAGGGTCGAATTGTGCTAACGATAAATCAGATGTTGATATTCTTTTTTAAAATTTCCTCGAACTGCTTCTGACAATTTTCGGAATAATTCAACTTTATATCCTTTTTAATTGATTATTTAATGAAATTCTGTTTTTATGCATATACGGAATATAATTTTGGTAATAATTTTCCAGTCTCCAAAATGCTTGTAAAGTCGCTATATTTGTGGGAAGGGGATCTGGTCGGCGTTCATTTCTCTAAATGATTTGTCCTAAATATTCTATTTTCGGTAAGAAAATTTAACACTTTTCTTCACTCAAAGTAAAGTCGTAATCCCTAACTTTTGCGAACACATATCTTATAGGCTCTACGTGTTGTTCCTGGGATTCTCTTATTATGAGTATATCATCCAGAAATAGTATTGCAAATTCGCAGTCCGCTAACATTGCATCTATGATCTGTTGAAAATTTTCCGGTCCGTCTTTTAAGCGAAATAGTAAGCTGTTGTATTTATATAGTTCTTAATGTATGTTAATTATTGGGTATTTAGAGCATCCATCGTCTACTTTAATTTGTAAGTATGTGTCAGAAAGATCCATTAAAAAAAATATCTTACCACCGTTTAATTTCACAGAAATATCCTCCGAGGTAGGTAGCAGATAGTGGCACTTTTAAGACGTTCGTTTAAACCTGTGGAAAATTTGCACGCACACACTGATTTCATTATTCATTTTCTTAACGTACACAGTCGGAGATGGTCATTGACTATATTCCACTTATTGGATAACACCATCTTTGTTCCAGTCTCTCTAAGATTATCTGTTCTAACGCTGCGAATGGCACCGTTCGTTTTGGTTTAAATACCGCCGCAGCATTTCCTTTTACTTGAAACTTCGCCTTTGTTTTGGCGTACAGACCTAATTCATCAAACTGAACTTCAGGAAAAATCTTTTTTTGATTGTTTTTCTTTAATTCGTCAGACGACTTATTTGTATTGGCGGAAAAACCATTTACATTTTTACAGAAAATATTTATGAGGAGGTTCCATAACTTAAATCATTCGATCCAGTCTGTTCCGAATATATTTGTCGTATTACTCAACACAAAAACATGGGTTTTTCAGATTTTTCTACAAAAAGTAACGTCACTTATCAATTCACCCTTAGAATGTGCAATTTTCAGTTTCTTTTAATCTAGGTCTCCCGATTTCCCCCCATGTATCTGTATTAAAAATCAAAATATCACTTCCTGTATCCAATTATAACTTGACGTTTGTGGTATTGATTTTTACATGCACTAATTCATCTCCTACTGCCAGTAGAGTTAATTTTTAGTCCTGTTCTAATTTTGTTAATATCCAGGAACATATATCTGCATGTTTGCTTGTAGTAAGCCCTTGAACAAAAATTAAAACATTTGAACATGTCCGGGATTAATTCATATAATTTGAATTTTTCAAATTAACATTTCCGGCATATGTGACTAAATGTTGATCATCTTTTTTGACCAAATTTAAACACTGTCAGCGAGTATTCAATAAGGAACTTCTTTCACTGAAAACGTTTCATAAAAATATACGTTTTATCGAAACAAATCTTACCTTGTCTCCTCGGCAGAATATACTTGGTATATTTTTCGTGTTCGGCACGGGATAACTATCTTAAAAGTAGTCATACTTTTTTCTTGTCAGATCAGTTCTTATATTCTTCCTTGAAGATTTCTTCGCATCTCCGAAAAGGTAGTTCCTTCTGGTTTATAGCTGAATTCTTCAACAGAGTTTGCTACGCTGTCTGGTAAGTAGGAACCTGAAGTGTTTTCAGACTTCGTCAACATTAATTCTAACACCTGTTTGTTTTTGTTGTTGTTGTTGTTGCTGTTGTAGTTGCTGTAGTTGCTGTAGTTGCTGTTGCAGTTGCAGTTGTAGTCGCTGTTATTGCTGTTGTAGTTGCTGTTATTGTAGCTGCTGAGGCTGTTGCACCACGGATGCCAGTAAATCTTCCATGTTAAATTGAATTTTTTTTGGTTTCGTAGTAAAAAAAATTAATTAACCATCCAACGGACGGTTTGAAAAACTCGCCGTCACTTTTATATCCTGGTTTTGAATAAAATATTTAACGAAGCAGGGGGGAACGATACTTTTCACACGACGCACTACGATTACTCTTACACGAGGCTAAACGTTCTCTACCAACGGTTCACAGTGAACTGCTTAATCTGAACAGTTGAAAGTTTTTTATTGTATAGCAATATGCCAGTTTACACTCAGTTACACATACACACACCACACATACACACGCACATACACATACACAAACACACACATATATTGAGAGAGAGAGAGAGAGGGGGGAGAGAGAGAGATGCATTTCGCTCCTGGCTGTCTTTGTGTTCGAGTAATTATTTATGCCTATGAACCTGCCTGTATGCGTAATGCGGTATCAAAATCTACATATATAAAGATGATGAGAAACAATTAAAAAGTTAATAATGTAGGGTCATTTAGCAATTATGTGTTTATGTATGTGTTTATGTACATAGGCGCATGTCTGTCTATCTATCTACTACCTATCAATCTATCTACATATCAATCTATGTACCTATCTATCTGTTTACTACCTATCAATCTATCTACCTATCTATCTATCTATCTATCTATATGCATATATATATATGCATATATATACCAAATTAATAAATAAAACATATGCATATATACATACATATATGTGCGTACCTACATCTACATGTATATATACATGCATATATGGGTAAAGGACTTCTAAGTAAGTTTGTTCTGCATATATATATATATATATATATATATATATATATACATACATGTGTGTGTTGGTATGCGTGTGTATGTGTGCGTGTGTACGAATATCTTTCTGCATACAATATATATATGCATGTATATATGTAATTATAGACAGTTTATCAGTGTTTATTTTTATTGAAAAGTATTTATAACAACATAAATGCTTAGAGTAAAACAATTACTTTTAAGCAATCAAAGATTGTATAAATTTTTGATGAAATTGTCTTATTTTCTCCAGTTGCTCATGGAGTGTTATTTGATCGAGTGGAAATGTATATTTAAAATGCATACTGTCAGGATTTTCACCAAAGACTTTACCAGGAACAACATAAATACCTGTAGTTGCGTATAGTTCACAGCAGTAATTTTCCTCGAGATCCAAAGCCTCATTTTCATCAGTAATCCACCGACTTGGAAACAGTAATTTAGGAAAAGCACAATGGCCAGCAAATACCTGGCTGCAACTCATATAAGGCTGTAAGTTAAAAAAGTCAACGGTAATTTCAGCTAAATTTCCGAGTAGTTCTATGAAGTTGTGTCTTTCATTTTCGAATTTTGTAAATGAAGGGTATTTTCTTACATATTTTGGTGCTAGAAAAAGACTTAAATAGATTTGATGGACAGTAGCCGCGGAAGTAAAGGTAAGGGTGCCGAATTTTGTGGTCAACTTATCCATTCGTAAGCTATCAATGTAACTTATCTGCATACTTTTGTCACCCTGTGGACTTCGAGCTAATGAAAACAAACACATTAATTGCACAGATTTGTAAATTTCATCCTTTTGTATGAGTGCTTTCCTGGATGATAAAAATTTGTTTTTTCTATAAACATCCATTTGTAAATTTTCTATTGCTATAAGCACAATGCCATGATTTTTGGCCACACGGAAAAATATCTCCAGTTCTTTTTCCGAATATAGGTGACCTGTTGGATATCCCGGATTCTCCAAAAATATACAATTTATCTTGCAATGAGATCCTTCTAGAGCTTTCACAAGTGCTTCTTCTTCAATTGTCCATTGATCAGCAGCTTCTGTCAGATAATAGGGGACAGGCAAAAACCCACATATTTCGACTGCTTCCTGAATAATAGGCGATGAGGGATAAGGAATTAGAATACCATAACCACTATTCATATGAGCACCTATGAAAAATTTTAAGATACTATTCAATAATGACCATTCATTATTTTCAATGAGAACCTCTTCGTCTTGTTCCAGATTTAAGGTACCATCTCGTTCTAAAATGTAATTTGTGACATCCTTTCTTGTGAACGGCAGACCGATAGTCTTCGAATAAGTGCCAACACCATTTCCTGAAAAATTGCTTAAGTAATGATTTGCCAGTTGTTTTGCATCATCAGAAAACTTAAAAGATTCCGAAAGATCTGAATATATGCAGAGTACGATGATCTCGTTTAAATAACTGTATTGAATGTAATCCTCCGTTTGCAGAATAGTATCAAATTTCACTCTCTTTTCAAAGCATCTCTCTTTCTGAGCAACGGAATCCATAATGTAAAGCAGTTTAATGATACACTCCAAATTTAGGTAGTTAAAATAGCTCCAATAGGTATATTAATTTGTTTGTTATTAGTGTAAAATATTCTCTTAATTTCAGCCGTCTTAATTTCAGTCTTATCTTTTACTAGATGCCCTACTGAAATATCTCTGACATCGTTCCTCTATAGGCATGTTATATTCATGCTTTACTAGTTTATTTCAAGATAAATGCATGTTTACACAGGTTAACAAAGTTCAATGTATTCTCGAGCAGCTGTGTGGTTACTTATCAATAAATGATAACGAAAAAACAATTGCCAAATACAAATCATAAATAGATAAGTAGATAAAGAGAAAACAATATTCGAACTAGGCAGAAATATGTACACCTCTTACATTGTCATTAAAATTCGTCACGTAAGCGATGTTTACAAACCTGAGAGGTCAAAAACCGCAAAGTATTGAAATAAATCAGCAGTATGCTTATCACATGACACTTAAAGTATTCGCTCTGGATATAATTTATGAACTTAAACTGTTTCTCATCATAGCCTAAAACTATATATATATATATGTATCTATATATAATATGTAAATATATGTATATATATATATATACACACACATATATATATATATATATACATATATATATATATATATATATATATATATATATATATATATATATTATATATATATATATATATATATATATATATATATATAGATGCATTTACATGTGTGTGTGTGTGTGAGATTATCAGCAGAAAGGAGATATTTTACATATCTATAATTATATTAATCAGTTATTTACACCATTCCTCCGTGGGCCTACGCGAATTTGAACTGCTTCGACTGCACACTCTTATGTATTCATCCTCCTGATTCCATTTTGGATACACTTTCATCAGGGTCTATTATCTACTGCCATTTGAAGTGAAACTGAGGAATCAGAAAGCTGAGTGAATAAAGTGTTTATCAGGAAGTATTGGTGTTACTAAACATACTTGCAGTATCAACAATTCAAGTTTCACATCTGCGAAGTGTGTTAGGTGAATCAATGTAGCGTTAAAATTAGATAGAGTTCGATTAAATGTTTTCATCGATTCATTAGTGCTATCAAAATGTATAAACTTTTGCTAATTTCAAGGAGACTATTCTTATTTTTGCATTCAGAGGTATTTAATTAATTTTGATTTATTATTTGTTTGATTTCACAGCAGTTAGTCTAGTAATTTTGGATATCTAGCTATATTAACTGAAACCCGAATGAGACACTCGGATTTGCTAAGCGAGAATAATTACCAAAGTCTAACAACGTATTGTTTACACGGGGATCACGAAAGGTTCGCTGTGGTCAGCCGGCATATAAAATCGATTTCAGAGGAAACACAGTAACCGCTGGGATTATATATCCCTTTGACTTTATATATTTCAAAGATGGATGTGGAAATAGCACACAAGTAAATCTAAGACATTTCAATTTAGAAAGAATTTAATAAAATGATTTAAAAATTATATAATGTAAATATATAATATTACCGGTTTCGATGAAGAATTTTAATCTTATCAAATAGTGCAAATTTACAAAATTTTGAAGTAAGAACACTTTATCTTCTGTTTGGGGGTCAAAAGACGTTTTTGACCCCCAAACAGAAGATACACTGTTTTTACTTCAAAAACCAGTAATATTATATATTTACTTTATATAATTTTACATTTGTGCTATTTCCACCCTCATAGTTTATATATAAATATTTGATTTGTATAGATCTCTAATACTTTTTCAACCTATATATATATATATATATAATAGACATTACACATAATTCCTTTATTTGAGTAAATTTGGCTAACAACTGCTTTCAGTAGTGATTACAAGTACATTACTGGTTGGTTTACTGAATTGATCTATTGATCAACTGAAGTAAATTGAACGACCTAAGAAAATTAATGCTACTTACGTCATAGCCATTTCTGGAAGTAACAAGCAGAGCAAATGAGAGATAGCTATTGTGTGGGGAAGTTTGGGTAAAATGAGGATGTTCAAATAGAATAGGGAACAGAGGAAGACAGGTTACAAAGAGGTGTAAACAAGTAAGGAATTGCTACATGTGTCAATTAGTAGAGGTAGCGGCATTGTACCGCCAAATTTGGAAGAGGGGCTGTCTAAAACATGGATCAGTACCCATTAGCATATTATCAGTTAATATAGATTATGTCATGGACTGGGATTAGTCTAAGGCAGTCATATTCAATGTTTTAATGTAGCATTGTGATGGAATAATGTTAGAAAGTGAAAAACAGTATTTGTAGCCATATTGTAGAGGTCATGAAAGCACTTATCAGGATAGAAATAAACATACATCTAGAGATGTTGTTACAAATTGTGTGATGTCAAGGTAAAGATATTGGAACTTAGATGTAAATGCAGGTTGATCTGATTAATCAGATTTTAAAATTTAAACTGATAAAAATGTGAGTGTGTAAATTTTATCTAAAGTTAATGTTTCTAAAATTAGTATTATGGTAAACTAAGATATAAAATATTAGATTGAACTAGCAGACTAATGTTTTATATCAAAACAATTATGATGAAGGTGACAGTATGAACATCAACAACAACAATATCAATAATATTAATAGCATAACAATAACATAATCTTCCAAATTAATAACAGAAATAGCAATATCAATAACCATGGGCTAATAATAAAATAGCGATAAGAGGGAAATGGTCCCAATGCTAGAGTGAAAGTAAAAAACTGAAGTTCAAATAAAATATTTAAAGAATAAAATGGGATAAATAAAATAAAATGAAATATTTAAAAACCATTAAAATTTATATCAAACTTTAGAATAATTTTAAAAACATAACAAAATATATATTTAGAAAAAGGAGGCAGTCAGAATTTTGGATACTTCTTTATTAGCGCTTTCGTTCTTTGACCGAACTGGTCAAGACAAAATCAAAACGATAAGAATAGTGCGTTTACTTGTTAATTTACATGGATCAGATGATTTTTGCTTTGTTTCGAAGAGGAGAAAAATACTTTTGTTGTTTTGGAAAAATGGGAAAGAGAGAAAGAAAAGCAAAAGTGGGGAAACATACAAAGGGAGTGGTTTCAGTTCAATTACATAAAAAAAAGATGAAAGAAAAATGGGGGAGCAGGGTAATCAAGGAATAGGAAGAAAAGTAAAAGGTGGGGAAAGGATAGATAGATAGAGAGAGAGGTTTCTCTTCAAGTTGATGTGGTGAACCCGTTGAAATTTCACTACAAAGCACTTTTCCCTTCTTTTTTTCTCTTCATTCTCTTTCCCTTCTCAGTGTATTCCTATCAAAATATTTGTAAATAAACACATGTTTCTCAAAGGATAGATAACTTTCACGATGTCAATTCTAGTAAGTAGGACGGAAAAGATAGGAAAAGAGAGGAAGAAGGAAAAAAATTGGCGTTTTTTTTAGTGGGTGCGGTCATCACTGTGAAGTTTGAAAATAAAAAGAGTTGAAAGTCCTATGAAGATTTAGATTTCTTTACGGTTGTATAGTCAAATCCTATATTTCATGTTTTCACGAACAACCATTAAATATTAGTTCAACATTCATGAATTAGGAAAATAAAGTCAAAAGTATAAAAAAATATTTTGAGTTTGGTACTGTTTATAATGCAATCTATGTACATATAATCAAATGTAATAAATGAACTGCGTAATAACATGTATACTGTATATTTACCTGCAATCCACACAGTAGGATATAAATTATATAACAAAGCTGGCTTACTTAAATATATTTGTGAGCAACTTTCATAATTTTGTAGGATTCAGTTCTCTTTTTCCTGGTTGCTTGGATACGATAATTGAAAAGAGATATTGTTCACGAATTACTTTGCCAGGTAGCAATATTTGATATCATTCCTAATCAGTGGTAAAATAGTTCTATAAACAAGAGTTGTGAAGATCCCAATGTTATATATATGTATATATATATATATGATGGGGCCCAGTTAGAATTTTCTTCTGCTCGAGTAGCCCATCCCGCTCAAAAGGTCCCTGATTAAGGATTTTTAAGGATGTTGAACGAACAACCTATGTTTCCAAAGGTGAATTATCCAAACCTCCAGGAATTCCTTTCAACACACGGCTACGATACTCCCCCACTACTTCTGCTCATGATCAGAGATGCATATATTATCAGCCACTAAGGGACATGATCAACTGGTTATGGTCAAACAACTGACAAGCAAATCTGTGGTATTGAGCAGAATATCTGCTATAGCCCATCTTTTATTCCAAGACGAAACAATGTACATGATAACACTTCCACTCAGTTAAGATCAGAAGCCATGGGAGCCACTGTCTGGTATTGCATCAGGGCATTATATTATTATTATATATTATTATTATTATATTATTATTTTATTATTATTATTATATATTATTATTATTATTATATTATTATTATTATTATTATTATTATTATTATTATTATTATTATTATTATTATTATTATTATTAATATTATTATTATTATTATTATTATTATTATTATTATTATTATTATTATTATTATTATTATTATTATTATTATTATTATTATTTTATTATTGCCTTTGCACAGCTTCTAACGCTGAGATGTACTATGGTGTCAACTGTTCACTACCAGTGAACTAAGGTAACACCCCTTAGTTTTTCGATCACCATCCCGAGTATTCGAGCGTTCCAGGCAGTGCTGTTTTCTGCATGTGCTCTACCCTTATTGCATCGTTAAATGTGAATGTTAATATATATAAGTCAGTGGTCTTGACCACATTCCTTTATGATGCTGAATTTTGGAATCTGTACCGAAAGCACATCAACCACACTGACGCTTTTCATATGCAATACTGGCGTACTATCTCCAATATAATACCGAGTGACCATATTCATAACAGTGACGTACTGAGAACTTATCAGGTATTGAAGCAATCCTCATCAAAATACAGCTTAGTTGGTCAGTTCAACTCTCACTTATGAATGATATCAGAATTCCGAAGCAACTTCTCTGGCTAATTCCCAAAATTAAGGCCAGGTGGAAGGCCACTCCGACGCTTCAAAGACATACAAAAAGACAATCTAAAACAATGCAACATTCCATTTTCTTCTTGGGAAAATAAGGCTTCAGAACGCAGGACCTGACGCCAGGCCTGCTTCTCATCAGATCAAAGACTTGAGCAAAGTCGACTCCAGCATCACGACAAACTTCGTGTAATGATGAAAGCACTGTCAAAACACTTTTTTCTCGTTCACGACAAGATACTCCTTCATATATATATATATATATATATATATGTGTGTGTGTGTGTGTGTGTGTGTGTGTGTGTGTGTGTGGTTCACAATTAAAACCAGCTTTAATTGTGCTTCCGAGAATCTAATTTATGTTATAACTTGCTCTGATTGTGGATATAGCTATATAAGACAGTCAAGTATGGCATTTAGACAGAGAACCATACTACATGAAGAACAAATCCGTTTACCACAGTGCAGACAGAGTCCTTTGCGTGTACACATAGATAGATGTACAAGTAACATCCTAGTAAACTTCAGAGTTTTCCCCATCTACCAGTACATATATGTATATATATATATATATATATATATATATAATATATATATATATATTAGCGGGCCTCTTAGCCTAGGCCTGGTCTGTACGGTGCTCTTATGTATTCATAAGGCACATATTAGTATGTATCATAATGCCCACTTTCCCTACAATAAAATTTGTTGAATGGTATTGTAATATTATATAACATAATTTTGAACATTTGTTTATGATATATCACCAAATTTCACTTCACCAATCGAAAATAAGTTTATTGTAATCGTAATAATAGGTTGCCATGAAGGTTCTTGCGGTTTTTAAACTTTAAATTCAGATGCACATGTCTCGGCTTAAACAAAACTTTATCAATCGAAATAAACACCGTCAGAACCAACACACGTTTGCCAACGCGAAACTAGTTTATTTATGCTAGTAGCGTAAAAATACTGCGTACTGGTGGCGATGAAGTCGTTGAAGGCGTGTTTGGCATCTTGGATTTTGAAGCATTCCTCACGAAAGATGTTGGCGAGATGCTTGAAAAGAGATAGTCGGTAGGCGAGATGTCTGGTGAGTATGGCGGTTGAGGCAGAGTTTCATAATCCAATTCGTTCAACTTCTGCAGGGTCAGTTGTGCGACTTCCGACCGAGCGTTGTCGTGAAGAAAAATTGGTCCATTTCTATTGACCAATGCTGGCTGTTGTTGGCGGAGTAGCTTATGCATTTCATCTATCTGCTGACAGTAAAACCCGAATGGCACGAAAACCCTGATATATTTTCAATACATATATATATATATATATGTATGCATATATAAATATACGCGTGTGTTATATTTACACCTTAGAATGCATATGTAAGAATGTCAGTATTCCTGCATGTATGTATATATAAATGTTTATTCAAAGCATATGTACGCGACTGTGCCCCATATAATTTGTTTTGCAACTTGCAGAAAAATGTATCTTTTTAACGAAATTTGATACTAATATGTTTCGCATGGCACATATTCCCATCATATCGGAATTTGATATGGAAAACATTCACCTCTAGTCACGAGAGCAGTTTCGAAAAATTGAAGCAATTTCGGCTTTGATGGGGGCGGAAAAAGGTTTTCACAACAAATTCCTATATAGTTGCAATCTACACCATCATAAACATATTTTTGAAAATTTTATTTAGATATTTCCATTTTCGGTAAAGTTATGAAGAAAGAAATTCGGTGGGGCGCTCTTGTGTAGGTATGTCGTATCTGTATAAAACATACGATGAAAATATCGATTATATTTGGTGTTTTCAGCGTCACATCACAAACAAACTTTGTGTTTTTAAGGATATAGATAGATATGGACATTACAGCGAAATAGACAGTACACAAATTGCTAGCAATAGGAGTCAAGCAGCACTAACTCCCCCAACCACTCATGAAATTCGTTCTCGGAAAATAAGTGCACGTGGACCAAATTAATTTAAACGAAACGAAAATCCTGAAATATTATCAATTATATTCAGGTTCTTCAGTGGTCAATCATCAAACAAGCAAGCAAACAAACAATCTTTGCTTTTTATAAGGGGACACACACACAAACACACATATGTACATATATATATATACTCTCTTTTACTCTTTTACTTGTTTCAGTCATTTGGCTGCGGCCATTCTGGTGCACCGCCTTTAGTCGAGCAAATCGACCCCAGAACTTATTATTTGTAAGCCCAGTACTTATTCTATGGGTCTTTTGCCGAACCGCTAAGTGACGGGGACGTAAACACATCAGCATCGGTTGTCAAGTAATGCTAGGGGGACAAACACAGACACACAAACATATACACACACACTTATATACATATACATATATACGACAGGCTTCTTTCAGTTTCCGTCTACCAAATCCACTCACAAGGCATTGGTCGGCCCGAGGCTATAGCAGAAGACACTTGCCCTAGATGCCACGCAGTGGGACTGAACCCGGATCCATGTGGTTGGTTAACAAGCTACTTACCACACAGCCACTCCTGTGCCTATATATATACATAGACACACATATATATATACATATGTATATATATATACATATATACATATATATATATATATATATACACACACACACACACACACACACACACACATACATATATATATATATATTATATATATACATATGGTGGTGGAGTAGCCACGTGTTCCAGTGGTTAGAACGGATTCGCAGTCGAAGGATCGTGGATTTTAATTTTAGATTGGATGATGTATGTGTTTATGAGCGAAACAACTAAGCTCCTCGCGGCTCCGGCAGAAGGTATATGTGGGGATCCTATACGCCAATGAAACCGGGAAACAGGACCTCATGAGCCAGGTATGGCTCGTGAAGGAGCCAAGGCAACAAAATATACAGATATATGCATATATATATATATTATATATATATATATATATTATATATATATATATATATATATATATATGATAGAACTATGTTACAAAATGAAAATAGAAGCTATACGTAGAAATGTAAGGGGAAAATAACAAGAAGAAAATAAGCAAAATTGTACATAGGAAATCAAAAATGAAAAGCCTTTTTTATGAAAAGTAACGATACATATATAGAATGAGATGAACTGAGGTAGGAATAACAGTAATAAAAGTCATTATTGTGAATTGTTAGAGAGGTTCATAAGCATACCGGTTTCGTAAAATTACTGATCACTGCTTTGAATGCGGTGTTTGTATATGTGTCATTGTGTTGTCTTTGACGGTATCTATGTGTATGTATGTATGTATATGTGCGCATGAATACATGTATGTGCATATATATATATATATATATATATATATATATATAAAAATATAGATATATATGTGTGTGTGTACATGTATGTATCTTAAATGTATAGATTTGTATGCATTTTTATGTATATATATATATATTATATATATATATATAATATATATATATATATATATATATATATATATATATATATATGTGCGTGTGTGTGTATACTGGTTTCAGACTTTTTACTGTTTCTGTGTTCATGCAATTTTATACTATGGTTCTTCTCACCCTTTTATTTTTGCTGCTCTTACCCTTCCTATTCTCACGTTTTCTGTCTATAATATAGCCAGCAACTTCCAACCTTAGTACTACTCATCCAAATCTCTCATTCGATACTTCATTTAGTTTCAACTACATAGATTTATATCGTTAAGTCACCTCGTATCCTATTTCACTATATTCTCTCTCATTTTGCGCCCATGTGTGTATTCTTCCCGTATTCTATAACTCAACTTTTTCTTTGTTTGTTTGTTTGTTTGTTTCTTTCTTTTATTCTTTCTTTAGCTTCCTCCTAGGCTTGGCAAAATACTTGGTGGGATTTCGTACGTCTTTGCGTCCTGAGTTCAAATTCTGCCGAAGTCGACTATGCTTTTCATACATTCAGGATCAATAAAATAAATACCAGTTGAACAGGGGGGTCGATCTAATCGACTCATATCCTTCTCAAAAACTGCTACCCTTGTGGAAAATTTGAAACCATTTTTGTTGTTATTATTATTATTATTATTATTATTATTATTATTATTATTATTATTATTATTATTATTATTAATTATTATTATATTATTATTATTATTATTATTATTATTATTATTATCATTATAATAATAATAATAATTATTATTATTGAGTGAGAGAGCAGTGCATGCCATGAAAGTGACAGCGGGGTAAAATATACAAATCCAAGTATACACATCATGACTACCCGTCTGATAAGGGTACACCAGGCACATGCATCACAACCATATCTGCGCGACATGGTGATCTCATACCAAGATAAACAGCACATGATCTTGCAGGTGGGGCCCAATTAGAATTTTCTTCTGGTCGAGTAACCCATCCCGCTCAAAAATGTCTCTGAAGTATTGTTTAAGGATGTTGAACGAACCACCCATGTTTCCAAAGGTGAATTATCCAAACTTCCAAGAATTCCTTTCAACACATGGCTATGATGCTCCCCCACTACTTCTGCTCATGATCAGAGATGCACATATCGTCAGCCACTAAGGGATATGGTCAACTTGTTAAGGTCAAACAACTGACAAGCAATTCTGTGGTATTGAGCAGAATATTTGCTTTAGCCCATCTTTTATACCATAGCAAATCTGTGCTATTATTATTATTATTATTATTATTATTATTATTATTATTATTGCCCCTGCCTTTTCACAGTATCAAACGCTGGAGATCTACTGCAGTGTCAGATTTTCACTACCTGTGAACTAAGGTAACACCTTATTTTTCGAGCACCTTCCGGAGTATTCTGGCGGTTTCAAGCAGTGGTTTTCTGCAAGTGCACCACCCTTACTGCAGCCCCTATTTGTATATGTGTGTGTAGTATATATACGCATGTGTGTGCGTGCCTGTATGTATGTATATACATACTTATAAATACATACATACATATATATATGTAATATATATTATATAATATAATATATATATATATATAATATATATATACTATATATATATATATATATATATGACATATATATATATATGCTATATATATTACTATATATATAATATATTATATGTATATATGTATGTATATAATATATCATACATATGTATATTTATACACAATAAATTGCAAGGCGGAGTGTGATATATCAGAGAAAAATCCAGTGGTAGCTAAATGAGACTGTGTGTTGAGACACCTACATTGCAAGAAATAAGAGTTAACATACTCTTAATTCTGTAGGAAGCGCTCCAACATACATACTGACAGGGGAGGCAACAACCCAATGCCCGATCGAAATTACTGAGTCTAGACACAAGCACATATACCAATCTATGCATCTATGCATTCCTCTCTCTCTCTCACTTTCTCTATCTATTTATACATACATAGATATACATTTATATGTATGTATGTATGTATATATATATATATATATATATATCAAACGTGAGGATAAAATTATTTTCGAAAAAAAAGATATATTTTCTCGAAAAAATTTTATCAATGGCCAGCATATTAAAAAATACCTTTAACGGTTAAATTTATAAACAATTCATAAATGAGGGCAAAGAAAAAAAATTCTAATGCCAAATATGCCGAAAAATTGGACATAATGTCCATTAACCATATAATTCTTTCAAAGTACGCACGCTACTCGCGAAAAGGTCGACAGAAGTTTCTAAAAAATTCCATTATTACCATATCGGACCGATTTCAGAGTTAGCTACCAAGAGCCCTCTCTTCGTCAGTGATACATGTGGCAGAAGAAATAAATGAGACACTTACTCATACCCATAGACGAAGCAAATACTAAGTCATGGGCACGACTAAGTACTGCAAATACATCCAAAATAGAAATACTCCAGCCCATTCGAGGCACGTGCGATTTGAACTGAGGCCCTCACAGAGTGAGTTAGTTCGGAAGTGAACGCTTAAATTTATATCAAATGTGAGGATAAAATTCTTTTCGAAAAAGAAGAAATATATTTTCTCGAAAAAAATTTTATCAATGGCCAGCATATTAAAAAATACCTTTAACGGTTAAATTTGTAAACAATTCATAAATGAGGGCAAAGGAAAAAAATTCTAATACCAAAAATGCCGAAAAATTGGACATAATGTCCATTAACCATATAATTTTTTCACAGTACGCACGCTATATATAAATGCACACAGTGAATGAGAGAGAAAGAGTATGTGTCAGAGTGTGCGCGAGGGAGAGTGAGAGCGAGAGAGACATGTATGCATACATATACAAATATAAATAAATAGATACATCTATATATACACAAACATATATATAAATGCAGGCAAATCTGTGTTTGCGTCTAAATATATATTTATGGCCATGTACCTCTCTGTATGCGTAATGTAATATCAAAAGCGTACATATATACAAAACGATAAGACAATTTAAATATAGATAATGTACAGGCATTTTATTATAAATCAGAATTCAATCATTTTGTAACAAGTATGTTTGGACGTATGTGAATATCTATATATTTATATACGCACGTATATGTGTGTACGTATGTTTGTCTGTGTGTACGTATGTTTGTCTGTGTGTACGGGTATGTATGTGTGTGTGTATTCATGTATGTTCGTATGAACGTATATCTTTCTACATACAATACATTTGCATGTATGTAAGTAACTATATACAATTTATCAATGTTTGTTTTTATTGAAAAGTATGAATAACAACATAAATGCTTACAGTAAATAGATTGCTTTTAAGCAATCAAAGATTGTATAAATTTTTGATGAAATTGTCTTATTTTCTCCAGTTGCTCATGGAGTGTTATTTGATCGAGTGGAAATGTAAATTTAAAATGCATACTGTCAGGATTTTCACCAAAGACTTTACCAGGAACAACATAAATACCTGTAGTTGCGTATAGTTCACAGCAGTAATTTTCCTCGAGATCCAAAGCCTCATTTTCATCAGTAATCCACCGACTTGGAAACAGTAATTTAGGAAAAGCACAATGGCCAGCAAATACCTGGCTGCAACTCATATAAGGCTGTAAGTTAAAAAAGTCAACGGTAATTTCAGCTAAATTTCCGAGTAGTTCTATGAAGTTGTGTCTTTCATTTTCGAATTTTGTAAATGAAGGGTATTTTCTTACATATTTTGGTGCTAGAAAAAGACTTAAGTAGATTTGATGAATAGAAGCTGGGGAAGTAAAGGTAAGGTTGCCGTATGTTGTGGTCAACTTATCCATTCGTAAGCTATCAATGTAACTTATCTGCATACCTTTGTCACCCTGTGGACTTCGAGCTGACGAAAACAAGCACATTAATTGCACGGATTTGTAAATTTCATCCTTTTGTATGAGTGCTTTCCTGGATGATAAAAATTTGTTTTTTCTATAAACATCCATTTGTAAATTTTCTATTGCTATAAGCACAATGCCATGATTTTTGGCCACACGGAAAAATATCTCCAGTTCTTTTTCCGAATATAGGTGACCTGTTGGATATCCCGGATTCTCCAAAAATATACAATGTATCTTGCAATGAGATCCTTCTAGAGCTTTCACAAGTGCTTCTTCTTCAATTGTCCATTGATCAGCAGCTTCTGTCAGATAATAGGGGACAGGCAAAAACCCACATATTTCGACTGCTTCCTGAATAATAGGTGATGAGGGATAAGGAATTAGAATACCATAACCACTATTCATATGAGCACCTATGAAAAATTCTAAGATATTATTCAATAATGACCCTTCATTCGTGTCAACGAGAACCTCTTCATCTTCTTCTATATTCAAGGCACCATCTCGCTCTAAAATATAATCTACGACATCCTTTCTTATGAAATCATCGCCAATGGTCTCCGAATAAATGCCAACACCATTTCCTGCAAAATTACTTAAGTAATGTTTTGCCAGTTGTTTTGCCTCATCAGAAAAGTTACTAGATACTAAAAGATCTGAATTTAAGCAGAGCACGATGATCTCCTTTAAATAACTATATTGAATATTATCCTCCATTTGCAGGATAGTATCAAATTTCGATCTGTGTTCAAAGTACTTCTCTTTCTGAGAAACAGAATCCATGATGTAGGAAGTTCCAATCGCCCGACCAGTTGCTGTAATGTATTTGTTAAAATATTCTCCCAATTTCAGTCTTATCTCTTACGAGATTTTGTACTGAAATAAATCTTTGACGCCGTTCCTTCTTGGGCGTTTTATATATATGCGTTGATATTTTATTCATGTTTAAAGCGGTTAATAATGCATAATGTATTCTCGAGCAGGGGTGTGGGTACTTATCACAAAAGCATGATACGACAAAACAATTTTCGAATCAAGCAGTATCTACCTCTTACACTGCCAATAAGATTCGTCACGTATACACAAACACACACACATACCTGTATGTATATATATATAGATATATATATATATATATTTATATACATACATACATATATATATATATATATATATACATATGTGTGTGTGTGTGTATAGAAATACAGTAATCCCCCGCCTATATCGCGGTTCACCTATCGCATGATGCTGTTTTGTATTTCTAATAAAATAAATATATATACAAATAATAAAAAAAAATTAAAATATCCAGTGCACAATTGTTACTACTTCGCAGATTTTCCCCTATCATTGGGTGTTTGGGAACGTAAAACCCGCGATAGTCAAGCTATTGTTGTATATATATATATATATATATATATGTATAAATAATTGAGATTCAGTTGAAATAGGTACTTACGTTGAAGCACCAACTCAGTTCGGTATTATCCGTACAGTTCGAAGTAAGGTGAATAAAATCAAAATAAGCATCAAAATATCAAGTAGCAATGCTGTACGAGCGTTTCAAGCAGCTCCTTATTATGTATATTTGTAGTGACTTTATGTAAATAAGTCTCCTTTTGAGTAAATTATATACCCACTAGAAAATATAAAATCATACACACAATAGCACCTGTAACATTACAACTCTTCGATCTGAATACCTTGAACTTCCCTCAATACCTCCATACTTACTAGCCCCTTTTCCCGGGTTACCTTTATCTTTTCCCTACCTCAAATTTTAATCCCCTGTCTCCTTAAATGTAGGTTATACGTATTTCTTATTATTTTCTATAAATTCTAATTATTTCGTTTTCTTATTCTGATATCCTTACCTATTAACCGTTCATCCCGTATAAATTGTTACTGTTCTTCAATAGATATTTTTCAGTTACTTAAGTCTATGCGAGATGGTTATACTATATCCATATAAACGTATAAATATTTGTGTATGTGTATATGTTCATGTGTGCACATATATAACTGTGTATCTGTACACATCTTTATTTTTTCTGATTTATGGCTTAAAATTTATATATAGATAGGGTGTTAATCTTTCCAGTTATTCCATACGTCAATGCCCTGAGCTGTCTTTATAGAAACCACCTACTAAGTAATTAATTAAGTACATAGATGAATGTTCAACTGATTCTATGAGATCTTTCATTTTTAATGTTTATAATTGATATATATACACTCATTTTACCTATTTTGGTTATGATATTTTTGAAAATCTTAAATTTATTTTATACAACATAATATTTGTTACATTTTTGCCCACAAGGGGCTAAACTTCCTAGTTTTCTTAGCGTTTTACCCCTTTACCTGGTAATTAACATCATGATTTTTATAGACAGTTACGTTAGATGCAATTGACTACTCCTAAGGTATTCTTTCCTCCCCAAGGAAAATGGATACATATGACAATAAATATGACCATACCTAGCCATGAGCTGTCAACTCGCTCTTGTCCTGTACTGAAAACAGAAACAGTCTTCTAGTCTTAAATTTAGTAGTTGATGAAGAAATAAAGGAATTAGAAATAAATTACAATCCTTTCAAAGCTATGACCCGAATGGGTATCATACGATTCTTGGAAGTGTGGTTTATTCTTAGATAGAATAGCGTCAACAAGAATTTCTTCCATCATCTTGTTCTGTTAAAGTATTTGTGAAAAATTATGTTAATGTGTCCGACTGGTTAAATGTATTTATTTATTTGTGCAGTTGAAAATGGTATTGCATGTAAACTGATGTAATGATTCCATTGTTCAATGAAATGGAGTCGCTTGACACGGTCTTACTGCATCACTACTTGATAACCTGTTGCATGTTTTGATTATATATGTGTATATATATATATATATATATATATTATATATATATATGTGTGTCTCTGCGTGTGCGTGTGTGTATGTATATATATATATATATGTGTGTGCCTGTTTGTATTTATGCATGTATGTATTACATGCGTGTACCTATAAACAGAAATGTCAACGCACATTATACAATCACAGGAATAAACACTCAAAGCATTGAACCGAAGAGAGATTTATTGTATTTTATGTCAGTGTCACTTGCAGTTGTGATGCGTTCTGCATTTAAATAATTACATTACATTAGACCTAATAAATTACAGGTTTATAATGAGATATGATTTTGACTTTAAATACCACCATTCATTGTATATTTATTGTGCGTATGTTTGCACAGCTTTGAATGTTAAACATGTTTTCTGGAACTTAACTCAGTTTGTTTACAAAAAAAAAAAAAGAAAAATCAAACATATTTTTCTAAATTACAGTATCTGGCAGAATTTCTTTTCTCTACGTATATAATCTTAAACCATAATCAAATTCAGTTCGATTCATCTCAGCTGCTATTAAATGTGGCTTTAGAAAACATACAACTGCCAAAGTTAGAGATATTCAGTAGAATATTTTGTTTCACGTAGCGTTGTCTTCATTGCATTTTCTTATATTATTGTAAAAGTTATTTTTTGAAGTACTTTCGTAGCAAATAACGGATTAAACAGAAGATTTTATTTTATAAACGTAACAAAGTTAAATACAGTCTGTCACATACACAGACACAGACACATACACATGCATAGATGAATACAATGATTAATTGAATTCAAACAAACATATATATGTCTATTTTGTTTGT